>NC_092337.1:126670000-127030000 GCF_046630445.1 Rutidosis leptorrhynchoides
TATGGCGTTTAAGGTTTCCTGTCAGACACGCTCATGCGATCGCATGAGTTCTGGGTGTCTGGGCCATGCGATCGCATGGGAATGGATACCAGGCTAGTTTGTTGGGCTGCTATAGTACCAGGCCCGATTACTTACTTATTTTTTATTTTTTCTGAGTTTAAATTTTCTGATTTTAATCTTATAGAAAATAAAATTTAAATAAAACTTATATTTTAAAAAAAAATTACTTATTAGTTTTTATAAGTTTTAACAAAAGTAATATAAACTTTTTAATTTAAATACTTAAAAATATATATATATATATATATATATATATATATATATATATATATATATATATATATATATATATATATATATATATATATATATATATATATATATATATATATATATATTACTTAATTTTTTTTTTATGTTTTTATATTTTTGAAACTTAAAACTTATCTAAAAATATTTTTACAAAAATACCTTAAAAACTAATTTTTTTATAGCGTTTCGCTTTCGGCGTGATGTTCCCCGGAAGCGGCGCCAAAAATTACTTGATGTGTGCGAGGGGTAGTACGAAATAGATTATAAATTACTACAAAATACTATTAAATACGATACAATTTACACAAGTTATTTATTTATTTATTCATTTATTGGATATACTAAACCTTGCTACAACACTTATAAGCAGTGTACCTAATCGTAGAGTAGTGTAGTTTTTAGTAAGTCCGGTTAGTTCCACAGGGAGCTAGCTAAGTTTAACGCCATATTTTTTCACAATTATATTTGTATAAAAATATAAATATATAAGTATTATTATTATTATTATTATTATTATTATTATTATTATTATTATTATTATTATTATTATTATTATTATTATTATTATTATTATTATTATTATTATTATTATTATTATTATTATTATTATTATTATTATTATTATTATTAATAAAGGGGGGTTTTACCGTTTAATGACCGGTTTGTCGATTTTAAGTCTTATATCACCGTCAAAACCTAATACAAAATATTAAAATATACATAGAACTTAATTTAAAGCGTAAAGTAAATGACTATAAATAAAAATTCGATAATTAAAAGTGCGATAATTTAAAGTACGATAAATTAAATGACAGTAAATAAAAGTGCGATGAGATATAAAATAAAGGAATTATGCTTATTTAAACTTCCGTAATCATGATGTTTGACGTGTTGATTTTAATTTATTACCATGGGTAATTGTCCTTTGTCCTGGAGTATTTGATATGTCCATCTGGTTTTGTCCATAATAGTCCATCGGTCATAATTATAAAGTGCGAGGGTCTTTGCCAAATTAACCTTATACCCAAAGTCAAATATTCCAACTAATTGGGGACTTAAACTGTAACAAGGTCTTAACACTTTGTTTAATGAATACACCAGGTTATCGACTGCGTGTAATCCAAGGTTTTAATATGTTGTTAACAATTACACCAAGTATCCTTGTATGTAATCCACCCCTGTTTTAATGAGTCCAGTGACTAATAATCCATTCCCGTGTCCGGTCAAATGAACGATTATTAGTATTTATAAATATCCCGCCCATCGTATCCGATCGAGCGTATGTGGTTATATAAAAATACGTCAAATTATAAATCTCTATATTAAATTAACGAACCATCATTCAGTTAAATTAATATAAAGCTCATTAATAGTCCATAGTCCAATTTCCACAAGTGTCGGTCTTTTGTCCAAACCTCAATTATGGTCCAAAGCCCAATAACCCCGTCTTAATATTTAGTCCAACATCACGATTACTTCGGCTTAAATAAGCATAATAATAACTTAGCTACGAGACATTAATTTAAAAAGGTTGAACATAACTTACAATGAGTATTAATCGCGTAGTGTTACACGGACAGAGTTTCGACTTACAAAACCTTAAAACATTCGACACTATAACCTTATTAATATTATTAACTTAATATTAAAATTATAATTAAAATATAAATATAAATATATTGAGAGAGTGAGAGATAGTTGATGAAGGTGTATTCAAACTCGGCAGAAAACATTCCAATTTATAGGACTTGGGCAGCTACAGGACTCCATGCGATCGCATGGATTTTGTGCTTCCAGGCCATGCGATCGCATGGCCAGCTGGATTCAGATATTTTGCTTTTCAAAACGTGGGCTGCTCGATTAAATTAATATATAATATAATATATATAATTATATATAATTATATATATATATATATATATATATATATATATATATATATATATATATATATATATATATATATATATATATATATATATATATATATATATATATATATATATATATATTATATTCTTGTTCATAGTTGACTTGTAATTTTAGCTCCGTTGTCTCGTACGTTTACGCCCGGTTTATGTCTCGGTTCCGGATTTCTGAACGTCCTTTTGTACGCTTAGATATCATGTATTTTGCGTTGCGCGACTTGTACTCTTGTAATTTTTAGGCGTTTCTCATCAATAAATTGAACCACTTGGATTGTACTTTGTACTTTTTAGCATTTTGGTCATTTGCGTGTTCAAATCGTCGATTCTATCTTTTGTCTTCACCTTTTATTATTTAAGCGATAATCACTTGAAAATAGAACAATTGCAACTAAAAGCTTGTCTTTCTTGAAGGATTATCCTTTGAAATATGTGTTCGTTTTTAGCATTATCACGAGTGTCTAGTGAATGATTTTAAATAACTTTTGTTTACATTTCATCAACTGAAACAACTTAATTTGCGAAATCAAATTCCAAAAAATACCTTCTTTTTTTTGTTACTTTCAGTTTAACATGTTTAGTAAGTTTACATTGACACATCACTTGCGATTTTATGACCTACATTGGTATGTTTTGTAGTATATAGCGTACGATGGAACAAGTAAAAAAGTGTATGGCTATTGAGTAACTTAAACCCTTTCTTTAGACATATTGATACAATAACTCGATCATAAACCGTAGGTTCAATCATGAACTCGAACTAACGTGAAAACGGGAGAGACAATTTCATTGATCATAGAATCGGACTTAAACCGCAGGTACATTCATGATTTGTCAATTCAAAAATTCGTGCCAAATTACGGATGTCTATTTCTCTAATGACCAAGAGTGGGGAATACAATTTAAGGATGATTGTCAATTGAATTGGCTGCTAGTTTACACTTAATAAAATAAATGCCATGTGACATATTTAATATCTGATTCCAGACTATCCGAAGAGCTTGTTTTCTTATTAGGCATGTTGTGTGAATTTATAACATATCCGTAGAGAATAACTGAAGATAAATAATTTATTTTATGTGCTAAATAATCGTTTGAATAATTTTAATTTTTAAATTAATCTTATATTGGTTTAGAAAGTCATGAACAAATATAATTACACACATATTTGAATTTTTATATTAAAACGTATCTTATTTATTAATAAGTTAAAAACAAACCCGCATATATTAAGTTCCATTTTATTGCACTCATTATATCCAAATCAAACATGACCCAAGTTACAAAAACAATAGTATAGTATTATTTGTTAAAGAAAAAGTTCATTCATTTTACCCTCAATAATTGTCCATTTACGAAAACTAATCAATAAAAGAACTGTAACCACTATATCATTCGTCCAATCTTTCACTAAAATAATAACCACTAAATTTTACCCACAATAATCTATATCTATATCTATATATATAACTAAATATTGACTCCCACCTCCATTAATTAGTTTATTAACTCCATGAATTTAACTTTTTTTTTACCCATCTTCACCACTTAACTCCATGGTAATTCAATTATATTAAAAAAATCTATAATACAGGTGGTAAAAGTCACTCGGTAATTGCCAAATTATTTATAATATTAATCAATTTTTTTTATCTATATACAAGTACATCTATATTACTTCCGGAAGTCATTAAAGGTATTTGTACTTAGGTTTGTTTTTTAAAAATCAAAATCAATTATCATAATCTATCACTGTATAACCGCCACGTTCATCTCCTACCTTCAATGACGTGTGCCGACGCCGGCAAATGGGCTCGCAACCTACATGCAATCGGCCGCCGGGTCTCCTCCTCTAAGTATGCAATTTTAGGTTACATTCCCTTCAATTCCGGTGACGGTCCGTTCGCCTTCCTCATAGATCTGACCCGCCATTATTAATTCCGGTAATTAATACGATTCTGTTTGTAGAATTAAATTTTGATTCGTAACTCCCTTAAATTAAGTTGGGAATTTGTTATGAAAGCCCTTTCAAATGCCTTTTCAATTATGATTTTCAGGTCTGATGCTGTTCATCGTGTTCCATCTAGGCCTATAAATTGTTATCATATATAGTAGTATTATCCCTTATCAAGCACAATCCATATTGCATTATTATACATTATTAAGCACAACCCATCTTCAAATGGCACTACCTACTGAAAACTCCATTGCCCAGGCCGTTCAGCGCACTTATGTTTACCTTGATGAATTGCAGGTAGGTCAGGACGCGGTCGTTAAGGTCATGATCTGTAGGACATGGGATACGTACACAGTCTACGGCAAATATCTCAGCACTGATTTTATAGCTTCTGATGAGAAGGTGCATTTTCCCAGTTACATTGTTTATTATTTTGTATATAATCATATTTATCTATATGTATAGAATAGTTATCCTCTGGCTGTTATCTCCATGTCCCCATGTATTTGTGTTGGTTAATTTTCAAAAGCACCATATACTACATTTATATAGGCTGATGCTGTCCATTAGTAGTGTTTCATTTTTTGCCCGCTATATAATACATCAAACATGTTTTACATATATGTGTGTCTATATATATATATATATATATATATATATATATATATATATATATATATATATATATATATATATATATATATATATATATATATATATACACATATATGTATTTATAAACAAAGAAACCTACCCAAATATATGTATATATATATATATATATATATATATATATATATATATATATATATATATATATATATATATACATATATTTGGGTAGGTTTCTTTGTTTATAAATACATATATGTGTGCACATATACATCAGAAGTAGATGTTTATTTTAAGATACAATTGCCTGCCATTACATGTTTCACAATTCTTCCTGTTTCTAACAGTTTGTGGTTGTTGCCTATAAAAAAATATGTATTAGACAAACGCAGCTGCTAGAGTAGGGTTGTCTTTATTTTGTCTTTATTTTGAAAAATGTGTCACTCTAGGCCCTCATTTTATATGTATAATGCTGACATGTATCCCATGTTGTTTAGGGGAATGTTGTTCAGTTGACTGCCAAAAACACTGTGGCCCATTGTTTTATTCTAAGGCTCAAAGAGGGCTCAGTGTATTTGTTAAAGAATTTTGAAGTGATTCCGAATAGAGACACTTACCGTATACTGAAGGACAACAAGTTCCTTATCCAGTTGCAGGGATCCACCTTTCTCAGGAGACAAGCAATCGAAGGTTTATCCGGGTTCATCCGCCATCCTTTCAAGTGCATTGCATTTGACGCCTTGGAACCTACCGAGGGAAAATACTTGATTGGTATGCCTTTTAAAGTTTCCTCACCTACTTCTGTTAAAAGTTTACTCCACAGATAGTAGACCCTAACTTATCAAATTTGACATAGATGCTGTTGGATGTGTTCTTAATGTGGGCTCACCCCAGACCCCTAAACAGGGCACCAGCGCTCTAGAATTCGAGCTTGCGAATGAACGATACTTAACACATGCAGCTGGCTATTTGATTACTAAACATACTACTTACATATTATTCCCAAATTTGATGTTACCCCTTCTTTGGGTTTGCAGGGGTCAACGAGTAAGGGTCACATTGTGGGGAAACCTTGGGAGTTCTTTCCTGCAGAAGAAGCCACCGTCACCCGGCCAATATTGCATCATTTTGAGCTCCGTTTCCGTGAAACAAAACCACTACGGTATTCTCCACTTCTAAGTCCATTCCTCGATGTACTATTACATTGCAAATACTCATCCATTGCCGGCCTACCTCTGCAGGTACTAAGGCACTCTCAAGCACATCGTCCACTATGATTCTAGATGACGCCGAAATACCAACCCTCACTGATTTCATCAACAAAATAAGGTTTATGTCGGTTCATTACGTAACATATTGTTTGCATAACAAATCTAAAAATGCTACTAAACACAAGAAAATATTTTGTTCAGCGGAGTCCAGCTATGTGATGATGAGGAAGAACCACTTGCCGGGTGCCATTACCCGCCCCCCAAAGAGGGCACGCTTGCTGATCTCCTCGTGCTAGCCCGGAAAGGGAAACACAATTCCGTAAGCTTACCTACAAACGCCGTCTCCCCTTTTGTTATCAGCCACTTTTGTTTACCCACATATAATATAAGCAAGTTGACTTCTTAAATTGCAGGCTGACGTTTTCAAGTGTAAAGTTGAACTCATGAATATTCGCATGAAGAACGGGTGGCATTACACCACCTGCAGTATTTGTCAGGCGAAAAAGGGCATAACGCGGCAGTTTGGTGGCTATTGGTGTGAATCATGCGCCAAGCTTGTCCCTGAGCCAATTACACGGTATTTAATATCTAAACCTATCCTCCTATCAACAACTCGAGCAACGCTTTCCCGCTGGTTAATTATTCAATGGTAAACGTTACATTCGGCTTCATGTAACATTTCCAGGTTCAGGGTACAATGCGAAGTCCGCGATGCGACTGCGGAAACAGTTATTGTTTTCTTCGATGAAACCGCTGAACAGTTGACTCAGACTACAGCACCATGTTTGATGGCTGAACAAGACGAAGTAAGAGCCTGCTTTTTCGCCTCTTATTTTTCTTTGTTACTAACCCCATCTTATTTTTGCATAAACATAGGAAACCTGCACAACCGTGTTACCAAATGCACTCGCAAATCTATTGGGCACCACACAGGTTGTATTGATAAAGACAGGCTCCCATTATGAGCATGGGACGTTTGAAAGTTTCAATTGCATTAAGGTTTACTTGGATGAGCCGGTACTCGAAACCCCACCTACTTTGGATGTTTCAGAGGATACCATACCTGCAGTTGCTGAATCCGTTGCTGAATCGAGCACTCCACTTCATTCAACCTCAAAGGGGGTTAAGCGTTAAATCGATGTGCCTACTCCACCCAAGGATTCGGAGCGTCCAAGCCGTCGAAGGTAACCAACTACTTAATTTGGTTATGCACACCCATACACACATCTACAGCCACACGTCAAAAATTGTGCATGTGCTTTCCCAGTGTCAGTCTCAGTGTTATACTAATCATTGTATTGACCTACAGGTTTATTGTAACGTCTGATTCGGAAGACGAGCATCCCCCCAAAACAGCAACCGGTGAAGACAAGGAGGTCCAGAAAAATGAATAAAAAGGGAGATGCACCCCTAAAATAAATGACTCCACAAACAGAGTTATAATTTGATGCTTTTACATTTGTAAGCACAATTTCGTTTTCCGTTATGTTCTTGGCGTGTTTTGCCTGCAACAGATAACATTATCCCCCCTGGTTTTGAATGTTTTCAATAAAGTTTGTATTGGTACAATTTTCCATTATGTTTGTGATGTTGTTTTTTATCTCTTTGCATTATGGTTACCTTTGTGTATCGCACGCTCATTGTTCAGTTGCCCAACTACTAATAATAAGTACCTATCTCTTTAGAATGCGAACGTGTATCCATGCATTGTACACATATTGATTTCACCATATATGGCATTTGTTCGTTTGCGGTTATTCTGATCCCGTTATCGACTCAAGGCCCTTATATAGCTGTGTATTCTCAGCTAGCTAATAAAGGCCGAAGTAAATATCAGATGTGAATCGAAACCAACTGGTTTTTATCCATGTATGCATGTTTTATAGGATTGGTTTGTTTGCGTTGGATTTAGCCATGTTTGTTTTGAACATGGTTAACTTAAATATATAAATGGCCGTGTCGAGGCAACGACCCACATAACCTGACCACACGGCATTCTTATACTTCAGTTTATGATGGGCTGAACCTTTAGGGTTTCGCGTAGCACATACATCGGCGCCACACTTGACAGATCACATGATCTCTCAGATTATTAAAGAGCTAAATCTCCACTTCTCCAGCTACCAATGGCTTACATTGCCCTATTCTTCCAAGGTATGCCCTCCAACCTATATATTCAGTTAACTCGGGGCTATTTTCTAAATCTATATATATAATTCCTGAAGTGATTAAATGTATTTGTATAATTCCTAAATGTATATGTATAATATTTTTACAAAGCAGCTGGCTAATTATGGTTTCTATGCTTACAGTTACTTTACACAACTGGACGTGGGAAGATAATATGATGCCTCATGGTCCCCTTTTCCAACCCTTGGCATCCTTTTCACCCTTTGCATTAATAACCTCCCCTCCTATTAAATGTGAAAAGGAAAATGAAAGACCATATGGAAAGGAGAAGTCTCTACTCATATTTAATTCTCACTATATATAAGTCTAAGTTTGCAGAAGTATCACCCAATATCTCACATGGCAGGCAACCAATTTGGATCCTCCCATACACACATGACTTCAGGTACGATATACATTCCTCAAAAGGTTTAATCAATTTTCTCGCATTTGATACATATGAATTCCTCATTTGTTGTTTCATTGTGATTATCAGGCTCTAGCACCCGTCTAACACACTCAGGATTTGCTAATTGCTCACTATCGATTTACTCATCGGAAACCAGAACAGGAGTAGGAAAAGCACAACCGTATTGCGTTCTCAAATTAACTGAACCATTCATTCTAGAATCAGGTTACTTCTAAACATTGTAAAAATATATTTTGATGGCATATAATATGGCTCTGGTCAGCCACCATTGCTTTCAAATTAACCATTTCCCGCGCAGGGAACCCCATAGCCACCGAAGAGCTCCTATCCTTCTCCAACATTCTAGACCATTCTATCAATATAGTATCCATCAGCACGCCTAAGCATGGTCACCTACAGAGTTTTGTTGGCCTTCGATATATTGACCCGGCGGTCCCTATGCACCCCGGTAAGTCTAAATGAAAGGAGTCCATATTCTGGGTATTTGTAAATCATGTCAAAGTATTTCAGCACACATTGTTCGCTTCTACTAACACGAACCCTGCATTTGATCTATGCATTTATCGCGTAGGACAACTAAAAGCCAACGAGAGATTACTATTGTTCTCTGATTTCCTTCACCATAACCTCATTATAGAATCATCCAACACGAGGATGCATGGCCATATTCAGAGTTTTGTTGGTCTGAAAATTATTGACCGCCCTGTTCCGCCTTACGCTGGTGATTCTATATTCTAGGCTACAACTTTTAAAGTTAAAAAGTTTACACATATTGTGCATATAGGAATTATAGATATTCAGCCTTTTTATAAATGATGTTAACGTATTCCAACACACAGCATTCACTTGCAACAACGCAAGCCCTACATTTGATCTGCGTATTACTCCTGCAGGAAAACTTAAGACCAACGAAAGCTTGCTATCTTTTTCCGATATCCTTCACCATAGCCTCATTATAGAAGCAACCAACACAAAGATGCATGGTCAAATTCAGAGTTTTGTCGGTCTGAGGATTATTGAGCGTCCCGCTCCGCCTATCACTGGTAATTCTGCATTTTATGATACAAGTTGTCACGCAAAACAGTTTATATGTATTGTTTAAAAGTGCACATATATTGTCTATTTAGGAATTATAACCATCCCTCATGCTAAACATAATTCAACAGGCACACCCCACCCATCAGGCCCTCAAAAGACACCCTCCACAGTAACAGGTTGCTTCCATCTTTAAATTGTACCCTTTCCCCCGATCCCGATTATCATCATCTAAAATCCACTTTCTCTTAAACAGGAATAAAACATGGCGATCCCACCGCTCACAAAAGGGGCACTATAAAGCATGCGGCTATGTCTTCAGGTAATTTGTTTTGTGTTATCACCAGTAATTGCCACACTAGCTTTAAAATTAAACTACATTCGTCAAACACACCCACCCATTATTGGCGATTACCAACACCACTGCTCAGCTTATAATACTTATTAAGCCATCTAAAAAAGTACTTAATTTATATGGCAGGTTCACAAGTATCTTACTATAACTACGGACCACCTACGTTTAAATGCATACATTGCAATGCAACAATGTGGTATGAAGAGAGGAGTAATAAACCCAAAAAAACCGCCAACCCGACTTTCTCCCTTTGTTGTCAAAATGGAAAACTGCTTCTACCCAAGCTCAAGGACCCTCCTATGTTGTTGAAGACATTGCTAGACTACACAGCCACTTCAACAGCAAAATTTAGAGAGCAAATACGCATTTACAATAGCATGTTCTCTTTTACATCGTTCGGTGCACGAATTGACCATTCAGTCAATCATGGGCGAGGCCCTTATCTATTTTGAATAAGCGGTCAAACATATCATAAAATTGGGTCCCTTTTGCCCGCAGAAGGAGGACATCCACGATATGCACAACTATATTTTTTGATACAGAACACGAGGCGAGGAACCGGATGTCTGTCTTTGTAAGTTCCGAGACCCGACACTCGCTTGACGAAAACATAACCAACAACCTAATCAACATGCTGAATCAATACAGTGCTGTTGCTCAAGCATTTCGGATGGTACGCGATTGGTCTACTAACAATAGATCATCAGAATTTCAGCTGCGGTTGCTCTCTAAGGTGACACACTCACGGCAATATAACACCCCTACCGTAGCTGAGGTGGCCGCATTGATAACAAGTGACTTTGGGCAGTGTACGGCTTCAAGGGATATCATTGTGCAGGAAAAAAATTGCCCGCCAAAAAGGATATCAGAACTGCACCAACTATATATGGCGTTGCAGTACCCTTTATTATTTCCATACGGCGAAACAGGGTATCACGAAGAAATCCCCTATCGTAATAACAATGGACGACGGAAAACTAATAGAGAGTTTGTCACCATGCGCGAGTTCTATTGCTATATGATTCAGCAACGTGAAAATGAAGGCACCACCCTACTTAGAGGTGGACGTTTATTTCAACAATATTTAGTCGATGCACATACAGCTGTAGAAGAACAAAGGCTTAAATGGCTAAGGAATCACCAAAATGAGCTACGCCTCGACCTATATAATAATGTGTGTGACGCTGTTACGCGCGGCGACACGAAGGCGACGTCAATAGGAAAAAGAATCATCCTACCAGCTTCACATACCGGTAGCCCACGATATATGGTTCAGAACTACCAAGACGCAATGCTACTTTGTCGAGAGTTTGATAATCCAGATTTGTTCATCACCTTTACATCTAACCCTAAATGGCCAGAAATTGAAGGCATGCTGTCTTATATAGAAGGTCAGCTACCACCGGATCGGCCAGACATTGTTGCAAGAATGTTCAAGCAAAAGCTTGACTCGCTCATGAATGATATAATGAAAGCTCATATATTTGGCACAACAGAAGCATGTATCACCTCTAGATCCTTACGTACATAATTAAACCTTTTTACCTTTTAAACTCCCCGTTACGACGACATTTTGTTTACATACCCTGCTTTACAGACCTGCCATGAGCCTGTATTTAATTTAGAAGGCCTGCTAATTATTAAACATATTACAATTTTCCCCTTTATTCTTAGTTTCTGGTAAGCAGCAAAACCATCATGAAAAAATAAACTCACGAATTAACAAAACTTCTAAATAATGGAGACATTAACCAAATTGCCCTACACAACTTAGTAAACGTCTGACCACCTACTATTAGCACGAAAATATACACCATACACAGTTTCTTTAACTACCTTCATTCTAATACTATTTGAGCTCATGTTCGTTTAAAAAAGTGTGCGATCATATGTCCCATGAATTATTTTGTTGCAGGTATATACATTATTGAATTTCAAAAACGCGGATTGCCCCATGTCCACATGTTAATTTGGCTAACCCGTGATTGCAAATGCAAGAGCCCATCAGACATTGACGATATCATATCCGCTGAAATTCCATCTCAGACTCATGACCCAGGAGCGTACAAAGCTGTTACCGAGTACATGTTACATGGGCCTTGCGGAGGAAAAAATACAGACGCACCTTGCATGGTTGACAGAAAATGCTCGAAAAATTTTCCTAAGCCCTATTATGCGGAAACGACAATAGATGAGGATGGATACGCAAACTACAGGCGGAGGAACAATGGAGAAAAAGTAAGCAAAGGCAAAAATACGCTTGACAATAGCTTCGTTGTGCCTTAAAACAGATTCCTCCTCCTCAAATACAATGCACATATTAATGTTGAATGGTGTAATAGATCTCGGGCTATCAAGTACTTATTTAAATACTTAAACAAAGGGCCTGACCGAGCAACAATAGTGATACAAGAAAATCTAACTCCTATAGAAAACTCCTCTGTTGAAAAAGTAACCGAAGTTGATGAAATTCAAAATTACTTAGATTGTCGCTATCTATCACCATGCGAGGCTGTTTGGAGAATGTTTTCCTTTGGCATCCACTTTTCACAGCCATCAGTTATCAAATTGTCCTACCATTTACCAAATCAGCAGGCTATCACCGTACACGATTCAGAAAACCTGCCAGCACTGTTACATAGGGAAAGCATCAAGGAAACCATGTTCACGCAGTGGTTTGAACTAAACAACCGAGACCAGAAAGCAAGAAACTTGACATACGCAAAAATTCCTATACATTATGTATGGAATCAGGAAGCAAAAGAATAGGCCCCTCGAAAACAAAGAAGGTGTATTGGACGTATTGTGTACTCAAATCCTGCATCGGGCGAGCGTTATTATCTCAGGATGTTGTTAAATATAGTCAAAGGTCCCCGATCATTTGAAGATATTCGTAGAGTCGACGAAACATTACATCCCGCATTTAAAGACGCTTGCTTTGCCTACGGGTTGATAAATGATGGTAAAGAATGGACAGAGGCAATATCCGAGGCAACATTGTGGGCATCTGGTTCACAACTTCGCGATTTGTTTGTCACCATTTTGCTTTTTTGCAACGTTAGTAAACCGCTCAACCTATGGGAAAAGCACTGGGAAGCGTTAGCAGATGACATTTTGCGTAAAAAAAGAAAGTTGTACAACTACCCAGAATTAATCCTAAGTGAGGCCCAGGTCAGAAATTATTGCTTGGTGGAAATACAAGCAATCTTAAATAAAAATGGTAAATATTTATCGGATTACCCGGATCTCCCACAGCCCGACCAATCCCTCCTGAACCACCTGGACAACCGTCTTATACGAGAAGAATTAAACTACAATCTTAAAGAAATGGAAACCCTTCATAACAACCTGTATACCTCCCTCAACCAGGAACAACTTAATATTTATCAGGCGGTACTTGCAGCTGTAACAGAAAAAAAGGGAGGTCTATTTTTCCTCTATGGCCCTGGGGGTACAGGAAAAACCTTCGTTTACAACACCATTCTGACCAAACTAAGATCCGAGAAGATGATCGTTCTTGCAGTGGCTTCGTCAGGTACACTTCCACTTAAAAATTACTATCTATACACATATACATCATGTTCATATTAAATCTATACAACACAACCTCAGCAGGCCAAATTTCCTACTGTCATCCTGAAACGATTTTACATGCCTCTTATATTACTGTCTAATTTACTCTCAAAGATTAAATAATTTTTCCCATTTTTAATTGTAATAATTATGGAATTGGCTATCACATATGCATCAGATCTTATTGTCAACAGTGAAACTATTAGTAGTTTAGGAAGAATTTGCCATTTTCATCATATCAGTTATATATACTATTAACATAAAAGTTAAAGATTCATGCACTACTATTTATTTTCAGTCTATATACTTTAGCAAACATGGTATTTTATTTTTAGTATTATTTTTATCCTTAAAACTTTCTTCATTATTATTTTTAGGTTACCAGATAGTTGAGAACCCTAACGTGCCAAAAACCATTATCATATACTTATATCATTATATTTATTTCATGGAAACTGATAGGGGCAGTTTGTCACCAGCAAACATAACACAACAACCGAATACCCTTTTAAAGAAATTTAACTACCCTAACAATCTTAATATGCAGGAATTGCTTCATTGCTTTTGCCAGGGGGTCGGACTGCCCACAGTCGATTTGTCATCCCGTTAGAACTCATGGAAAATAGCACATGTGGTATAAAACAAAAGACACACCTTGCAGACCTGATGCAACAAGCAAGGTTAATAATATGGGATGAAGCTCCCATGACTCAACGATTCGCATTTGAGGCGTTAGATAAAACATTGTGGGATATTTTAGCCGCAAAGGACGAGGCAAACAGAGGCAGGCTCTTTGGAGGTATGCCTATTCTACTAGGAGGTGATTTCAGGCAGATATTACCAGTGATACCAAAGGGCAAAAGACAGGAGGTGATCCAGGCTTGCATTAACCGATCAGATTTATAGAACCATTGTCAACTACACAGGTTGTCGCGAATCATGCGGGTAAATGAATACACTGTAGATGGCCGCGTTGATGCTCGAAAACGGGAATTGAATAAATGGGTCCTAGAAATTGGAGATGGCAAAGTCCCCGCCTTATGTCAAGATGGAGAAGATGAACCAACATGAATAAACATTCCAGAAGAGTTTATTGTTAAATCTGAGAAGCCCCCCCATTGAGGCTATCGTAGAAACCGTTTTTCCAGATTTCATTCAGAGACATAGAGATGAAGACTATTTACGTGAGAGGGCAATTTTGACCCCAAGAAATGATGACGCTGACCAGATTAATAAACATATGTTTAAGAAGCTAGAATCTCAAACAATGACCTTTCAAAGCTCGGATGAAATATGCAAGGGATCAACAGATGCGCTTGACCAACAACAATCATACCCAGTTGAATTTTTAAATAAGCTCAATTTTCCCGGTGTGCCTCCTCACAAGTTGAAGCTAAAAATAGGCCAACCAATAATGTTGCTACGCAATTTGAACCCCAGCAAAGGCATGTGTAATGGAACCCGGCTTATCATAACGGACTTTCAAAAATTCGTTATTCAGGCTCGCATCATTACTGGCTCCCATATTGGCAACATGGTTATAATACACCGAATAATCCTAACGTCTACCCAATCCAAGTGGCCTTTTGTTATGCAACGCACTCAATTTCCCGTGAAACTATGTTACGCGATGACGATCAACAAAAGCCAGGGGCAATCACTCGAATTGGTCGGCCTATACTTGCCAAAACCAGTATTCAGTCACGGGCAACTATACGTCGCAATGTCGAGAGTAACCGACCCCGCCGGTCTGAAAATAGTCATGGTCAACGAAAACAAGGACGGATTGCATAACCATACAAGGAACGTGGTTTACAAGGAAATTTTCACAAACCTAAATTAGATTATATCTAGGTACATCTTCCGTCTACCTAATCCCATATTTATTTCATGTTTGTACTTATTTTAAAGTTACACCATTTTACTGTTACCTGTAATGAACACATACTTTATGGCCCCACGTTCACCGTTGGCCGTCGATAGCAGTTTTGTAAATTGCAGAAACCTATTATTCGTCCAGTGTTTTATGCAAAAAAAAAAAAAAAAATCTTTATTTCTCACTGTATTGTCACTTTTATAAATTGATCTTCCTTATTGTCACACTTTCTGGGCCTGGCATTTTGAAATAAATTTAAGGGGTAAACTATTTTCTCCATGTTTTGGCGTACATGCACTTTCAGTCATTTAAACTCGACCTGACATGGATTTGTAGCCAGCTTATATCACACAAGTTTCTTTAACTGTCTTTCAGGTTTGCAAGCAAATTTTGAGCCTGTTATGATGGAAGGCAATAGGGGTCAGCCTCTAAGTTCCTCAGCACCAGGACATTCCTGCAGTGAACATTTATTTTGATTACAAAACACATAGACATATTCAATTGTTTTATCATGTGTTCAAGAAGTTTGTAATTGTCAGCAACTTTTCTGTATTGAGATAACAAATGACGAAAATTACAAATCTGTTATTATGGGGAAATCATGCTTCACATGTATTGTAGTCTTTAAACTGGATTATGCAAATGCCTAGGAGAATAGCCATCTATTTGATCTAAATGTGTTCAACCACAAACACAAACCGTGCTTTACTGAAACAAACACCCCGACCGACCTACAACTGAGGCCAACGTTCACGTGCAACGCACCGGCATTGACCACTAGTATATCTTACAATAATTGTCTACTTATAAAAAATAATCAATGAATGTCATTAAATTGTTCAATTTACTCTAGTTATTATTTTCAGTCATTTACTTATTAAATAATTTTAGTCAAACTCACCTTGAATATATAAGTAAAACAATTGACATTTATCAAATATTTAAATAAAACAAAACTTCTTATGAGTCATTCGTTTTGGAACGGAAAGAGTAATAATTTCTATGTTATAGCTTGGAACTCAAATTTACAATGTAATTTGGTGAAAAAAATTGATCACTCCGAAAATTGATTGAAGTGGCTCAGGCCTAGCGCCTCCTAGTTGCCTACCTACTCGCGTTCATAGTTCGCAGCGGGTCAACACCTCTGAAAAAAACAAAGGACTTCATTCAGTGGCCTCGCGATGGCCCTCTGAACAATCATAAGAAAGTAAAGTCTTAAAGTTTTACGAACATCACAATTATACTTTCAACTTTGTATCTTCTTGCAATATGTAATCTTTGTTATTAATTTTTAACAAGCACAAGATGGACATTTGGAGTCAAGTATATAGATGGTAGAACTTAGAACTCTTCATCAACCTAAGTATAGATGAATTATTCTGCGCAAACGGAAGCAAGCCATATTAGGTTGAGGTAAACAAATTTGGCAAAAGGTGGAATTAATTTGGCAAGATATGGAGCAATAGGAATAAGAAAGTCTTCGCGAATCTCGTAATTAGTGGAGCCATGACTTTAAATGAGATCCAAATTCAGAGCTTTGAATGGATAAACAGAAGATCGAATAAAACCCGACTTGATTGCCATCAATGGTTGATTAATCTGGATTCTTTTAGTTGGTTTTTTTAGGTGATTGATATGTACCCGACGAATTTATAATAACTAAAAATACATGTCAGTACAAACCAAAAAATGTTATGAGGCATTTCCTCGGAGCAACGAACCAGACAACCAACCACAAACTAAAAAATGGGTTTTACACTCAGCAGCAAAGCGACAAACAACGTACAGAATTTTTCAATAATCCTTCATTAACTTGCCTACTTGGTCATCTTCCACTCAGATAAGATGATCTTTAAAAAAACCGTAGAGAATATCAATGCCTCAAGATTGTGACACGATCTAGATTGTTGCTTAAACAAACTATAATTACGCTCTTGACGTACGAAATAGACAATTGCACCAAACAACAGTTTCGTATTATTGCTACTAGCATTTCTTTTCATTCGAAAATCGCTAGTATACAACACAAAATCCTTCAAAGAAGAACCAGCAAGCAGACCATCATACTACGCGTAACACAAACCCAATCACGAGCAGCATATGAGTGATATGGTCAAAAAGTCACATTTTTACACTCAATATTAACCTCAATAATAATCAATTAAATAAATTTATCATATATTTAAGCGTTTATTTGCTTTATACGGTAGATAAAGCGATTATGAAGATGATGCAAGTATAATTGAAGGAAAAGGACTCAATATGAATAAATTATTGCAAAAACGATAAAATTCAAGTTACGACCGCGGTGACCGGAGTTACAACCTCGGACATAACACAGATCAAGACCAAGAAGCCTTGAACGGTTGTTTTGAACAAGACCAGTGCCATCTGAACTGGCACTATGGGCTAACATGAACGAGTTCCTTGAACAACTTGACCAATAAACGGGCACATTGAATGGGCATATTGAACGAGCTCACCTCTCAATGAACGGGCATGTGAAACGGGCATGTGAAACAGGCTACCCACTGGATTTGTGCTATAAATAGGCTCATTTGTTATCCATTTTCCGCGCACTTCTCTCACTCACAATCACATTCTCTCATTAGGTTTCTCACTCTAGGATTCATATTTAGGTTTTCTATTAGCAAAACCTATCTTGAGTCGACACGTAACGGAGTTTGTAATGATTGGAGGTGCGTCCGAAGTTGTCACTTTCGATATTTTGGAGCTCGATTAATCAACAGTTATTTCTAGCCCTTATTTATCTTTCATAATATCTGCCATCATTACTATGCTAGATAATATAACCATGATTAGTGAGTAGTTATCTTTAAGTGTATGTTACGATGTAGTTAGTTATGATGTTGAAATGCAAACATGAAATTTGACGTCGTTGTAATGCTTTCCGCTTATGTTTTAAATCAAATCTCTTATCCAAAGTATACTATCCGTGCCAAAACATTTTTTTGGTCCACAGTATAACTTCTGCTTATGTTACGATGTAGTGGTTATCAACTAAAGTATTGTGATGTCGCGAACCGCGATACAAAGTATACTATCTGTGTCAAAACTTTGGTTAAGAAAACTATGCTAGATATATAGTGTGTTGTATCAAGGCACAATGGTTGTAGTAAATCCACCTACACTATGACTCTGACAAATGTAGCTTTTAACAATTTCTCTAAAGCTTTGTAAGCCCCTGCCACGCCTGCAAAGGCAAACTATGTGTCGCGCAGATATATTGCGCATCGCGCAGATATATTGCACGTCACGCAGATATATTGCGCGTCACGTAATTGTGCAGACAGACAAGGGAGACTTATTTGTAAATATTTTAAGTTCAGGAGCTTTGTGCAAATTTTCATGTGGATGAGTTGAGGTCTTGTTATCTGATCTGGAACATTCAAGTGCCGATTTCTATCTCAAGCCAAACACATATTCTAGAATGATAAAGAGAGCTTAGTGTGATAAAGCTTGATTTTGGGGAAGAAGGTTATCTCTTGAACCTAAATTGAAGACCAACCTTAGAGTAGCTGCTCTCTAGTCTTAATCTACACTTAAGGTAAAACCTAAATCCTGCTTAATTTTGGGTTTGACTAGGGTTGGGGTAAGAGTTGAGCTATAAACCCATTTCTTGTGAATTTTGGGGTTTTGCGTTCATATGGGGTGTGAAAATCCTAATGTGGTGGGTTAGGGTTTGGATGAAAAGATTGTTAGTTTGAGATCTTACTTGTGCCAATATAATCACTAGAACACTTATGTACTAGTTATTATGGTGTTGATTCAACTTGTTATAAACTTAATTTTGGTGTAAAGACCTTGAAATGGGTCAAATTATGTTTGGTGAGTAATTTTGTTGATTAAGGGCTTAAGGTACTATGATAATAGTACTAGTTGTTGGGTTAGAAGCATAATAACTAGTCTCTAGTTATCATGGGTGTCTTGGGTTGTCTTTTGACTTCTCAAGAGAAGTTAAGTGCAATTTGGGTCAAAATTGCACTTTTGGATTTTGGGTAATATACTTGTTGTGAGTTTAGGTTAAATCTTTGTTAATGTAATAGGTGATTTGCAATGACGATTTTGGAACTCAACCTTTTGTTCATTCATCAATAATAAGGTGAGTGAAATAATTATATGTGTATGTATATGATTATTTGCTTGTGTGGGATGTGGTTTAGTGAATTCCGAGCGTGAGAATTCACTTGAGTGTTATATTTGTGATGGATTCACTCATGTTCGAGAGTCGATACTACATCGTGCGTTGGCGTGAAATGTGGGTTTTAAGTTCAGCGTCGATACCACATTGAGTGTGACGAGTGGGTGTGGCCAATTTCATTGGTCACTTTAGTTCGGGCGTGTGATACCACCTATGGGGGATAGTGTTACATCAGGGGCGTATGTACACTAATGGTCGTAGTGAGTACGGATGGTCATTGTGAGTATCATTCCCTTGTGTGCTTATGGTTAACCATATTTTGTGTGTTGCATTTTATTTTAGCATATTACTTGTGATTATATGCTATTGGTGATGCTACATTGTTATTTTGTATGTTTGGTTGTGTAAGTGTGTGCATTATTGCATTTACTAAGTGTATTGCTTACCCCTCGTTGTTTAATCTTTTTATAGATTGAAGCATTTTAAAGGACAAGGGTAAGGGTGTGGAATAGCTTGCTTGCTTAGGGGTATTTGTATTTTGAAGACTTTCTTATGGGTAGATGATCCCGACGGTCATGATCGTCTTGTGTCATGATCGATTGTATTTTGGATCGAAATTGCCACTTTGAACTTGTAATGGGTCGTGATGTCCAAAATGATAGAATGGGTACGTTTGGTTGTCTAAACATGATATGTTCAGGTTTTATGGATGTACGACATATTAAAAGTGTTAAAATAAGTGTTGAAATGTTTTTGGTAAAACTTGGTTTAGTACAAATTTGACTAAAGGGCCTGACTCGAATTTTAGCTATAAATCGCGACGCACAAATTTTTGGTGTGCCGCATAAATAGGTGTGAGCTGGTGATCATTTCTGATTAAGATTCTGTAAGTAACTAGAGGGGGGGGGGGTTGAATAGTTACTTAGTGGTTTCTAAAAACTTTTTCGAAATCTTTAACAATCAAAACATAAGTTTTAAGTGTAGAAGCATTTGTGTTTGTTAATGCAAGTATGTAAAGATTGTAAATTGTAAGTGCACAAACACAAGGATTTATAGTGGTTCAGGTGGATGTTAACTAATCCACCTTAATCCACACCCCAATTCTACGAATTTAGACTTTTCTTCACTATGATACCCCAAACACGGTGGAGTGTTCGGATACAACACTAGCACCTCGATAAGCCGTTACTCATGAACCCTTACGTCCCATTGAAGAATTCAAAAATACCAAATGCTCTTACCACAAGATCCTAATGCTCTAACCTCTTGAAATCACAACTACCTTCTAGATCCCTTTAAAAAGATAGTTCACAAGTAAACTTATAGCTAAGCTTACAATCACTCATAGTTCTTCAGTAGGTTACACCAACTTAATTCCCAATGGAATTGCTTTTCAAAAAAAAAAAAAATTCCCAATAGAATTGATCAACTTCCTAGATCCCTTTAAGGAAGTTGAATCATTAAGCAAGATGGTGTTTCCTATCATAAAAACTATCTAGCTTTCTTGACCCCCTAAGGAATTATCTTACAAAGTAAACTTAAAGATACAAATGATAAGTACAAAGTTTAAATTTCAATTCTACTTAGTGTAAGTAGAATCTCTCTTTCTCTCTTATAATCTCTTCATTGATATGTGCATGAGACTTGGGAGATCAGTAGATATGACTTTGAAAGAATGTTGGAAAGAGGTGGTCTTCTAGTTTGGCAAAGAGGTGTATTTATATTCCAAGAAAAACTTGACAGACAAAACTGCGGTCGAAGCACGGTCAACCTTGCAGGTGACCGTACAACTTCTGTCAGCATTTCAACATATCCGTTGGAGCTCCTTTTTCTTTGAATTTTTAGCTTCTTTACCTAATATAGAGCCTTCAAAATATGCTTAATACACCTAGAATTTAACTCCATTACCCCTTTGATCTTGGACATATGCATGGAGGTTGATATGTGCTAGCTAAAGAGGAAAGTCCAATGCCCTTGACCATTGTCATTATTTCCAAAAAAGGTAAATGCTGAAATTTTGTCCATTGACAACCCACAATGCTTCAAACATAATAACCCATGAATCTTACACTTTGTCAATACTTGGATGGAAGTATCATACTTCATTGGTTGCTTGCAACAAGTTAATTTTGACTAGTTTGATTATAATGAAGAATCCTTTAACTAGTTGCTTTAATCATCCTTTGACAAACCACATGCCTCCAAAACTTCACTAGCCCATTTTAATAGCTTGTCATCTTCTTAATGGAAGTGTCTTTCTCTTTAGAACATATTTGCATCTTGATTGAACTAGTTTAATTCTAGTTGGAGCTTAAATGAACGTTGTTACAACCTTGACTAGCTTGAATATAATTAAAACTTACATACATACAAATGGTTCTTAAAAGTAATGGGAGAGCACCTCTTTAATTGGGACTTTGATGACCATTATTAGTATGTATTTAAATGACATTTTGTAACACTTGAAAAGTAAAACACTTTTGTGTTTAATCTTATTTGAGCTTAAAATGTCATTAAGATGTCGTTAGGTGTGATTAGTAAAAATTAACATCTTTTGGTTCAAAACTCTTTTGAAATCAAAGAAGGCAACTATTATAAGTATGTTTAAAAAGGTTTTGTACATTATAGATGTCTCAAAGTGGTCTATTTTAAAGTGGATGAATTTGGTTACAGAGAAAACTGCGGTCGAACTGCGGTCGGCCGTGAGGTTAGCCGTAGATTGACAGTTTTAGAAAAAGGTGCAATCTTTGGAATAGGACATCCACGGTCAGACTCACGGTCGACCGTGGTGCAGCCGCATAGCAATTTTACCAAGTTAATTATTTATGTATTGGTCTTTTTCTAGAGATAGTGTATGCTTATGAACTCATGTCGTCTTACATATGATTAAGCACTTATCTCTTTTGTGTCATCATCAAAACAAAGTGATTAACTTTTGAATATTATCATTGGATTATCAACCAACATTCTCCCCCTTTTTGATGATGACAAACATATGAGTAAGTGTTTACTTATGTAAGCCGACATAAGTGTTAACATCACTTACCATACACTTTCTCCCCCTGTCGAAGCAAAAAGGTTAGCTTCCCCTAGAACTAAGCGCGCCCTAGAGTAATGCTCCCCCTTAAATCTTACATAGCGGTAGATGATATAGCTCCCCCTTAAAATGTGCAATATAAGACTCATAGAAAAGCGAATTAGTCCACACATAAGTCATAATATCAAGTAAGGAGTGATATGAACTAAACAAGCTGGATAAACCTTCAATCAAGGGTTAGTGCACACACATAATCATATATAGCAAGCATAAGACTCATTGTGTGTCATTGATAACAAAGATAGTGGATTGAGGACTTTGACCAATATATGTGATCATTAGAGAGCATGTAAGATCAAAAGCGCGTATGAACCGCCACATATCAAGATTAATTAATAGTATAGCATGAATGTGCGATATAACAGGTAGTGAGTAGAACCCTTAGTGTATCATGCAACATTATCATTAAGTACCAACATTACCTCACTAGTTCTACCAATTTCAGGCATGTATAGAAGCAAGTAGGTTTAAGCAAGCATGCAGAACCATATAGCATAGCATGGTATACATATTGCACATAGCACAATGTGGAAACATAAGTGAGAGTAGCATGCAAAAGCTAATATACATGAGATCAATTGTCAAGCAAAAAATCATGCATAACAATCATATTCATAAGCTTAGATGCTAGAGCATGTATGAAAGAAGGTAGGTTCAAACAAGCATGTTAAAACACAAGAATAATATAGCATGACAAACAAGTAAGAGTAGCACACGTAATCATATCATGCAACACTATAAATATTATCATAGTAGTTTCAAACAAGCATGTAAGGACACAAGCATGGCATACATATGGCATATATCATAAGCATAGCATGTTAAGCATATTGCATATAATATAAGCATAGCATGTTGAATACATAATGTATGAATACAAGTAAGAGTATCATGATGAAGCTAATATATGCATAACGATCTAATTTATATATAAGCTCAAAACATGTATGAGGCACATCTATTTAACATTATGAGCATATTAGTTGAAGCATGTCAAGAAATGGTGATCAATAAGGCTGATATGATAATTCACAACATTATCCACATGATAAGTCATCGTTTAAAAATCATTCACTAAGTTTCATGTTATTCAACTAAGAGCATATCTCTTTGTATACTTAGTGATGAACATATGTATAACCTAAACATATAGACCATGTTAATATTTCACTTATCATGTAATGATCAAAGCTAAATGGTGTTCAAATAATCACTTATTAGGTTGACTAGTCCAATTTTAGCACGAGAATGTACACATATATGAGTTTTGGAAGAAGTGGTACCTTAATCGAGAAAAGTTTGTTTCATCCATAAGCCTTAAGCACATGATCTTTCAATTGCTTATACTCAACTTTGGTAGTAGAGAGAGAGCTACAAGTGTTTGTTCCTTTGAGAGCCAAGAGGTGATGCATAAACCAACCAATGCACATACACCACTCTTCTAAATAGTAGCTATCCATAATTATCCAAATCTCCAAAGCACATGATATTCATGATGCATAGAACCCTTTAGATTTCTCTAAAGATCCTTTTAATGGCTTGAAAGTGTGACATATTTGGACTTTCCTTTGCTTGGGTGATGAGCATAACAGTGTGTTTGAAGTCTCAAAGCATTGTTAGAAATATATGCATAGAACTCAAGAATAATTATAGTAAGCATATATCACATCAAAACAAGAAATCATGCATAATAAGCTCAATTAGAATTCACACTACAAGTAACAATCATGCATAACAAGCAAGTAATCATGATAATCAAATAGAGGCATGTTCCATAACATGAATTTTGATGAGCATATTCATAACCTAAATAACTAGATCGGGAAGGCATTTAACTCGCAATTCATATCAAAATGCGATATACGTTAAATCACTACTTATTTAGTTATCTTTTCAAATATAGCTCAAGATTGCACTTAAATGATATAGCGTAACAAGCAATCACATAACTCATGGTAAGCTAGCTAATATCGAAGTATTATTTAGCACTCAACAAATATGATGTAGAGATATGTTAACTTGACTACGTATACTGTTAACTAGTTAAAAATTTTGATGTATCATAGTTAACAATTTGGAGTGTTATATTGGATCGTGAGTATAAAAAAATCCATGCATAATTTTTCAACATGTTAATAAATCATAAGCATGTAAGCACATAAGCATGACGAAAAATATAAGGCATGTTAAATGTAGCAAATATTAAACACAATGCCCTCATAAATAAGATTCAATTAGTAAGTTAATGAGCCTAAAGTGTGTAGTATAACAACTAACAAGGTGATTACAACCAACATTGGTTATGAAGAGAGAACTCAAGTTGTCAAGTATGAAGGTCATATGAGCATGCGAGAGTATGACAAGTATATTTGCACATATTAATCATACAAGTATGACAAGTAGATGTTTCACACATAATCATGCAAGCAATGAAAACATATATAGCTTATGTGAGAGATAAAAAAAGTTTATGCAATTTACATAATGAGTGGAATCCTAGAGTGTAAAGCATACAATAAGGCATTTTATCAAGCAACCATTCTAGTTTCCTATCATGTATATTTCAAACTTATCATTCATGAGTTCAAATAATCCATTACAAGGAAAATGGTTAATTCTATCAATGACCATTTTATGCTAATAATGTATTGCCAACTTTTGCCATTTATCATGCATGATTAAGAAAGTATGTCCTAATTCTATCAAGACTTTCAAGGTACAAAGATATAGCCATTTTATGCATGTTCGATTATTCCTTAAGGCTACTCGGACGTCTAATTAAACCTAGTTAGGTTTTGGTTTCTAATTAGTGTCCTAGAGACATACCTACATTGAAATGTCCCGTTCATATTGATTATAAACATTCCATATTAATTGATTTCGTTGCGAGGTTTTGACCTCTATATGAGACGTTTTTCAAAGACTGCATTCATTTTTAAAACAACCATAACCTTTATTTTATCAATAAAGGTTTCAAAAGCATTACGTAGATTATCAAATAATGATAATCTAAAATATAATGTTTATACACGACCATTACATAATGGTTTACAATAGAAATATATTACATCGACATATGTTTCTTGAATGCAGTTTTTACATAATATCATACAAACATGGACTCCAAATCTTGTCCTTATTTTAGTATGCAACAGCGGAAGCTCTTAATAATCACCTGAGAATAAACATGCTTTAAACGTCAACAAAAATGTTGGTGAGTTATAGGTTTAACCTATATATATCAAATCGTAACAATAGACCACAAGATTTCATATTTCAATATACATCCCATACATAGAGATAAAAATCATTCATATGGTGAATACCTGGTAACCGACATTAACAAGATGCATATATAAGAATATCCCCATCATTCCGGGACACCCTTCGGATATGATATAAATTTCGAAGTACTAAAGCATCCGGTACTTTGGATGGGGTTTGTTAGGCCCAATAGATCTATCTTTAGGATTCGCGTCAATTAGGGTGTCTGTTCCCTAATTTTTAGATTACCAGACTTAATAAAAAGGGGCATATTCGATTTCGATAATTCAACCATAGAATGTAGTTTCACGTACTTGTATCTATTTTATAAATCATTTATAAAACCTGCATGTATTCTCATCCCAAAAATATTAGATTTTAAAAGTGGGATTATAACTCACTTTCACAGATTTTTACTTCGTCGGGAAGTAAGACTTGGCCACTGGTCGATTCACGAACCTATAACAAATATGTACATATATATCAAAGTATATTCAAAATATATTTACAACACTTTTAATACATTTTGATATTTTAAGTTTATTAAGTCAGCTGTCCTCGTTAGTAACCTACAAATAGTTGTCCAACGTTAGATGTACAGAAAAAAATTGATATATATTATCTTGAATCAATCCACGATCCAGTGTATACACGTCTCAGGCTAGATCACAACTCAAAGTATATATATTTTTAGAATCAACCTCAACCCTGTATAGCTAACTCCCACATTACTGCATATAGAGTGTCTATGGTTGTTCCAAATAATATATACACATGGGTCGATATGATATGTCAAAACATTTGCATACGTGTCTATGGTATCCCAAGATTACATAATATATTAGAATACATGTATAATACAATATAAGTTAGCTAGGATATGATTAATATAGATTTGTTACCAATTTTCACGTTGCTACAACAAGAAAAATTATCCAATCTTGTTTTACCCATAACTTCTTCATTTTAAATCCGTTTTGAGTGAATCAAATTGCTATGGTTTCATATTGAACTCTATTTTATGAATCTAAATAGAAAAAGTATAGGTTTATAGTCGGAAATATAAGTTACAAGTCGTTTTTGTAAAGGTAGTCATTTCAGTCGAAAGAACGACGTCTAGATGACCATTTTAGAAAACATACTTCCACTTTGAGTTTAACCATGATTTTTGGATATAGTTTCATGTTCATAAGAAAAATCATTTTCCCAGAAGAACAACTTTGAAATCAAAGTTTATCATAGTTTTTAATTAACTAACCCAAAACAGCCCGCGGTGTTACTACGACGGCGTAAATCCAGTTTTACGGTGTTTTTCGTGTTTCCAGGTTTTAAATCATTAAGTTAGCATACCATATAGATATAGAACATGTGTTTAGTTGATTTTAAAAATCAAGTTAGAAGGATTAACTTTTGTTTGCGAACAAGTTTAGAATTAACTAAACTATGTTCTAGTGATTACAAGTTTAAACCTTCGAATAAGATAGCTTTATATGTATGAATCGAATGATGTTATGAACATCATTACTACCTCAAGTTTTCTGGATAAAGCTACTGGAAATGAGAAAAATGGATTTAGCTTCAAAGGATCATTGGATGGCTTGAAAGTTCTTGAAGCAGAATCATGACACGAAAACAGTTCAAGTAAGATTTTCACTCGAAATAAGATTGTTATAGTTATAGAAATTGAATCAAAGTTTGAATATGAGTATTACCTTGTATTAGAAAGATATCTTACTGTAAATAAGAAAGATTTCTTGAGGTTGGATGATCACTCTACAAGATTGGAAGTAAGCTAGCAAACTTGGAAGTATTCTTGATTTTATGAAACTAGAACTTGTAGAATTTATGAAGAACAATTAGAACTTGAAGATAGAACTTGAGAGAGATCAATTAGATGAAGAAAATTGAAGAATGAAAGTGTTTGTAGGTGTTTTTGGTTGTTGGTGTATGGATTAGATAAAAAGGATATGTAATTTTGTTTTCATGTAAATAAGTCATAAATGATTACTCATATTTTTGTAATTTTATGAGATATTTCATGCTAGTTGCCAAATGATGGTTCCCACACGTTTTAGGTGACTCACATGGGCTGCTAAGAGTTGATAATTGGAGTGTATATACCAATAGTACATACATCTAAAAGTTGTGTATTGTACGAGTACGAATACGGGTGCATACGAGTAGAACTGTTGATGAAACTGAACGAGGATGTAATTGTAAGCATTTTTGTTAAGTAGAAGTATTTTGATAAGTGTCTGGAAGTCTTTCAAAAGTGTATGAATACATATTAAAACACTACATGTATATACATTTTAACTGAGTCGTTAAGTCATCGTTAGTCGTTACATGTAAGTGTTGTTTTGAAACCTTTAGGTTAACGATCTTGTTAAATGTTGTTAACCCAATGTTTATAATATCAAATGAGATTTTAAATTATTATATTATCATGATATTATGATGTACGAATATCTCTTAATATGATATATATACATTAAATGTCGTTACAACGATAATCGTTACATATATGTCTCGTTTCAAAATCAATAAGTCAGTAGTCTTGTTTTTACATATGTAGTTCATTATTAATATACTTAATGATATGTTTACTTATCATAATATCATGGTAACTATATATATAACCATATATATGTCATCATATAGTTTTTACAAGTTTTAACGTTCGTGAATCACCGGTCAACTTGGGTGGTCAATTGTCTATATGAAACCTATTTCAATTAATCAAGTCATAACAAGTTTGATTGCTTAATATGTTGGAAACACTTAATCATGTAAATAACAATTTCATTTAATATATATATAAACATGGAAAAGTTCGGGTCACTACATACATCTTAGAGTCACACATTCACCTTTAAGTGATTATTTATCATTAATTTCCATAGGTATGTCTAGCACTTATCATACCAAAGTATCAAGTGTAATCTTTTGGGTTGATTTAAGAGTACTATCTTAGAGTCAATTTGATTCACGAGTTAAGTAAGTTTTTGAGAACACTCGTTAATATCATTACGTGTAAGTATAGGACTCAAGACAAAAAGTTTGAATAAACGTTTGTGTGGTTTAAAATTATCTAACTCTTTGACGTATAATGGATTAGTGAAACTTTTCATTTCATTCGTTTGTTCTAGGTGTTCGTTTGACGTAAACCTAATCCTAGTTTAGAAATTAAGAGCATGAATTATTCTTAAAGTTTTCTAACGTTAAAGATTAATAATTGTTTGTTCTAATATGTCCAAGTGTGTTTTAGACATTTCAACAACTTAACAAACGCTTATGCGTTTAACTAGCAATGACCTCTTTTAGTGATAATCTAGTTCTTACACCAACTTTTTAGAGTATCCTAGGCTTTTTCTTTAACAGTTTACTTTTTACATTCTTTTGAATTAATTTGATATTTAGCATAAATTACGTAAACTTCTAATGACTATTACTCTAGCAATTTTAGACAAAAATAATATCATTTAAGTATAAGTCTAGCATAAGTTCTATCATCACAAATGTATCTTATTAAGCATAGATCATAGGAATCATATACAACCCCTTTAGTATGACTTACAAAGTAGAACTTTGGAAATCTACACTACACTTAGGAAACGGAGAACTTAGACTACACACTTAAGATCTAATTTATCTCCTATTGATGTCTCCTAAGCTTTATTTGTTATGATTCTTTTTGTGATTTTGTCATTTATCGTATCTTAATGTTAGCACTGTTTCTTAAGTAATTACATTGTTGAATCAAATAATGAGATTAATATTGTTAACACTTTTAACTCATTTTTGTATTCACTCTGTGACCATCATATTTTACTTTTAGGTGGATTTCTATCAATTAGTTTCATGTTCGTGTGATTTAATCTTTTATGCCATCAACTTGAAACATGTATTGACGCAATGCATATATTGACATGTTTTTATCATTTTACAAATTTCATTTGCAAGCATAAAAGACATTCCACCTAATTGTAAGCATAACATGATTTCTACTTTCAAATGAATTTTGACCTAACTTAGCATGTTAATATATTTGCATGTTAAATACTTAGCATGTAAAACTCATGAAGCATATTTTAAGAGTAATTCATTTGTAAGTAAAGTTACCTCGACCGGTGAATATTCATTAAATATGTCCATCCAATATTACGTCACCGTCATCACGTTCTTTGTGTTTCGTGTGACGTATTTATCAAGGACATGAGCTTTTTGCACTTGTGATTATTTCGTCTTACACCACACTTGTTAGCAAACCTACAACTTGTTGATACAAGGCTTGGTACCCAATGTTTGTTGGGTCCGGGATTGTTAACATTAAACACTCACGTCTTAATCCATTTTAGTACCTTTCTCAAACAATAGATTTTATCCTGTAGACATGTTTATATTTTAAGATTTGATAAACCAAGTCCATGTCTTGAGAATAATTGATTTTGTACACTTTTAGTTGTTTGAAAATAATTTACACTTACGTGTTAAAAACTTGACATTTAAACAAGTGTCGTTTAATGACAATAACTAGCTTTACATTGGTAAATGTTTAATTATGTGACTCCCCATACAAAACCATCGTGTACGGATCATCAACAACATGATCATTACAAGGTCAAACACTATATGCTGTTTTAAAATAAGTTTGCATTCATAAAATGGAGTGATGTCTTAACCAACATTAAAAGTTTTACAACCGATAGTGTGCTTCTACGAATAGAAGGAAATAATAATAGTACGTGATCCATAGGTCGTTACAAATTCATTGTTTCAAAAGTAACATAGTTTGAATGCAAAATAAACGTTTCATGCGAAGACATCTCTAATAAGCGTAACGGGAGTCTACAAAGCATAGAAACTACAGCGGAAGCTATCAAACCTCTTAAGAACCTGAGAAAAACATGCTTAAAAACGTCAACACAAAGGTTGGTGTGCTATAGTTTAAATATAACAGTAATGTAAGGTAGGCCACGAGATTTCAGTGTTTCAAAACAGTATGAAAAGTATATGTTCAACCGTGGGCACTTGGTAACTAACTTAACGTAAGTAACACCCCCTAAAAGTACACTTGGCGAGTGCGTAAGTTTACGAAGTATTAAACACCCGTTAAATGCTAGCGCTACTAGCCCGAGTGGGGATGTCAAACCCTATGGATCCATATCTAAGATTCGCGTTCACTGGTTCAAAGACCAATGACTAAACGTTACCGAGCTAAGGGGAAAGTTTATGCCGTTGAATAACCCACACATATATAAAGTTTAAGTACTCATGCCTAGTATGTAAAACGTAAAATGCGCATGTATTCTCAGTTCCCAAAATAGTTAAAGTAAAAAGGGATAATATAACTCACAGTGAAAAGTAGTAAAAGTCGATACGCTGGAATAGTAAGCAAGTGGTTGGTCCGAAAAGTCCTCAACCTAAGTCAAAAGTTACTAAGTCAGTAAATCGTTCCCAAAGATTTAAAAGTATGTAAATTAGGTCTTAAGTATCATCATCATTCATCATCAAACAAAAAGTGTAAAGTAAGTTTTATTCAAGACTAGAGTTTGAAACAAGGGCTGACTTCGTTCAGTCGCCACGACCTCTATACAAACTGAAATGAGGTGAGACCAGTGGCCATGGCTCCGTATATGAGTCTCCTAGGTACTGACCAATTTCCAGAACCTAACTTGTCTTCTTTTGACCGTGGTGACGGTTTAAATGCGAGTAGGTCAGAAATTTTAGCACAATGTTAATAGGGTGTAGTGACTTTCGGAGGGCCATAGATCCTAAACCGTAACTTGTTTAAGACGAGGTCTAAACGGAAAATCATATAATCGAACTGAACTAGCTGGAAATCAACTTTTTCAGTAGTCCAGGTTATTTATCAGTTCCAGAAACAGTAAGTAAAGGTGTTCCGGTGGGTTCTTGGTGCTTGATGCTCATCACGGTTCTCATCCTTGATGCGTATAGCTTCAAGTGTACAACTCGTTGATGTGTTTGCATCATCTTAGCCAAGTTTTGACCATCATAACACTTGTGTAGGTCTAAGATATGTAGCATAACTCAATTAAGGGTTGTAAGTAGTTAGATGAACTAAAGTTACATCAAGATCTTAGATCCGACACATACATGAGTTCTAATAGTAATATTAAGCTACAAACTTGAAAGTAAACTAAATAAACAAGATCTTAAGTTGTAGAACTTAGATCTTAGCTAGATCTTAAAGATCCTAGACTATAAAGTCTAGATCTAGTGTTCTTAAGTTAGATCCTAAGTTATAGAACTTGGATCTTCACTTTAATGAAACCATAAGTTATGAAACTTAGATTTTCATCTTGTAAAATGTATGTAAGCTTATAAGCTTTTATTCAAAACAAAATTAGAAGACAATAACCTATATAAACTTAGATCTAACATAAGTGTTTGAAGTTATAACTAGAAAGTTATACTTCCATGTTCTTGAACTTATAAAGTTAACTTTAGTTTCAAGAAATATAAGATCAAGATTAACTAGTAATACTTGACCAAATTTAACAATATTACAACTTTAAAGTACTTACAAAAGAAAGAAATAAACTAAAGTTACAAGTATTATGTTCATGTTTGTTTCATACTTAAGAAGATTCAAATCAAAGTTTGGATCTTAGGATTTAAGTCTACAAAAACATGAGCACAAGTATGATTATGAACTTATGAACTTTAAATCTTATAACATTTAAGTGTAGAACCATAAACTAACAAGTTTAGATTCTTGTTCTTGGTTCTTCATCAAACAAAAGATGGAAGTAACCAAGATTACATGAAGATACAAGTTAGAAAACTTGATCTTTAACATAAACAAGAAAGAACAACAAGTAACAACAAACTACAACTAGTAAATGATGATGATGATGGATGTCGATTTTAAGGAGAAAAAGAAAGAAGAAATAAAGTTTGTAACTTACAAAGTTTGAGAGAAAAAGTGAGAGAAATAAAAGTGTAAAATGAATTATACTTGCAAATAAGTAACAAAAAAATAAATTTGAACTACCTCCCACACCTCCTAAGGCCGATGGTTTTAGCATCAAAGAGGAAAGAGTCAAATGCAGCATGGGGAGATGGTGAATGCTTAGAATTGTATTAAAGTTAGATGTATGGGGAAGAGTTTCTAGCATGCTTGCACAAGTCTCTTCATACTTAAGTTAATTAATCTAAGCTTATCATTAATAAAACACTAGCTTAAAAGTGGGCTTACTTAGTCCATTAAGAAAGTAGGGTGGGCTTCCAATTCCAAGTATATAAGCCCATGTACATGTCCATGTAAGTATGCAACAAATTAAATAAATAAGGCCCAAGTAATTAACTACTTGCATTAATTAATTAAAAATGATTAATAATAATTAATCATGAATGTAAATAATATCCGAAATATTATTCGTGAAAAGCACGTGTGTCACAAAGACGAGTCGGGACATGTAAAGTCAAATACGGAAACAAGCAAATGTATATAAATACATTTATTAAAACGCAAGCATTAATAATAAATATTAATAATTATACGTTGGAAAATGCAGGGTCGTTACATTACCCACCTGTTAAAGAAAATTTCGTCCCGAAATTTTAAGCTGAGGTAGATGGAGGAGCTGGGAAAAGGTGAGGATACTTCTGCATTATTTGATCCTCTCATTCCCAGGTAAACTCAGGTCCTCGTTTGGCATTCCATCGGACTCGGACTATCGGAATCCTGTTGTGTTTCAAAGTTTTGACCTCACGGTCCATAATTTCAACATGCTCTTCCACGAAGTGGAGTTTGTCATCAATTGTAAGTTCCTCCAATGGTATGACATGTTCCGGTTCAGCAAGACACTTCTTCAAATTCGATACATGAAAGGTAGGATGAACCGAGCTCAATTGAGTTGGAAGATCCAAACGGTAAGCAACGAGTCCAACACGCTCCAAGATTTCAAAAGGACCAATGTATCGCGGGTTGAGCTTCCCACATTTTCAAAATGGATCACACCTTTCCAAGGCGCGACCTTCAACATTACATGGTCACCCACGTTGAATGCAAAGTCTTTACGTTTAAGGCCGGCATAACTCTTTTGGCGATCACGGGCCGTCTTGAGTCTCGCTTGAATTTGGACAATCTTTTTAGTTGTTTCAAGGACTATCTCGGGTCCGGTGATTTGCGTTTCACCTACCTCGGCCCAACAAATAGGAGATTGGCACTTGCGGCTATACAACGCTTCAAAAGGTGCGGCATTAATACTCGAATGATAACTGTTGTTGTAAGAGAATTCGGCTAGTGGAAAATGCCTTTCCCAAGCCTTTTCGAAATCAATGACACATGCACGCAACATGTTTTCCAAAGTCTAAATCGTGCGTTCGCTTTGTCCGTCGGTCTGCGGGTGATACGCATTACTCATGTCGAGACGAGTTCCCAAGGCTTCTTGCAAAGAACGCCAAAATTTGGAAGCAAAACGGGGATCGCGATCTGAGATGATCGATAAGGGCACACCATGACGAGATACAACCTCTTATATGTATAGTTGAGCGAGTCTTTCCATCGTATCCGTTTCCTTCATGGCTAAAAAGTGTGCAGATTTGGTAAGACGGTCAACGATAACCCAGATGGTATCGTATCCGCCCACCGTGTTTGGTAGCTTCGTAATGAAATCCATTTTTATCCTTTCCCACTTCCATTGCGGGATTTCCGGTTGTTAAAGTAACCCAGAGGGCCTCTGATGTTCGGCCTTAACTTTCGAGCAAGTCAAACACTTACCAACATAAGTTGCAATGACCTTCTTAAGATTAGGCCACCAGTACTGTTCCTTAAGATTGTGGTACATTTTGCCAGCTCCGGGATGAATCGAATATCTCGACTTGTGGGCCTCATCTAGTATAAGGCTCCGTAAATCTCCATAGCGGGGTACCTAAATCCTTCCGGCATAGCATCATAGTCCAGTCTCCTTAACCTCGAATCGAGAAATGAGAATGTTCAGGTATTCATGAGATATATTCTCCTCTTTGAGAGCCTCATCTTGGGCTACTCAGATATGGCTATTGAGGTTCGAATGAATGGTGATGTTCAGTGCCCGAACACGAAGAGGTGTCATCCTCTCCTTTCGGCTCAAAGCGTCAGCTACAACATTGGCCTTGCCAGGGTGATAACGAAGTTCACAATCATAGTCGTTCAGCGTCTATATCCATCGATGCTGTCTCATATTCAGTTGCTTCTGATCGAAGATGTGTTGGAGGCTTTTATGATCGGTGAAAATAGTGCTCTTTGTTCCATAAAGGTAGTGTCTCCACAGCTTTAATGCAAAGACAACGGCTCCAAGCTCGAGATCGTGCGTTGTGTAGTTTCACTCGTGAATCTTCAGTTGTTGGGAGGCGGAAGTGATAAACTTTGTGCGTTGCATCAGTACACAACCAAAACCACTTTTCGAAGCATCGCAATAAACGATGAAATCGTCACTGCCTCCAGGAAGTGATAAGATAGGTGAGGTGGTTAACTTCTTTTTCAAGGTTTGAAATGCAGATTCATGTTCGGGTTCCCAAATGAACTTCTTCCCTTTGTGAGTCAGCGCGGTCAAAGGACGCGCAATCAGAGAGAAACCTTCAATAAATCTTCGGTAGTAACCGGCGAGACCTAAAAATTGGCAGATGTGAGTAGGAGTAGTGGGGGTTTCCCACTTGCTGATAGCTTCGATCTTTGCAGGATCAACTTTGATACCTTGATCGCTGACAATATGACCCAGAAATTGGACTTCCTTCAACCAAAACTCACACTTGGAAAATTTTGCATAAAGTTACTCTTGTCTTAAGAGTTCCAACACTAGACAAAGATGTTGTTCATGTTCTTCTTTACTTTTGGAGTAGATGAGGATATCATCTATGAAGACGATAACGAACTTGTCCATGTATGGCTTGCATACACGATTCATGAGATCCATAAACACAGCAAGTGAGTTGGTTAAACCGAATGGCATCATGAGAAACTCATAATGACCATAACGAGTCCTGAATGCAGTCTTTATCACATCGCTCTCTTTCACCCTCAACTGGTGATAACCAGATCACAAATCGATCTTAGAGTAAACGCTCGATCCTTGTAGTTGATCAAAAAGATCGTCAATTTAGGGAAGAGTATACCGATTCTTGATCGTCAATTTGTTGAGTTCACGGTAGTCGATACACATGCGGAAGGATCCGTCCTTCTTCTTCACAAATAAAGCTGGTGCCCCCCAAGGAGAGAACTTGGTTGGATAAATCCACGGTCTAGCAGTTCTTGTAATTGGCTCTGCAACTCTTGCATTTCGGAAGGTGCGAGTCGATAAGGTGCGCGAGCTACAGGTGTAGCTCCTGGCACTAAATCGATCTGAAACTCTACTGCTCTCGGTGGCGGTAATCCAGGCAATTCTTCCGGAAAGATATCGGAAAATTCGTTCATAATTCGTACATCATCCACGCTCTTCACCTCAGTTTCTAACGTTTTCACATGTGTTAAAACAGCAAGACGTCCTTTCTTCATGATCTTTTGTGCTTTCATGCAACTAATGAGATTCAGTTTCGAGCTACATCTCTCTCCGTAAATAATCAGTGGCTCACCATCTTCGTGTGGTATACGAAGAGCTTTATCTCCATAGATAATGTCAGGCCTTATCTTGGTCAACCAGTCCATACCGACAATAACATCAAAGCTTCCCAATTTGATGGGTATCAAGTCAATCTCGAAATCCACACCAGCTATGTTGATAATAGCTCCTTGGCTAATTTGGTCAACTTTCTCAAGTTTTCCATTGGCTACCTCTACAAGCATACTCTCCCTTCAAGGAACTAACGACCAATTTATCTTAGAGCAAAAGTGTCTACATACATAACTTCTATCGACACCAGTATCAAATAGGACAGAAGCTAATAGATTATTGATAGTGAATATACATGTGATCAAGTCGGGATTCTCACGGGCATTCCTTGCATTTACATTGAAAGCTCTGCCACGCGGTGGTCCGCCGTCCTTTCGCTTGTTGGGACACTCATTTTTGAAGTGGCCCGGTTGTCCACACTCATAGAACTTTCTTGGTTCAGAGGGGTTTGTCTTCACATTCAGGGTGGTGATCTTGCAGTCTTTGCCAATATGCCCAGTCCTTTTACATTTTTCACAGACCACGTTGCAGTACCCGGTGTGATGCTTGTAGCATCTCTTACACTGCGGCAGACTACCCTTGTAGTTAGAGTTCGAGCTAGTGTTCGGGTTGGGGTTGTTTCCCTTGAAAACTTCATGTCGCTTAGCCGGGTTTTGATCATAGACTCTCCCCTTGTTGTTGTCCCACTTGAGCTTCTCACTACTACCCGATTCAGATTTAGCCTTTTCTAGTTCTTGGCTGGTGACTTGGTTCATCAGGGTCTGCGCCATGCGCATAGCTTCCGGGACATCAGCTGGTTTTGTAGAGGTGACATTTCCTTGAATGGATTTGGGGAGTCCCCAGAAATACCGTTCCATTCGCTTAAATTTGGGGGTGACCATCGTAGGACACATCAGAGCTAATTCCAGATACCTTCGGTTATAACTATCAAGATCGTTTCCTACCACTTTCAGTCCCCAAAACTCAGTTTCCATCTTCTGTATCTCCGTTCTGGGGCAATACTCTTCAATCATGGCCCCCTTAAATTCTTCCCACGGTGTAGCATAGATCAATAACCTTAGCTTGAGCAAGTGTGTTCCACCAGGTTAAGGCGCCTTCCGACAGTGTACAGGAGGCATACTTAGTTTTGTTCATTTCTGAACATTTGCTTACACGGAACACAGCTTCTAATTTCTCAAACCACCTAGTAAGTCCGATTGGCCCCTCAGTACCATTAAAATCATGGGGCTTGCAGCTTTGGAATTCCTTGTATGTGTACCTGTTATGTTTGTGCTGGATAGCTGGTGGAGCTTGGGGGTTCATTTCTGCTATAGCTGCGGCTACCCATTCGACTATCATTTCTTCGATCTGTGCTGCTGTGGGCGTTGATCTTCCATTGGCCATTGATCTTCTAAACAAAATTTTTGACTTAAGTCAAAATCCAGCATTCAATAAATAATAATACTGTATATGGTAACCAACATGGAATCAGCACAACATATGCTAATTAAGTAAGGCAAATAGATTCAGATACCACAAAATCATCATACAGTAACATAAATAGAACACCGTACAGAGATTAAACAACACTAAGTTCCATTCATTAATAAAAAGTTGCATACATTCGCATAAGATTCGTACAATACATGAGTAAAACATGAAACTACAAACGAGATTACATAATGAGATCTAATACAAAAGCCCTATGGTGACGGTGGGTAAAGGATGTCCATCATGTGGGACACCTGGTCCTCGAGCTCAGTTACCCGAGCACAGAGGATAACCACCTTCCTCGTCAGTTCCTCGACAGAGGGAGAGGCTGGTGGAGCAGGCGGTGCTGATGTTGCAGGTGGTACCGGTGGTGCAGATGATGCTGGTAGAGCTGGTGGTGCAGACGGTCCAGCACCAGAAGTAGATGCTGCGTAACGGGGAGCCTTACGTATGAATGGATCAGCAGGGTACGGCACAAGCCACTTACAGGCGGTAACTCTAACCATCAGTCCACGTGCGTTAACGAACGATCTACCTCCGTTAACCCATGGAATAACGGTACCGTCAAAACGATACCGCTTCTTCGGCGGGGAAGAGGGTGGCTGCACGGGCGTCTCCTTAGGGTCCTCGTCGGAATCCTTGTCGGAATCATCCTCGCTGAAGTCATCGGATGATGAGTCATCTGAACTATCTGAAGGTGGATGTGCTCGGCAGGTAGTCATCAGTCGGTATTTGCCGGGTGGAATCGGCACAACACGTCCATCAGGAAGGCGTCTGACCCAATGGTTATGCTCATTCCGGAAAGGAACGTCCCCACATTCCTCAGGAATCACAATACCACCGGAATGGTGCTGTGGCTCCGAGGGTCCTGGGATGAGTGGAGCTGAAATCTCCGGTGGATCCTCGTGTCCGTCTGAGATGATCACTGGGTCGGGTGCATGGCTACTGTCTCCAGAGGACAAAGCGCCAGAGTCGCTGGAGGGTAAATAGGACGGGATCTGTAAATCGGCAACAATGGCAGGCGATGTGACAGATGAGTCTGAGTCGCTCTCCAAAATGATAACGGGCGGGACATCCGACATCTGAACAAGGAAAAATAACTTTTTCCATGTCAGTAAGTCATATAGCAAGCATGTATTAGGCAAAGTAACTACGACAGTCTAGGTCATCTATAGCAGTAAGTAGCATGGCAATAACGACAAGTATCATGCAATCAAAAGCAGATAATAGCATGTAGTAGTGAAATCAAGTAACAGTATATAGCATATAGCAGTAAAAGTAAGCAGCAGTATGCAGCAAGTTCCGCAGAAACAAGTAAACTAGCAAGTTGTAGATTAGTCCTATTAGTGAATCCTACTCGGTCGGGTCTTGACTCACTAATACAACCTAATTCCCTACAACCAATGCTCTGATACCAAATGTGACGCCCTGTACAAAACCATCGTGTACGGATCATCAACAACAGTATCATTACAAGGTCAAACACTATATGCTGTTTTAAAATATGTTTGCATTCATAAAACGGAGTGATGTCTTAACCAATATTAAAAGTTTTACAACCGATAATGTGCTTCTACGAATAGAAGGCAATAATAATAGTACGTGACCCATAGGTCGTTACAAATTCATTGTTTCAAAAGTAACATAGTTTGAATGCAAAATAAACGTTTCATGGGAAGACATTTCTAATAAGCGCAGCGGGAGTCTACAAAGCATGGCAACTAAAGCGGAAGCTATCAAACCTTTTAAGTACCTGAGAAAAACATACTTAAAAATGTCAACACAAAGGTTGGTGAGCTATAGTTTAAATATTACAGTAATGTAAGGTAGGCCACGAGATTTCAATGTTTCAAAATAGTATGAAAAGTATATGTTCAACCGTGGGCACTTGGTAACTAACTTAACGTAAGTAACACCCCCTAAAAGTACACTTGGCGAGTGCGTAAGTTTACAAAGTATTAAACACCCATTAAATGCTAGCGCTACTAGCCCTAGTGGGGATGTCAAACCCTATGGATCCATATCTAAGATTCGCGTTCACCGGTTCAAAGACCAATGACTAAACGTTACCGAGCTAAGGGGAAAGTTTATGACGTTGTATAACCCACACATATATAAAGTTTAAGTACTCATGCCTAGTATGTAAAATGTAAAATGCGCATGTATTCTCAGTTCCCAAAATAGTTAAAGTAAAAAGGGATGCTATAACTCACAGTGAAAAGTAGTAAAAGTCGATACGCGGGAATAGTAAGCAAGTGGTTGGTCCGAAAGGTCCTCAACCTAAGTCAAAAGTTACTAAGTTAGTAAATCTTTCCCAAAGGTTTAAAAGTATGTAAATTAGGTCTTAAGTATCATCATCATTCATCATCAAACAAAAAGTGTAAAGTAAGTTTTATTCAAGACTAGAGTTTGAAACAAGGGCTGATTCATTAAGTCGCCACGACCTCTAAACAAACTGAAATGAGGTGAGACCAGTGGCCATGGCTCCGTATATGAGTCTCCTAGGTACTGACCAATTTTCAGAACCAAACTCATCTTCTTTTAACCGTGGTGATGGTTTAAGTGCGAGTAGGTCAGAAATTTTAGCACAACGTTAATAGGGTGTTGTGACTTTCGGAGGGCCATAGATCCTAAACCGTAACTCGGATTAAGACGAGGTCTAAACCGAAAATCATCTAATCGAACCGAAATAGCTGGAAATCAACTTTTCCAGTAGCCCAAGTTAATGATGAGTTCCAGAAATAGTAAGTAAATGTGTTCTGGTGGGTTCTTGATGCTTGATGCTCATCACGGTTCTCATCCTTGATGCGTATAGCTTCAAGTGTACAACTCGTTGATGTTTTTGCATCATCTTAGCCAAGTTTTGACCATCATAACACTTGTGTAGGTCTAAGATATGTAGCACAACTCAATTAAGGGTTGTAAGTAGTTAGATGAACCGAAGTTACATCAAGATCTTAGATCCGATACATACATGAGTTCTAATAGTAATATTAAGCTACAAACTTGAAAGTAAACTAAATAAACAAGATCTTAAGTTGTAGAACTTAGATATTAGCTAGATCTTAAAGATCCTAGACTATAAAGTCTATATCTAGTGTTCTTAAGTTAGATCCTATGTTATAAAACTTGGATCTTCACTTTAATGAAACCATAAGTTATGAAACTTAGATTTTCATCTTGTAAAATGTATGTAAGCTTATAAGCTTTTATTTACAACAAAATTAGAAGACCATAAGCTATATAAACTTAGATCCAACATAAGTGTTTGAAGTTATAACTAGAAAGTTATACTTCCATGTTCTTGAACTTATAAAGTTAACTTTAGTTACAAGAAATATGAGATCAAGATTAACTAGTAATACTTGACTAAATTTAACAATATTACAACTTTAAAGTACTTACAAAAGAAAGAAATAAACTAAAGTTACAAGTATTATGTTCATGTTTGTTTCATACTTAAGAAGATTCAAATCAAAGTTTGGATCTTAGGATTTAAGTCTACAAAACATGAGCACAAGTATGATTATGAACTTATGAACTTTAAATCTTATAACATTTAAGTGTAGAAGCATAAACTAACAAGTTTAGATTCTTGTTCTTGGTTCTTCATCAAACAAAAGATGAAAGTAACCAAGATTACATGAAGATACAAGTTAGAAAACTCGATCTTTAACATAAACAAGAAACAACAACAAGTAACAACAAACTACAACTAGTAAATGATGATGATGGATGTCGATTTTAAGGAGAAAAAGAAAGAAGAAATAAAGTTTGTAACTTACAAAGTTTGAGAGAAAAAGTGAGAGAAATGAAAGTGTAAAATGAAGTGTGTGTGTGTGTGTGGAATTAAGTATAGTTGCATATAAGTAACAAAAAAAATAAATTTGAACTCCCTCCCACACCTCCTATGGCTGACGGTTTTAGCATCAAAGAGGAAAGAGTCAAATGCATGGGGAGATGGTCAATGCTTAGAATGGTATTAAAGTTAGATGTATGGGGAAGAGTTTCTAGCATGCTTGCACAAGTATCTTCATACTTAAGTTAATTAATCTAAGCTTATCATTAATAAAACACTAGCTTAAAAGTGGGCTTACTTAGTCCATTAAGAAAGTAGGGTGGGCTTCCAAGTCCAAGTATATAAGCTCATGTACAAGTCCATGTAAGTATGCAACAAATTAAATAAATAAGGCCCAAGTAATTAACTACTTGCATTAATTAATTAAAAATGATTAATAATAATTAATCATGACTGTAAATAATATCCGAAATATTATTCGTGAAAAGCACGTGTGTCACAAAGACGAGTCGGGACATGTAAAGTCAAATACGGCAACAAGTAAATGTATATAAATACATTTATTAAAACGCAAGAATTAATAATAAATATTAATAATTATACGTTGAAAAATCCAGGGTCATTACAAATTATTTCCAATAAACAATGTAAAACGATTGTTTTAACCATTTTTAAAAAGATTTAACGTCTAAAAGTGTCACACCATGGCCGATCTTAAGATTGCGAAAGCAATTTTTGATCAGGGCCTATGCGGTCAATCCACGATCAACCGTAGAGTCGACCGCCGTCCGATTTGGCATTATATTGAGTCTTATAAAGTGTGTTTCTTGAAAATCTCCTGGTAGGTCTACTCAATGTGTATTTTAAAGCCAAGTGTTTAATTTATCATTTGATATCTTTGACTTTTAAAAATACTTCCTTTTCTTGTCCACAAATAATCACAAGTTAGTGACCATATTTACAAATTATTATTACCACTAAGTAATCTTTTGTTTGATTTTCGAGAATACATAATGAGATGCTTAGAGTCTACTCTTAGATATTATGTCTATCATTTAAGGCTCTAAGATGTGTGACAACTTATGTATTCTAGCATGTAAGATCAATTAATCAAGCACACATTAAACAATAACTCATGTCATTTTTCATGCAAGGATTTTCCTAAGTTTCATGGCAAGTTTCAAGGTACTTCTATTGTGTACACTATAGTTGTGATTTTGACCCAACCCCACATTTTTCTTTACATCCTTTTATTGTTCAAAAATTAACTTTGTTTATTCAAAGAATGTTTCCTTGTTTAAGTTTTCCATTTTAATCAATGTTTTGTTAATTATCACAATATTTAGAGTACACAAGCTTTATAATATTAAATAAACCTATTAATTTATATATTTTTGCTAGAAGGAAGCAAACTTACATCACCGTGTAAATGGTGGTATTTTTCCTCAATGTAGTGGATGTAAGTTTGAGCATTCGGGTTCGATCCTTGACTTCCACATCCCTTGAGTGTCTTGAAGTTGCTTCTTATATGAAAACTTTCATCGTGATTCAAGACTAACTCTTCCAAACTCTTTTGCGTTCTTCAACCAAGTAGAGCTTAGTTCCAAGATCTTTGACTCGGTTTTTTGCACAAAGTAGTTTTAGTCACAAAAACGTTTTTTTTTAGCAAAGATTCGAGCAACCGCTCTGATACCAAATGTAAGTAACTAGGGGGGTGAATAGTTACTTAGTGGTTTCTTAAAACTTTTTTGAAATCTTTAACAATCAAAACATAAGTTTTAAGTATAGAAGCGTTTGTGTTTGTTAATACAAGTATGTAAAGATTGTAAGTGCACAACACAAGGATTTATAGTGGTTCGGGTGGATGTTAACTAATCCACCTTAATCCACTCCCCAATTCTACGAATTGAGACTTCTCTTCACTATGATACCCCAAACCCAGTGGAGTGTCCGGATACAACACTAGCTCCTCGATATGCCGCTACTCATGAACCCTTACGTCCTATTGAAGAATTCACAAACACCAAATGATCTTACTACAAGATCCTAATGCTCTAACCTAGTGAAATCACAACTACGTTCTAGATCCCTTTAAGAAGATAGTTTACAAGTAAACTTATAGCTAAGCTTACAATCACTCATAGTTCTTCAGTAGGTTACACCAACTTAATTCCCAATGGAATTGATCAACTTTCTAGATCCCTTTAAGGAAGTTGAATCATTAAGCAAGATGGTGTTTCCTATCATAAGATTTATCTAGCTTCCTTGAACCCCTAAGGAAGTGTCATACAAAGTAAACTTAAAGATACAAATGATAAGTATAAAGTTTACATTTCAATTCTACTTAGTGTAAGTAGAATCTCTCTTTCTCTCTTATAATCTCTTCATTGATATGTGCTTGAGGCTTGAGAGATTAGTAGATATGACTTTGAAATAATGTTGGAAAGAGGTGGTCTTCTAGTTTGGTAAAGAGGTGTATTTATATTCAAAGAAAAACTTGACAGACAAAACTGCGGTCGAAGCACGGTCGACCTTGCAGGTGACCGTACAACTTCTGTCAGCATTTCGACATATCCATTGGATCTCGTTTTTCTTTGAAATTTTTGGTTTCTTTACCTAATATAGAGCCTTTAAAATATGCTTAATACACCTAGAAGTTAACTCCATTACCCCTTTGATCTTAGACATATGCATGGAGGTTAACATGTGCTAGCTAAAGAGGAAAGTCCAATGCCCTTGACCATTGTCATTGATTTCCTAAAAAGGTAAATGCTGAAATCTTGTCCATTGACAACCCACAAAGCTCCAAACACAATAACCCATGAATCTTACACTTTGTCAATACTTGGATGGAAGTATCATACTTCATTGGTTGCTTACAACAAGTTAATTTTGACTAGTTTGATTATAATGAAGAATCCTTTACCTAGTTGGTTTAATCACCCTTTGATAAACCACAAGCCTCTAAAACTTCACTAGCCCATTTTAATAGCTTTTCATCTTCTTAATGGAAGTGTCTTGCTCTTTAAAACACACTTGCATCTTGATTGAACAAGTTTGATTCTAGTTGAAGCTTAAATGAACCTTGTTACCACCTTGACTAGCTTGAATATAATTAAAACTTACATGCATACAAATGGTACTTAAAAGTAATGGGAGAGCACCTCTTTAATTGGGACTTTGATGACCATTATTAGTATGTATTTAAATAACATTTTGTAACACTTAAAAAGTAAAACACTTTTGTGTTTAATCTTATTTGAGCTTAAAATGTCATTAAGATGTCGTTAGATGTGATTAGTAAATATTAATATCTTTTGGTTCAAAACTCTTTTGAAATCAAAGAAGGCAACTATTATAAGTATGTTTAAAAAGGTTTTGTACATTATAGATGTCTCAAAGTGGTATATCTTAGAGTGGATGAATTTGGTTACAGAGAAAACTGCGGTCGAACTGCGGTCGGCCGTGACGTTAGCCGTAGATTGACAGTTTTAGAAAAAGGTGCAATCGTTGGAACAGGACATCCACGGTCAGACTCACGGTCGACTGTGGTGCAGCCGCATAGCAATTTTACCAAGTTAATTATTTATGTATTGGCCTTTTGATAGAGATAGTGTAGGCTTATGAACTCATGTCATCTTACATATGATTAAGCACTTATCTCTTTTGTGTCATCATCAAAACAAAGTGATTAACTTTTGAATATTATCATTGGATTATCAACCAACAGATTCCTATTTTGAAATTAGTTATAAATCGCGACACGCATCTAGATTGTGCGGCGTGCAATTCCTTGAAAAATTCCGATTTTAATAAATGGTTTCGAGTCGTTTCAAGTGGTATCAGAGCAAGGTCTAAGGGATCTAGGTGACTTTGATATACATGCCTAGACTTATCTAGATTTTGTGCCGAATATTGTGGAACTTGTATAAATGCGGGTCGAACCGAGATAGTTAGTACCTTAGTGTATAGGTGAACTAACTAGGATATGAACATGTTATGTATGCATGACATCGAGCGAGAAAATAGTTGTATTGATGAGTTTGATACGTGGTGCTAATGTAATAGCTTGGCCACCACTATTGCGGTTGCACACCGTGTTAAATGAAGGATGTACAATAAGTGTTGAGAAAGATGGGGTTGTGGGGTGCGTTTTATTATTTTTGGTTATGTACTTAACCTTGTGAAATGTTCAGCATAAAGGTTGGAAGTGGTGCGGGTCAAGTAAATCCTAGTCCCGGTGAGGAATTGATTGACAAGATTGAGTCCGCATTGGAAAACTACTCCGAAGTTTTCACTAACAAGGTTAAGGAAGCTTTCAATGAAGCAACCAATGATGAGATTATAGGTATAATTGAGGAACAAATTTCCGCAGCGGTTAAGGCCGAGTTTGAGGTGAGGTTTCCCAAGCCTCAAGCCGAAGGCGGTGATGAAGAGGGTCCTCATGATCAAGGTGTTCAAGACAATGCAAATAAGAGGGAGTTTAGTTATAAGAACTTCATGTTAACTAAACCTCCTACCTATGAAGGGGACCCAGATCCGTTAAACAGCATAAGGTGGGTGTCGGATTTTGAAGGGTGTTTCCAAACTAGTGAGTGCTCGCCCAATAAAAGGACGAGGCTTGTTTAAAGTTTGTTGAGGAGAGCCACCAAAACTTAGTTGGATGATAGAATCGATATGTTTGGTGAAAAACAAAGGAAACTTGTGCCTATATGTACTTATGCTCGGGTACGTCGACTTCTTAGTAGTGGATGTATGCCCTTTCTAGAACATGTGGTTGATACCCAAGAAGAGCTGCCATCCATTCAAAGTATTCTGGTGGTGAATGAATTTGAGGATGTATTTTAGGAGGAGTTGTCGGGTGTTTCGCCAGAAAGACAAGTTGATTTTCCGCATTGAATTGGTTCTGGGGGATACCCCTATTTCTAAGTTGCCTTATCGTTTAGCACCAATGAAAATGCTGGAATTGATGAATCAAACTCAAGAGTTGTTAGAGAAGGGTTTTATCCGACCGAGTACCTTACCTTGGGGTGCTCCAAATTTGTTTGTGATGAAGAAAGATGGTAGTGTGCAAATGTTCATTAATTACCATGAGTTGAATAAAGTGATGATCAAGAATCGTTATCCATTACCTCAGATTAACGAATTGTTTGATCAGTTACAAGGGCGTGTTGTTTTTCTAAGATTGATTTGCGATCCAGCTATCATTAAGTGCAGATCCGTGATGAGGATATCGAGAATACGATGTTTCGAACGCGATATGGGCATTACGAGTTTGTGGTGATGCCCTTTGGTCTTATGAATATGCCTGCGGCGTTCATGGACCTTATGAATCTGGTGTGTCAACCCATGTTGGATAAATCGGTAATTTTGTTCATCGAAGACATACTCGTTTATTCTAAGGGTGTGAAGGAACATGAACATCATTTGCGTGAAGTGTTGAAAATGTTACTCAAAGAGAAGTTGTATGACATGTTCTCTATATGTGAATTTTGGCTAAAGGATGTGGAATTTCTTGGTCATATAGTTAACAAAGAGGGGATTCAAGTGGATCCGGTAAAAATTGAAGGTATAGAGATTTGGGGGCAACTGACTACGCCTAAGAAAATCCAGAGTTTTCTCGAGTTGGCCGGGTATTATCGTCGATTTATTCAAGATTTTTCCAAGATCACTTCTCCTTTGAAGAAGTTGACGAGGAAAATTCTAAAATTTAATTGGGGAAGTGAACAACAAGTTTCTTTTCAATTGTTGAGGAAAAAGTTGAGTTAAGCTTCGATGTTGGTGTTACCGGAAGGTGTTAAAGATATAATGGTGTATTGAGATGCCTCAATTAATTAGCTTGGTTGCGTTCTTTTGCAAAGAGGTAAAGTCATTGCTTATGCCCCGAGACAATTAAAAGAGCATGAGAAGAACTACCCGACTCATGATCTCGAGTTGGGGGCGATAGTTCATGCCTTAAAAATTTGGCGTCACTATCTTTATGGTGTTAAATGTACGATTTATATGGCTCATAAGAGCTTGAAATATCTCCTTGATAAACTTGAATTAAACAACCATTAGCGTCGGTGGTTGGATTTGTTGAAGGAGTATGATTGTGATATACTTTACCATTTGGTTAAAGCTAATGCTATTGCGGACGCATTGAGTCGAAAAAATCAATACCCGGGGATACGAGTAAAATCATTACATATGGCGATTACTAACGATTTTCTCGTAAAGTTTGGTGAGATTCAAATTGAGGCTTTCGTTAATAATAAATTTGAAGAGCGAATTCAAGGGAAAATAGAGTCTGTTGTATTAGGGGCACACAGGTTGTTGTCCTTTAAAGGAAGGGTGCGGATACTGTTAGAACCCTAGAAATGAGTCAATCATACTCCCAGGAGGTCCTTTAGATGAGGGCTATATAAAGGACCTAGAAGCTCCATAGAAACTAACAATAGCCAATGTACTTCATAGAGATCAAGGAAGCTGTGGATTAAAAATCTCGTTTTCTCTCTAGTTTCCTTGATTCATTTGTGGCTATTCATTCCATTCATCATGTTCATGTTGATCTTAGGATCCAACATGTGGTAATAGAGCGGGACCTTCAACGAATCGAAGGTGATCGCATGAATATCGATGAAAGTCCACCACCTATCTTAAAACCTTCAACATGAAGATAGTCATATCTTCAAACCTTCATCATGAAGATCTTCATATCTTCATGAAGATCTTTATACCTTTAACCAAAACATTCTGAAAACAAAAAATCATCAAAACAATTATCGAATTTAACCTAAACACAAATACATCTGAATGAGATTCATCCGAATCTCACTTTCGAATATCGAATTCAAATTACATTGTCACTTATTAATATTCACCAAAACACAAACACGTTTCATTTTCAAAATTATCATTGCATCAAATCATGTCATCTCAGATTCATTATTCAAATTACAAAATATCATATTAAAATTCACTTGCTACAGTAAACGAACGAGTTCTTCATATTCATCATCCTCAAAACTCAAATCATTCGTTGATGTTTATCAAGACAAATCTGAAACAGATTCATGATTATCAATCCATTCTAAGTATTCGCCAAACAACAAATCAGATTTACATCAGCAAATTATTCAAGGTTCAATTTGTGTTCATCGTTCTTCATCAACTCAAGATGCTTTGGTCTCTGGCATAACTCAGAGCATATGAAATCAAATTGAGAGTATTTTCTGGATCCTTATCATTCCTTGCAGCTTCGTGATGCCTCAAATCCAATGAAATAACATCAAAGAACTCACAATCTTCAAGTCAAACTTTGTGAGTTTGTGCTCAAATTTTAATTGGAATGAATCACGAATTTTTAGTTACATTTTTTGATTCACGAGAGTTAGCATGATGATTTGCATCATATTTCGTGTGGAATTCATCTCCTAAAACGCAACAGATTTGATGTTTGATTTTCGGTGTTCTTCAATTAAAAAAGGGACTGTTCATGCTTTAATTCCGAAATCTGTTGATGTTTTTGACTATGATTTTATGTTCATGTGTATCGAAGATGAAGCTAATTCGGACAATAGTTATGATTTGGTGAATGATATGACCGAAACAGATGGTTTTATTCGTGTGGTGTCGTTAGGTCGCAACACGTCAGAATCAGTCACCAAAAGGGAGCTACTGTTTTAAACTTATATTTAGCGGGGCCTAAATCGTACTACTCCTTATTATGAGTAAGGGAAGTATGGCCTAGGGTCGTATTTTTAAGATATCAGTAGAATCGAACCTATATGTAAAGCTTAAGATAATTATAAAGAGGAGTAGTGGTTACCTAATTTTGGGTTTTTCTAATTTATAAGACAGATAAAGTAAATGCAATAAAATTCGTATTTCAAATAAGGTTAAAGCAAGTGCATACTATGAGTTCATCAGTTATTCTGCTGGGATTATGGAATGGTGGCTCATGAATAGGTAGGGACCTTATATTCATTACAGTGGTCCTAAATGCCCCTGTCGTAAGACATGTCACTGGGTAATGTGATAGGCTTAAAGATTCTGAATAGACAGCAACGTCCCTTACCCCCGATGCCTATGTAGCCTGCCTACAGGCATACACATTCAGACGGCTCATCCAATTGAGCGACTCGATTAGGTGACGTATTAACATTCCACAAAGGTCTAAAATTTCTTAAGCATAATAGAATACAGGGTTTACCATATTCCGAGAGACGTGATGTGTTTCAATGCTTTCGTTAACGATTGGGTTTAAAAGGTAGTTAGGTCCTTAAAAGAGTTCAACCATAAAGAACACCATGGCTAAGTCAAGTGACTTCCATGAACACGTTCGGTTATCCTAACGGTCCAATCCTTTATGTGTTTAAATAAATAGTTCCTTAATTTACCAAGAATCCATCAAGCGGGGTGCAATGCTTGAGTTCACGTTATGGTGAAGTGTACTAATCAGCACTGACCGGGTTTCATAGCCTTACTTAGCAGATGTACAGCTTACAACAACCGTTGTGCTTCAGCATGCCCGTACGAAGTTTATATACTTGGTGACTACACTAGCATGGCCTGGGACTGACAATGTACTAAGGGTCTAGTTAGATGTTTCACTACGAAAGAGTCCTCAGTCGGAATCCAAAGCTTGATAGACTTACTTCAACCGGTGTGCCTCAGTCGATCTTGCATTGTATCCGATAGACTTTTTTTACCAAGGGGTGTCGCAGATAGTGTACTCTGAATCGTGGTTCACAACTTCCCAATAACATAGCCAATAAATACATTCTATTAGTTGGAAAATCGATTGAGTTTAAAGCATAATCGAAAAGCATCTCGACAACATACGCAAACCATAATATTATTTCGTCATTATAACTGATTACATCATAGCATACACTAAAGATAACTACTCGCTAATCATGGCAACAACATCACAAAACATAAGGATATAAGACATTATACAAAGATAAAGGATAGAAGTACCAGTAGATTAAATGAGTTCTAAATACAAAGGTGACAACTTCAAACTCCCGGCCGCTCCTAATATAATCTTCGGCGTTCTTCTCCGGGTACTAAATTTTCTGCACAGAGTCGAAGACCTTAAAAGTATGAATAATATTGTACAAGAGAGAGAAAGAAGTGAATTGAAGTGTGTGTTGGAATGAATAACAAAGAACCTTTAAATAAGGTTGAAATTTTCCTGCAAACGGCTGGCAGGCCGTTTGGCAAGCCGTTTGCAGGGGTCGTTTGCCAGACCAGCCCGTTTACCATGCCCGTTTGATTTAGTCATATGGCAGGCCGTTTGCCATACTGGCAAGCTGTTTGGCAGGCCGTTTGGCTTGCTGATTCGCTAGATCGTAACTTGATTTCTTGTCTTTCACCATTTTTGTTATAGAATCTTCGTTTTAGCTCCGATTCTCTTGATTCTTTTTGCACCATCTTCGTAATTACTTGATCTTCAATTCTAACTAACGAAGTTGGTATTTTGCCGATAAAGTTTGGTACTTTCTTGTTTTTGGGCCTCAATACCGGGGTGAAAACGTGACTTTTTAGCCGATATCAAATATCTCACACTTAGACTTTGCTTGTCCTCAAGCAAACTCTCATTTTTACCTTAAGAAATCTTTTCGGAGTTTCTTTTCTAATTACCTAAGCGATTTGCTTTTTATTATAAGAGCGAAAAGTAAGATGAGTTATCTATGTTAGGGTTGAAACTATCTCTGCAAGCATGCGAGGAGGTTACATGACTTAGGCTAGCTTTCACGGGTTACTCATATCACACAAGTGTTTATGGTTCCCTATAGATCTAAGAAATAAATTCACTCATAGCCAGTCATGCTGCACCCATAGTCATAGGCTTGATAAAGACTCAAATCCTTGCTACTAATGTCAAAACGGTAGTAACCATAGCTTCTAGGTCATTTGTCAATGATGGAAGGAAATTTTGGAGTGGTGATGAAGTTGTTTAAAGAGGGGTGATAAAAAGGGTAATACAGTCTTTTTGAAGACTTTTATTCAGAATTTAAGACAGATAAGAGTGCTGATATTTTTAAGAAGCACTTTTTCTTCCTTTTTTGAAGTTCTGCTCCTTTTTTCAGATCTTTGAAATAATTTTTTTTTTTTTGAGATTTCATCTCGAGAAACTTTTTGTCGGTAAACTTTTTCAAGACTTTTGCCATGATACTTGAGAGGTTTATAACATCGGGTTTTCGGAAGGAATTTTATTTTCTGGATTTTACGAGTGATAGTAAAGATGATATGGATGAGGTGGTGAAGTAGAAGTAGTGGAGGTACGAAAGGCTTATGACAAGTGCCTAGCTCATCTAGTTATAACCGAATCACGTTTCGCTGCTTTGGAAATGTAGATCTAAAGCAAGTTCTAATTCTGAGCACAGACATAGGCACTCTCAACGGAAAACAGCGAAGCATTAAAGATGAATGTTGGTCTTATTTGGGTGCCTCACCATAATCAACTTAGGTCGATAATGCCTAGTCATGCAATGCTCTATTAGAGATTTGGTTCGTCCTAACAAGATTTCCACCTTACTTAAGCCTTATTTTTATTTAAAAACGTTATAGGTTTTCAAAAATACTTTTTCGAAAAGGCTTTCTCTTATTAAATATTTTTGAAATTTGGCTTAAGAACTTGGAATCTTCGTAATGGGTTATTTTAATATAGCATAAAAAGTTTTTACCAACATCCCACACTTAGACGAACATTGTCCTCAATGTTCCTAGTGTATCCCACATTTAGAAGTTTTAGTTAAAGATTTGAGAATATTTGTCTAGTGTTTGTTTGGGTTGGGATCCCACAGTTATTGATAAGCTAGGATGTGACATAATTTAAAGGTTTGAGCTAGTATCGAAAAGAAAGGAGTACCCCTAGCAGATGTTGCTTGTGAAGATACTGGTTGTCTTGCAATCTTGGAATTTACGTCCTTTATTGATCGGCTCATTTGTCATCCTTTATTCTTCTACTCAACTTTATTGCACGGGTTGCCTCCTGAGAAGCGCTTTTGTTTAAGGTCGTTGGCTCGACCGTAGCGATGCTCAGAAAGCAAACATTCCTCACTGATAATTGTAATCTTGGTCTTCTCGAGGGAATTGAGTCTTGGTGGGTAAATCCTGAGAAAATGTAGGACCAAAAGTGGTAGAAGATCCGGTACTTCCCTTGAAGATCTTCTAAAAGATAGATAATGTCCAGTTTCGGCTCGTGATAAATCTTGAAGTCCAATGAGAATATGATCCACGGCTCTGCTGGTTGACCCATGAATGTCAATCATAGAGGCAGTGCTTGTGGTGATTATCTTTCTGACAGGATGCTCATTTCGGAGGTCTTCAAATAGTGTTAGAAACTGTATATTTAGTATCTCAAAATCTTTGGAATGGTGATCTTCACAGTAAGAGTCTGTAGCTTTGCACAGATTGGTCAGAAGGCGAAGCTGAAAAGAAGTGAAGAGTAATCCTGACCCGAACATTAATGTCATCGTCTTTGAGTATATCTCCCAACATCTAGCTTTAAATATGAAACTAGGATCCGTGGATTCTTGCAAGATACGTGCTATCTTCTTCGTAACGTAGGTGGCAATGTTGACTCGGCCTGGTTCAAGACGAGAAAAAGGATTGTTGCATCTTACTTCTTCAGTGACTGCGTCTCGTAGCTCTTTGATAATCAGATCAGCGTGGTGATCAATCGTTACATAAATCACTAGCCTGTCTGGTGTGCTTTCAAAATTATCTCTTTCCTAGAGAGCGAAGAAGCTGTGAATATCCTCGATCATTTGCAAATCAGAGTGATAAGTCGGGCGTCCAGTGGAGAGATCCATATGTTTCTGGATGAGAGTCAGTAGTGCTCGTTGGTTTGCCGAGAAAGGAAGTGCAAATCCGGCTAAGGCATTGTAAACCTAAGAGTAAATGATCTTCTGTTCTCGACAGAATCTTTTCTCCAGAATAGTTCGAACTACTGAATTGTGCTCTCGTCGCCTTTCTTCGCGGTAGATATGATCGTGATGGGTATTGATAAAGTCTTGAATGCGCTCTTCTAGGATTTCAACATTATTGTCTTCTCTCTGGAGATGGAGGTTGTATTCGTCTTTGATAGCCATGATTCGTTCTGTTAAGCATAGCATGAAATCAATTGTTGATTTATGGATGACTTCGAGAATGTCTTCGAATTCGTCAGTGTCATTGATGAAAGTTATCATTTCGGCGTGTGTGGATATGACCGAAATCCGATCTGAAGAAGAGTCCGGATCCTCTTGATCTGGTTCAGTTGGAGAATATGAGTTATCCAGAATGTCATCATGTTTCTCTTCCTAGTCATCATCGGTATAATATTCTTCTGAGGATTCGTCTGATGAACGGGTTTCTTCAGTGTTCTGGTTCTCTATTTTGACACTTGCATGGTCAATTTCTATATCTTTAATCTCAACCTTATCAGTCTTCTTCTTGAAACGAATGATTAAACAGTGGTCTTCCGTTTCAAGCCTCATTAATTCTTCATGATGCTTTACGCTTAGAGAGGGTATTATCGTAGTTTCTCTTACGTCTTCCATTTCCTCTTCCTCTTCAGGTTCTTCCTCTTCCTCTATTTCTTTGCTGGCATCCTCTTCTTCCATTTCTAGGTCGTCTGCAGTCTGTGATTTGACACCCATCTCGATATCATCAGCTGATGGTGGGGACTCATCATCGGAAGTGATCCATCTGGTGGAAATAACAAACATTTCTGCCTGTCCAGAAAGGTCGGTAGATCGGTCAGTTTTGAAGGTAACGCTCTCCCCATATGATCACAAGATCAAGGTTTGATTGTATACATCAATGACAGTCCTAGCTATATTCATGAAAGGTCTTCCTAACACTACTGGTGTGCACAGGTCTTCCTGAATGTCCATCACTAGAAAATCCGTAGGATACAAGAATTTGTCAACTTTTACCAGGACGCTCTCAACTATGTTCTTAGGATATCGAATTGTGTGATCGGCGAGTTGGATTGTCATTTTAGTTAGTGACAAGTCTCCTAACTCTAATCTCTTGTAGAGAGAGTAGGGGATTAGGTTGATACTTGCTCCTAAATCTGCTAACGTATGAATGGTTCCAGATTGGTAGATCAAACACAGGAAAATGAATCGACCCGTATCTCCTAGCTTTGGCGGTAGAGAGTTTCTGAGTAATGCCGAGCATTCTTCACTCAGTGGAATTTTGTTAGAATCTGGTATCCTCTCCATTGTAGAAAGAAGCCTTCATATGTATCTTTTCTGATTGGGGACTTTGGACATGGTGTCCAGAAATCTTCCATCTAGTTTGAAGGAATCAAGCTTGGATGGTTCTTCCTGTAGCCTTTCAAGGTAGGGTACACGAACTGGAGTTGCAGTGGGCAGCTTCTGAGTATATGTCGATTTGTTCTTGAGCCTAGCTGACCTTCTCCGTGGTTCTTCCTCTGGAATTATTGAATCCATTTGCTTAGCTTCCTCTATGTAGGGATTTTGGATAGTTTTACTAGGTAAACTTCCTTGTGGTCAGGTTTCAAGGCGTTGTGATAACTGTCCGAGATGCGTTTCTAGACTTTTGACCAGGGCCAATTGATTTCTCATTAGTATCTCTGTCTGTTCTTGTCTGGATGCAGTTCTCTGATTTAGCTATTGTTGTCCTTGAATGAACTGAGTCAACTGATCATCAGCTCCGAGAGTGGGGTTGGTTACTTTTGTAATTTGGGTGGTTGGGGAATTTTCCTTGACTGGTGGACCAGTGAGTGGAAGTGGTTGATGGTAGGACAATTGAGATTGTCGGGCTGGATAAGGTGGGTAGCGATAGCGAAAAGACTGGTTGCTTCGTTGAAATTGGTTAACCCTAGGTTGTTGATTGAATCCGGTATTTGGTTAACGAGCTGGGTATTGAACGTAACAGACTGAACCGTCAGGGTTTTCGTACTCAACTTGATATTCTTCAGTGGGTTGCGGGTTGGTACAATTAACACATGCCTGAGCCTAGTTAATCTGCTGCGGTTGCGTCTTCAATTCTCCGAGTTGTTTGGCGATAGATTCCATTTTATCCGTGAGGGATTTGATGGCCTCCGTTTGATTGTTAAGTGCAAAGAGTGGGGCAGATGATGAAGTTGTTTCACCACTGTTCCAGTCATGATGATGAATTGTCATTTTCTCGAGCAATTCCCATGCTTCATCTGCGGTTTGGTTCATCAGATTTCCTTGAGTTACGGCATCGATCGTCGTCCTATAATTTACCGTAAGACCATTGTAGAAGGTGCAGATTTGGGCTGACCGTTCTAACTGGTGATTAGGGCATTTCTTCAGCAAGGTTTTGAATCGCTCCCATGCAGTGTAAAGAGATTCATCATAACTTTGTTTAAAGTTAATGATGACATTCTTGAGTTTGGTTTGTTTAGAAGGAGGTAAATATTTGGTTAGGAATTTAGTAGCCATCTCCGTCCATGATGTGATGGAATCTTTTTCCAGTCCTTCGAACCATGTTTGAGCATGATGAGTGAGAGAATAGGGGAAAAAGTATAGCCAAACTATATCTTGTCTTATCCTTGGCCGTTTGTAGGAGTTCGAAAGAGATATTAATTTATCAAGGTGAGAATTAGGATCGTCATTCGGTAGTACATGAAATTGACAGCCATTTTGGATGAGCTGTATGATGTGATGTTTTAACTCGAACGGGTGTCCTTGAATCTATGGGAATCTGATCGGTCCTCCTCGACCTTCAATCGAGAGTTTGGTGTTTTATGCTAAAGTAACGCGTAATTCCATTTCATTTCTGATTCGTTCTTCCGTGCGTGATTTAGAGATTATTGCGTCTGGATCAGGTACGAAAAACAACGGCCCTAGTCTAGACTGGGTTTGGGTCATACACTGGGTATGCCTTTTTGTTCTTAGATTTTAAACAGATAAGCTAAGTTCCTAAATTTAATCTAAGCAATCTAAGGTAATCTAAAGTAATCTAGAGTAGTCTAAGGTAGTCTTAATCTAAGGTAGTCTAAGGTAATCTAATCTAATTATAAGGTAATCTAATTATCCTAAGTTTAGATATGTTTTTGGTTCTTACTACTGATTCCCTGGTATTTTGATAACAGAGCTTTGTACGAACTATTCAACAAACCAGGTGGCCAGGCCGACTACAGAGAGGCAGGATCCTTTTGGTTCTAATATAATTGGAGACTGTTCGTAAAATCCAACAACCAAGTCCGTATAATTATTTTCTTAGACACTACTGAATGCTTGTGAATGAGTTTGATAAAAGCAGTATTGCCTTATACCAGTTCCCCGGCAGCAGCGCCAAAAACTAGCTTCCCTCTTGATATGATCGAAACAGACGGTTTTATTCGTGCGGTGTCGTTAGGTTGCAACACGTCAGAATCTGTCACCAAAAGGGAGGTAATGTTTTAAATTTATACTTAGCGAGGCCTAAATCGTACACTCCTTATTATGAGTAAGGGAAGTATGACCTAGAGTCGTATTTTTAAGATATCAGTAGAATCGAACCTATATTTAAAGCTTAAGATAATTATAAAGAGGAGTAGTGGTTACCTAATTTTGGGTTTTTCTAATTTATAAGACAGATAAAGTAAATGCAATAAAATTCATAATTCATATAAGGTTAAAACAAGTGCATACTATGAGTTCATCAGTTATTCTGCCAGGATTATGGAATGCTGGCTCATGAATAGGTAGGGACCTTATATTCATTACACTGGTCCTAAACGCCCCTGTCGTAAGACATGTCATTGGGAAATGCGATAGGCTTGAAGATTCTGAATAGACAGCAACGTCCTTTACCCCCGACGCCCGTGCAGTCTGACTACAGGCATACACGTTCAGATGACTCATCCAATTGAGCGACTCGGTTGGGTGGCGTATTAACATTCCACAAAGGTCTAAACTTTCTTAAGCATAATAGAATACAGGATTTACCATATCCGAGAGACGTGATGTGTTTCAATGCTTTCGTTAACGATTGGGTTTAAAAGGTAGTTAGGCCCTTAAAAGAGTTCAACCATAAAGAACAAAATGGCTAAGTCAAGTGACTTCCATGAACACGTTCGGTTATCCTAACGGTCCAATACTTTATGTGTTTAAACAAACAGTTCCTTAATTAACCAAGAATCCCCCAAGCGGGGTGCAATGCTTGAGACTGCGTTATGGTGAAGTGTACTACTCAGCACTGATCGGGTTCCATGGCCTTAATTAGCAGAGGTACAGCTTACAACAACTGTTGTGCTTCAGCATGCACTTATGAACTTTATATGCTTGGTGACTACACTAGCATGGTCTGGGACTGACAATGTACTAAGGGTCTAGTTAGATGTTTCACTACGAAAGATTCCTCAGTTGGAATCCAAAGCTTGATAGACTTACTACAACCAGTGTGCCTCAGTCGATCTTGCATTGTATCCGATAGACTTCTCTTACCAAGGGGTGACACAGATAGTGTACTCTGAATGGGGGTTCGCGATTTCCCAATAACAGAGCCAATAACTACGTTCTATTAGTTGGAAAAGCAATTGAGTTTAAAGCATAATCGGAAAGCATCTCGAAAACATACGTAAACCATAATATTATTTCGGCATTATAACTGATTACATCATGACATACACTAAAGATAACTACTCGCTAATCATGGCAACAACATCACAAAACATAAGGATATAAGACATTATATAAAGATAAAGGATAGAAGTACCAGTAGATTAAATGAGTTCTGAATACAAAAGTGACAACTTCAGACCGCTCTTAATACAATCTTCGGCGTTCTTCTCCGGGTACTAAATTTCCCGCACGGAGCTGAAGACCTTGAAAGTATGACTAATATTGTACGAGAGAGAGAAAAAAGTGAATTAAAGTATGTGTTGGAATGAATGACAAAGACCTTTTAAATAAGCTTGAAATTTGCCTGCAAACGGCTGGCAGGCAGTTTGGCAAGCCATTTGCCAAGCCGTTTGCAGGGGCCGTTTGCCAGCCCAGCCCGTTTACCATGCCTGTTTGATTTGGGCATATGGCAGACCATTTTCCACACTGGGAAGCCGTTTGGCAGGCTGTTTGGCTTGCTGATTCGCTGGATCGTAGCTTGATTTCTTGTCTTTCACCGTTTTTGCTCTAGAATCTTCGTTTTAGCTCAAATTCTCTTGATTCTTTTTGCACCATCTTCGTAATTACTTGATCTTCAATTCTAACTGATGAAGCGGGTATTTTTCCGATAAAGTTTGGAACTTTCTTGTTTTTGGACCTCAATATCGGGGTGAAAACGTGACTTTTTAGCCGATATCATTGAATATCATTTTTTGATTATGATACATAAACACAAGCAGATTCGGTTGCCATATATAATTCGGATCTTGATTCGGATACCATCTGTTACAAGATTCGGTATGGCAGTTAACATTCTAATTCAGATGATGTAGATACTAGATTCGGATACTATTGGTGTTCTTATTTCAGATTCGCCACTGTAACACCCCAGTTTTCTTTCCCAGTTATGAGCCGCGACACGGAGCTTAAGGGTGCATCGCGCCTCAAGGATTGAGCTGATTAGGTGGTCCTTTGTAAAATAACTGTCACGAGTTTGTACTAGGGGCCGCGTCGCAGACCTAGACGCCGCGCCACACCTCAAAGTGGGGCCTGGTGCTGACTTGTGTTTGTAAAAAGCGTTTAGATGGGGGTAATTTGGTCTTTTCACATGGGAACGTGATAAGAGCGTGGGAGATAATCCAAAACTCATTCTCATCCACTCAAACACTCTCTTCCTATCTTAGAGAAAGAAACCCATTTTTAGTGTAAGAAAGCTTGATTTGGGGAAGAAGAAGCTTGATTCTTAACAAAGTCCAAGAGTTAATGTTGTTCATCTCTTTCTTAGCTACATTTTGGTAGTGGTGGTAAGTTCTAACTCCAAATTTCATTTGTTAATTTGATTTTCAAGATTAGGGTTTGAACTTAATGTTCTTGAGAAAACCCATCTAGCTCACAAATTGGTCTTTGAAGCTAGTTGAGGATGTTATTGACCCTTGTTGATAGGTTTTTTGGTTGAAAGACTAATTGGCCATGTTAGGGCTTTTCGGTATAATCACTAGGATTAGTGATTATGTTGGTGTTGGAACCCAAAAGGGTGTGTTTAGAATACTTGCTTTTGGATTAGACTTAGGATTGGGTATTGCCCATTCGGCATGCTCGGTCTTATGTGGAACTTAAACGCTTTGGGTTGAAAGTGTCTTTTGCGTTATGTTAAAACGGGTCATTGTGTTCCTGGGGTTGTGGTGCCTGTTTCGTTGTCTTAAAATATCGAAAATTATGTATTTACATTGTTGAACATGTATGGGGTAAGTTGATGTTTTGCGGTTCGCGAAAATAGATACTTGTGTCAAAAATAAACTGCCTTAAGGTCACGGCTTAAGCCGCGCTGTGGGTAACTGGGCCGCGTCGCGCCCAGTAGTGTATTTTGTTTACAGCCCTTAAAAAATTAACGATATATCGGTTGGTTATCGGGTTGGGTCGTTTCAGCCACCAGTAACACAAATTCACACGTTCAATTCCTTATTGGGTTGTATGCATGTTATTTGGCTCAACAGCAAGCTAAAGACACTTTATTATGAATCCAAATGTGGGCTATTTTATTGAGTCATCCGAATCTGGGCCTTGGCCTACCTTGTTCCTTTAGCCCAACTACTATCAAACTTGGGAAAGCTATATCCGAATCTGGTGGCAACTATGAGATTTTTACAAAATCAGTCCCTGTTATGTTTCATGCTTTGCAAGACCAGTCCCATGACCAAATCTGAGAAGATTTTGACAATTTTGGTCCCTATAAGATTTTCATAAATTATAGGGATGGTCCCTATCTAAATCTTGACCTCCAAAGCAGATTTTTCTTATGCTTTTGAGGCTCAGATTCTCACGACTTTTCTCATACGCATTCTTTATGATATTTTGGATGAATTACCGAATACATCAACCATTTTAAACAATGACGCTTTTATTTCATGCAAGAATCATTGTTTGGAAGATATGTATATGGTTGATGTGTGTATGACTTCCATACACCCAGTATGGGACTCGAGCTTCACATTGTGACTTCTATACATGTACGGTATATGTCTCAGACTTCAAAGAAAGAATTGTTTATTTGGGGGGGGGGGGCTAGAGACTCGAAGAAGACCCTACATCATATGGGGAGTTTTCTTATGGCCTATATTGAAAAAGTATTATTTGGAACGAATATTAGTTCAAGATACGTCTCAGTAGTGAAACCTATGGTAGAGATACCACACAAGATTATTAGGACTACTCGCGAGAGCCAATATGATCGAACCTTTGATGTGAGCCCATGTACTTTGAGGGGGGAGCTTCTAAAATATCGAAACGACTTCTCAATGCAAGAAAATTTTAAAGTGACAAAGTCAAAGCATTACCTGTTTGATGAGTGATCAAAGGAAAACGAAAAGCAACTTCCACATCCTTGGGGGAGTATTTGAGATGTTAGGAACTTCGAAGGAGCCAATGATCACAAAGCTACCTTATATCGATTTGAGCGATATAATGAACTAATTCGTTCCTGATATCGGCTAAAAAGTCACATTTTCACCCCGGTATTGAGGCCCAAAACAATAAAGTTCCAAGCTTTATCGCCAAAATACTCGCTTTGTCGGTTAAAAGTGAAGATCAAGCAATTACAAAGACGGTGCAAAAAGAATCAAGAGAATCGAAGCTAAAACGAAGAATTTAGAGTGAAAATGGTGAAAGACGAGTTACGACCCCGGAAACGAGCAAAATGATCCAAGCAAAACAGCAAACCAGGGCAGCAAACGGCTTGCCATACAACCTGCCACATCACAAACGACCTGCCTTGGTGCCACCCTAAGAAAACGGCTCGCCCTTGGCACCGGCCTGTAAAAATGGCTTGCCATACGGCCTGCCAGCCGTATTCCAACAAATTTTCAAGTATAAATAAAGGGCATTTGTCATCCAATTTCTACACACTTCAATTCACTTCTTTCTCTCTCTTTCTACAATATTAGTCCTTCTTTTAACGTTTTCAACTCCGTGCGGGAAATTTAGTACCCGAAGAAGAACGTCGAAGATTGTATTAGGAGCGGTCTGGAGTTTGAAGTTGTCACTATTGTATTCGGAACTTATTTAACCTATTGGTATTTCTCTCCTTTGTCTTTATATAATTTCTTCCATTATTATGATCTATGATATTGTTACCATGATTAGCGAGTAGTTATCTTTAGTGTATGCTATGATGTACTTAGTTATAATGCCGAAATAATGTTATCGTTTGTGTATGTTATTGAGATGCTTTTCGATTATGCTTTAAACTAAATCGCTTTTCCAACTAATAGAATGTAGTTATCGGCTTTGTTATTAGGAAGTCGCGAACACCGATTTAGAGTACACTATCTGTGTCTCCCCTTGGTAAGAGAAGTCTATCGGATACAACATAAGTTTGACTGAGGCACACTGGTTATAGTAAGTCCATCGAACTTTGGATTCCGACTGAGGACTCTAGAACCATAGTACATTGTCAGTCTTAGACTATGCTAGTGTAGTCACCAAGCATATAAACTTCGTATGTGCATGCTGAAGCACAACAGTTGTTGTAAGCTATACCTCTGCTAAGTAGGGCCATTGAACCCGGTCAGTGCTAATTACTACACTTCACCATAACGCGGTCTCAAGCATTGCACCTCGCTTGAGGGATTCTTAGTTAATTAAGGAACTGTTTGCTTAAACACATAAAGGATTGGACCGTTAGGATAACCGAACGTGTTCATGGAAGTCAAAACTGACTTGGCCATGGTGTTCTTTATGGTTGAACTCTTTTTAAGGGCCTAACTACCTATTTATACCCGATCATTATTAAAAGCATCGAAACACATCACGTCTCTCGGATATGGCATACCTTGTACTTTATTATGCTTAAGAAAGTTTAGACCTTATTGGAATATTAATACGTCACCCAACCGAGTCGCTCAATTGGATGATCCGTTTGAACGTGTATGCCTGTAGTCAGATTGCACGGGTGTCGGGGGTAAGGGACGTTGTTGTCTATTCAGAATCTTCAAGCCTAATGCATTACCCAGTGACATGTCTTACGACAGGGGCGGTAGGACCAGTGTAGTGAATACAAGGTCACTACTTATTCATGAGCCAGCATTTCATAATCTCGGCAAAGTAACTAACGAAATCATAGTATGCACTTGCTTTAACCTTATCTGAATTACAAATTTTATTGCATTTACTTTATTTTATCTTATAAGCCAGAAAACCCAAGATTAGGTAATATACAACTACTCTTTCACTTTAGGACTATCTTAAGTTATAAATATAGGTTCGATTCTACTGATCTCTTAAAAATTCGACCCTAGGTCATACTTCCCTTACTCACCATAATAAAGAGTAGTACGATTTAGGCCCCGCTAAATATAAATCTAAAACTATTGCTTCCCCTCCCGGTAGCTGATTCTGACGCCTTGTGGCCTAATGACACCGTATAAATAAAACCGTCTGTTTCGGTCATATCAGTGCCCCATATACTTTGTGAGGGGAGTTTCTCAAGTTTTTCAAACTTACTAATCAAGGCAAGTGTTGAAGGGGAGTTATATTCATCAACGACATGAAGTGATTCTATAATGAATGTCACATGGTTGCGCATTTCCGCTGTGCAAACTCAAAGACCATTGAAGGTAAAATAACTCCAAGTATTAAAGATCTACTTCAATGACCATGCAAGATTCATGAGGGGAACTAGTTAGCAATAGCGTGTTTCTTTCATGTAATTTTGTATGTATTTCCTATTGAGTGTTCATTTGGAAGTATGATTACCTCATGAGGGGAGATTGTTAGAACCTTAGAAATGAGTCAATCATACTCCCAAGATGTCCTTTAGATGAGGGATATATAAAGGACCTAGAAGATCCATAGAAACCAACAATAGATAATGTACTTCATAGAGATCAAGGGAGCCGTGGAATGAAAATCTCATTTTCTCTCTAGTTTCCTTGATTCATTTGTGGCTATTCGTTCTATTCATCGTGTTCATGTTGATCTTAGGATTCAACATGTGGTATCGAATGATAGGGAAGATCATGATTAATATCGAAGATACAAGTGTTCGAATGAGATTCGGATGAACAGTTAACACATTCAGTATTAGAGAAATTCGATTACAAGTAATTCCACAGTTTCTTAAACTTGGTTACAATGCAATGGTTATGTTTTAGGATCACTTAGGTTCTTTATATAGCCATCATCTAAAGAACCTTCTAATAAGCGCATTTCGCATTAACACTATTCTAACTTTGGGGTCCTAACAATATCCCCTTAGTGTTAGTTGTGAATTTTACAACTGTAATCCTATTACAACAATCTAAAGGAACTTTGTTCCTTTAAAAGGAATTCTTGATTTAAATCCTCCGAGTCTCTCGTATCTTCTCACATTCCTTCTTGTGTTGAGACGACTCTTTAATCTCTTGATGAGCACTTTGACAATTTTAGCATCCTTTGTTGAGTAGCAATTATTTTCCAATCTCCATCTTAAGTATTTGAGAGAATATCCCAACGTTACGTCAGATTATCGCATGAAGTCTGAAAGTCTAATGAAGATCTTTGTATAGTTGGAGTTAACAAACACGAATCCATAGGGAAAGTCACTTACTTCAAGCAAGGACATGTAATGTAATCCTTCGATCAATTGATTTGGAGGTTTGATCCTAATCATCGTATGTCAAGACTCTAATCCCATTTGAAAGTCATGAACCAACATCCATCTCATTGAGTCAAGGATGAACCTGTAGACCGCCTTTAATGAAATTGCATGGAAAGTTGTTGCTTAATTTAAGTCTGTTTTATAGTTATATATGAAGATGATGTCGTTCATCTTTAGCACATCAAAATCTGCCATTGAGAATTGATAATCCTCATCATCCATTCTCGTTACAAAGAATATTGGCATTTTTATTCCATTCTTGTTAATCATCAAGATCTTGTTAATGTTTTTAATCTCAGAGCTCCGTTGATCTTGAAAATTCTCCTCAGTCTTTAGCTTATACTGATTTCGAACTTCCAAATAAGCTTTTAAGTATTCTGGTTTCTTATGAAATTTCCAAGCAAAGAGAACACACATAGATGGTGCTAGGACGAGATCTGTTTCACCAAAGATCTTGTAAGCTTCTTGTTCAATGAACGGTAAACACATAACTAAATTTTCTTCATCATCATCCATTAGATCATCAGCCCCTCTGACAAGAAAAACCTATGAAATTTGTAAAGGAACATCAGGATTAGGAGGTGTTGTAGTATATTCTTCACCATTTGAAAATATCTCCTTCTCAAGATGTAAACAGAATTCCACGGATATTGTGGTAATGTTGCCAAATTGATACACAGTAAATTGATTCACTACACTCTTCCCCTTTAGAATGTCCTCGATATCATCGAAATTTCGATTATCCTCAGGTACTGATGTATCCTCTGTTTGTTGTTGTTGATGTTGATCCTCTGCATCCATAATTCTTAACAATTCCTAGTCACCTTATCTCTTTGTAACCACTTCATTTAGAAAACTATCAATATTATCTCATTTAATCTCTTCAACTTCATTGCTTTCATAACTATCAAAGATTTCAACTACATCATCATTCCCAGTGTTGACCAGATGAACCGGCTTCATACGTTGAGCCTGTATAAACACCTGACCCGTAACCATATCTATTCTCCCCCTCATGAAGATTTTCGGGATTGAAATCATCATGGTCTGGCATGTGAATTGGTCCAGGTAACTTGCATGGAGAATGCGGAAATAATACCCTTGCATGTTCAGTATACAGAATCATCATCTCACGAATTTCGTCAAGATCAGGTCATCGAGAAAATTCTGTAAGGTATAATGCCTCCAGCTCATATTTTGAGAGATATTCAAACCATATGTTCTAGATGGTTGAGAAGGTGACTGTGATGGTGAAACAATCGTGTAACGTAGTGGTGGTGGAAGAATCACCAGCATCAGAGTCGCCGCTGATGGTGTCAGTGATGTCGGTGGAAGTGTTTGAGTTGTCGTGGGGGCAGGTGAGGATGTTGTGGGAATATTTATATATATGGGTTGATACGTACTACTAGTTAGATTATCCCCTTCTGACAAAGTAGAAGAACTACCCATCGTTTTAGATCTCGCAGGTATATTAATATACCCGACTCCTGAAATCATCAATTTATCATGAGGTAACACATCTCCTTCATTTACAGACTTAACACTATGATCCTGAATTTCAAGATCAAAATGAGAAGTGGTTTGGTCCAATAGATTAATTGCTTGAAGCAAATGATCAGTCTGCCAGAAGTCTGATAAATTTCCCGAAGGAATTTCATGTTGACTCATTTTCGTGGGACGCGGCAGATGTCCCTCATCGAGATAAGTCGGACCTCCGGACCCTGTTTAACGTTGAGGCAATACAACATCACTTGAATGGAGTACATTAAGAGGATTTCCAGCTGATACGCAGGGTGCCCTTTCAAGGTTTTTTGGCTCTACTTCGGCCGTTCCAGACTTCAATGATCGAGTTTCCTCAATCGATTGAGTCTGCAATGACTTTACTTCAGAGGAAGACTTTACTTCCTTTCTAGATGTAGAAACATCTCTTTGAGTAGGATTTATTCTTAAGTCTTGTTTAGATTGGATGGGATTAGTGGTCTTTTTACCATCCTTGCTTTTAGATCTCTTGCCTACCGAATCCGGAGATTCATTTAGTGTAGGGCTTACTATTATTGTTGGAAGTGATACGGAGATCGGGGATGGAGTCCTAAAAAGCTCTAAGTCTAGGTCCGTATCACTAACAGTGTCAGCTTGGTGTAAGATTATAGGAGTCGAAGTCTTAGATCTATTCATGCGAATTGTTGGTGGAGTCTGAATCATCTCATCAGGTTGGTAACCCATCTTCTTCTTCGATGGTTCAGGAGATGATTCAGTTGCTGACGTATCGTGTCCAATTGCCTCAGGTATGGATATAGTATGTGTAACCCTAATTGGACTAGGCTAATTGATCCTCACAGGTTGTGATGATTGGGTTATCCTAAGTCTTGTGGGGTTTACCCTAGATGTGGTTACAGCTGAGATGGGTTGGTTGCTAGGTCCTCTCTAACCTCTTGGGCTGGAACTGCGGCTAGTCAACTTGTGCTTGTTGTACCCGGTTGGGGGTAATCCTACTACTTCAAGGTATGTGTGACGCCCCGTACAAAACTATTGTGTACGATTCGTCAACAACAGGATCTTTACACGGTTGAATACTACATGCTGTTTGAAAACCAGTTTGCATTCATAAAAAGATAGCGTTTTACAAAAGATAATGTGCATCCTACGAATAGGAGCATAAACATAAGTTTTTGACCCTAAGGTCGTTACAAAGCCATTGTTTGAAATTAACATAAACTACGAATGCAACAGAAAAGTTCCATGATTGAGACATCTCTAGTAATGCAGCGGATAACTAATACATCAGTTCCTTAACAGCAATTCAATAACAGCATGAAAGCAAATCTAACAGCGGAAGCAAGAAACCTCTAGGCACCTGAGAAATACACGCTTAAAAGTCAACACGAATGTTGGTGAGCTATAGTTTAAGTTGTAACAGTAACGTAAAGGTAGGCCACGAGATTTCAGTGTAACAAAACAGTATGAAAAGTATATGTATAACCGTGGGCACCCGGTAACTAGACTTAACGTTTATAACCCCCTGAAAGTACACTTGGCGAGTGCGTATATTCACGAAGTATTAAACACCCGTTAAATGCTAGCGCGACTAGCCCGAGTGGGGATGTCAAACCCTATGGATCCATATCTAAGATTCGCGTTCACCGGTTCAGAAACGAATGACTAAACGTTACCGTGCTAAGGGGAATGTTTATGCCGTTATATAACCCACACACATATAAAGTTTAAGTACTCGTGCCTAACATGTAAAATGTAAAAAGCGCATGTATTCTCAGTCCCAAAAATAGTAAAAGTGATAAAAAAAAAAGGATGATATAACTCACAGTGATTGGTGTTATGCGAGGTGTATATAAAATAGCTTATATTTTACAAGGAAATACTATTAAATACGATACAATTTTACACAAGATATTTATTTATTTAGAGAATGGATATACTTAAACCTTGCTACAACACTTATAGACAGTGTACCTAATCCTACAGTAGTGTAGTTTTTAGTAAGTCCGGTTCGTTCCACAGGGAATCTTTTTCACAAAGCTTAACGCTATATTAGTTTAAATTTATAAAAATACAAATATATATATAAGTAATATTATTATTATAAAGGGGGGTTTTTACCGTTTAATGACCGGTTTGTCGATTTTAAAACTTTAGTCGCAGTTAAAACCAAATGTAAAATATTAAATAAATAAAAGACTTAATTTAAAGCGTAAAGTAAATAACGATAATGAAATTGCGAATAATAAAAGTGCGATAAAATAAACTTGTGATAATTAAAAAGTACAATAATTAAAAGTGCAATTAAATACAATAACAATAAATAAAAATGCGATAATTAGAAGTGCAATTAAATATAAAATAAAGGAAATTAAATATGAAATAAAAGAATTATGCTTATTTAAACTTCCGTAATCATGATGTTTGACGTGTTGATTTTAGTTTTATGCCCATGGGTTAATTGTCCTTTGTCCTGGATTATTTAATATGTCTGTCTGGTTTTTGTCCATAACAGTCCATCAGTCATAAATATAAAGTGCGAGTGTCCTCGTCAAATTATCCTTATACCCGAAGTCAAATATTCCAACTAATTGGGGACTTAAACTGTAACAAGGTTTTATTACTTTGTTATCAATTATGCCAAGTGTCCTTGTACATAATTTCACCCCTGTTTTAATAATTCTAGTGGCTATTAATCCATTCCCGTGTCCGGTTAAATGAACGATTATTCGTACCATCGTGTCCGATCGAGTGTAAATGGTTATTTATAGGGACGCCCAATTGTAAATCTTCATATTAACATTAACAAACTATCATTTAGTTAAATAAATATAAAGCCCATTAATAGCCCATAGTCTAATTTCCACAAGTGTCGTTCTTTTGTCCAAACCCCAATTATGGTACAAAGCCCAATTACCCAATTTTAGTAATTAGCCCAACATCATGATTACTTCGTTTTATATAAGCATAATAATAACTTAGCTACGAGACATTAAATTAAAAAGGTTGAACATAACTTACACTGATTAAAAATAGCGTAGCGTTACACGGACAGAATTTCGACTTACACCCTTACAACATTCTCTAATATACCCTTATTATTAGAATTAAAATTAAAATTAAAATTAAAATTAATATATATATATATATATATATATATATATATATATATATATATATATATATATATATATATATATATATATTACGTTTACATATAGAGAAAGAGAGATTTTAGGATATTAAAACTCGTCGAACTGCGTTGACTTTTATAGGAATTTGAGTCCAGGTGAACTCCACGAGTCGCGTAATTTTTTGCCTTCAAATTCCGCAACTCGCGGAGTTTGAAATTACAGCTCACCCAGCTTTGGCTCTTTGTTTTCCGACGGATTTTTAATATAAATATAATATATAAATAATTTTAAGAATTATTTAAATATTATATTATATTTATGTGCATAGTTGACTCGTAATTTTTAGTCCGTTGCGTCGGGCATTGATAGTTGACTCATGTCCCGGTTCCGGATTTTCGAACGTCCTTGCGTACAATTTAATATCTTGTACTTTGCGTTTTGTAACTTGTACTCTTGTATTTTTTAGACGTTCTTCATCAATAATTTGAACCACTTGGATTGTATCTTGTACATTTGAGCTTTTTGGACGTTTGTGTCTTCAAATCTTCGTTTTCGCCTTTTATCTTCGCACTTATTTAATATAAACGATTACAACTTCAAATAGGACAATTACAACTAAATAATTTACATATTGGGAGGATATTGCTACTAAATATATGTTCATTTGGAGCACTATCAAATATCCCCACACTTGAGCGTTGCTTGTCCTCAAGCAATATAGTCTTGAAATACTAGAATCACTTCTTTATTCTTCACACTTTGTACATCAGTGATTTCTATACGGCAATATAAACAATGGTAGTAGCGATATGGTTTACAGTCCCACATGACTATAAAATTTAGATCCATTAAGGAAATTGGATCTTTATGAAAACATTTGATCTTTTGAAAATTAAATCTAGTTTTTTTTTTACCCTAGATAAGTTTTTCAGAATAACCCTTTACCGGTGTTTGCAAATTCTTTTTGTGGGTTTGGTGGGTTTCAGATTTGAAAATTTTAGCTCAAAACTTGCGGTTTTGTGTCACCCACTTGCTAACCTTGTATTAGGAAAGCAACACGTCCAGTATACTTGCTCCGTATATTACCTTTCGGTAAACTACCGTCCGGTTGTAAAGGAAAGCGTTGAACAAGCAACTGTTAATTCAATGTCCCCTGACATGCTTTTAATTATGGTCTATAACGTGTCGGACGCAATTACTATCCTTGGTAGGAGCAATAGTAAAGCTCACCCTTATAATTTTTAGGTCTGGCACAAGGTCCTGTCTTTGACCATGCTATGCAACCACCGTTCTTACGGTTGACACCCGATTTGGTTCAGGTGACCTAATGAATTCCAGATGAATTCCTAGGATTTTACGTTCAAAGGTAATGAACGCATTGAAAATGGGTTTTCAGAAAACAAATCGGTTTATAATTTGATCAAAATATTTTCTCGTTCAAGCTCGAGTTTAGATATCATTGAATTCCATGAGTTTGAATTCTCAATCTTTAAGGTCAATCTCAAAGATTGAGTAATATCAGTCTTAAAAGCTGATTTTTGATCTTTAAGGAGATTATCCTTTCTGGGGATCTGATTCATTAGTCTTATCCAGCTAATTTGCACGGTGCCCCCCATTTTATGAGATAAATCCTTCTCATGGTTAGGATAAATCTGACCACTTGGCGACCCTGTTTTATGCTGAGGTCCGTGGATTTCCTGCTGATTTTAGTGATGACTTTTCTAGGTTTTTCGTCAACCTACAGCTGGTCTGGACGATAACTTCCTGACCTAAATCAAGAAGCGCGTTTCTTTTTCGGAAGACTTTACTTCCTTTTAATGATGGAATTGATTCATCGTGTAGATCCATCTCTTCTTTTCTTTTATCGGGTAAAACAGTTTAGTTTAGTCCAAAGCAAAAGTATTTTCAGTTATTTGTTACAGAAATATGTGACATATGTTTAAAATATCTTGGTAAATTTTCCCACACTTGACTTTTATTTTCCTTTTTATTGTCCTCTATTCCATTTTAAATAAATTCTAACATTTTGGTTTGTTTCTCAATTTATGTCCTTTCCAAGGTAAAAATAATTTCGGTGTTAACACCTAGTTTTATCGTTCATAAATATGTATAAACATGATTTTGAGTTCATTTAATTGAAAATTTTGAAAAATTTTACTAGAATTGGGTAGTCAGTATATAAGACTAGGGCTGTTCTTTATTATCAGAGATCACTAGATTCTAATACAACTACTGCTTTACTAGTATTTTTAATGGTAACCAAGTGTTTAAGATAAAAATTTTAAAAATCCGAAAGAATTTAACCCCTTCCCACACTTAAGATCTTGCAATGCCCTCATTTGCAAGAAATCAGTAACAATTTAAATTATTGAGGGTGATTAGTGTGAAAATGATTAAATTTTACCAAAGTTTCCAAACATATTGGCGTTTGTTTGCTGAATGATAAATGGTGCATATCATTTGTTCATTCCGTCTTGTTGTTATATCACATTTATTTTGCATCTTGTCGTCAAAATTAGTTGCTTTTGCTGAACTTAATGCCAGTCTTTGAAAATGCGTTGTTTTACCCTATTGTGTACATAAGATAAACTGCAAACATATATACATATTTTTGAAGTTTGGTATATTACCCCACATTCAAACATTATTAAAATCTAAAAATAAAAATTTGTAAATTATAAAAACTAATACAATTCCAACATAAGTATTAAATGTATCAACATTACAAATTATAAAATAAATAAAACTAAGTAGACTAGGGATGATACTGATACCAGTAGGGGTTCCATGCATAACCTTATGTGTTATAGAATGCTTCGGCTGGGTTATACGTAGGATACGGTGGTTGGATCTCTATAGACCAGGGAGGAAATACGGGCGATGGAGTAGGAATATAGTTTCTACCTACATGTTGGCAATGAGCTATGATTTAGTTTTGATGAACTTGCCAATCTTCAAATGCTCGATGTCTAGCATTTTCGTACTCTTGTGAAGCTATAAACCTTTACATTTCTGTCATTTCATTTCCCCCTCCCACATTACCTGGCTATTGGTTTCTATCAACCTCTGGATGTCTACCATTATATCGTACTGCGGCGTTATTTCGCCTCTTCGAAACTTTAGCACCATGGTATACACTTAAACCAATTGTATCGTGGGGTTCTGGTTCTTCGATTAGTAATCCCCCCCGACTTATATCCACACCGAGATATTCAGCAATCAAAGTAATAAATATACCACCTCCTATTATACTGTGCGGTCTCATCCCTCTAACCATAGCTGATAAATAATAACCTACACAATACGGTATACTTACAGCGCTTTGTGGGTCTCGAATACACATATGGTAAAACAAATCCTGTTCATTTACCTTTTCCTTATTCTTACCTCTTTGTGTAATCGAATTAGCTAAAAACCTATGAATTACTCTTAACTCTGCTCTATCTATATCCAAATAAGAGTAATTTCCCCCTTTAAATCGGTGATGGCTAGTCATTTGACTCCATACACCATGTGTATCAAAATTTTCATCAATCTTTCTACCATTTAATATCAACCCTCTACAATCGGCAGACGCTAACTCCTCAGGCGTATATATACGTAAAGCCTAAGCCATGTCTAGTAAAGACATGTGGCGCATCGAACCTCCTAACAAAAATCTAATAAAAGATCGATCGGTTAAACTAACTACCCGATCATTTATTTCTATACTACACAATAATTCTTCACACCATACTTTATATACAGGTCTACGCATGTTGAATAAACGTACCCAATCGTTAAAAGTAGAATTACCATACCTCTGTGTAAGTAATTCTCTAATTGGCCCGGCTAATTCTACAGCTTCTAACGGTGCCCATTCTATTACCCTAGGTACTTCAACAACTTTAGAATGAAGAGTATGCAAACCCCTTTGGTATTTTGGATAATCTATCCAACGTCTGTCAAATCTCAAGTTCGGGTGCAAATCTTCCATGTGCATATCTGAAAATGTCATGACTGGATGAGGTATATCTTGTTTGTAGTAGTTATCCACCTCCTGTTGTTCCGCATTCTCAGCAGGAGCATTGCGAGCTTGGGATGAAGATTCACCCCTTTCAGTCTGCAAAACACATCAAACACAATTTTTGTGCATCCAAATATGCATTAGTGTCAGCAAAATCATCAATCAAAATAATTACAATGACATGTTCAATTTATATCAAACATAAGCTCATTTTCATATTTTTATCAAATCTACACTTTTTCAAATAAACATATACGAAAATGTTCACCAAGTTCATAAGCATTCAACTCAAATAACATGTCAAAATAATCATTACTAGCAATTAAACAAGTTTCAAATGGCATTATCTCTCAAAAATCAAGTTCATGAATTTTAGACTTGAAAAAGTTCACTTTAATTCTCAAAATCATGCTTAGGCTCAAAGTTTGGATCATTTAACTACCTAAACATGTTACACTACTTAATTTAGCAACAATTCATGACAAAAATCGGCCATAACCTGTTTATATCAGAAAGCCCCAAATTTGCTCAAGAACACAAACCCTAGATTACTCAAAATTTGAAGTTTAAGGCATCTAATCATATTAAATAGCATCAATCTAGGTTATACAAGCATAATACATAAGCAATTTAAGCATAATTACACTAAAAAGTATCAAAATCGATTTGGGGAAAAAATTGCTCAAGAACACCAATTTTCGGATTAAATGGTGTTTAGGTGTAGAAATTTACCGTTTTTCTTGAGTAATTCCTTAATAGCATCCTTCTCAACATGATTTTAGTAAAAGATTTGATGAAAAACGGTGAAAAATTTCGATTTTTGGAGGTTTTAGTGTGTGTTTTTCGGGTGTTTTGTTCGCAGTTTTTGTGTGTAGTGTGTGACTGATCAGTTCCAGCGATTTTATTTTTTTCTGTATTTTGGTCTCTCCGCGAGTCGCGGCGTTTCGCAGTTTCAAATACCGCGAGTCGCGGTGTTTGGTTTTTATTTTTTTTTTTTTTTTTATATAAGCCTTAACTTATAAAACAAATATAAAATAAATTTAAAATTTTGTTTTCCTTTGTTTTAGGATGAGGTCATTTCGGATCGATGTCCTAGTCCGTCCTTCGACAAAATTTTAAAATTTGTCTTTTTGTAGCGATTGTTTTAAAAGCTAAGATTTTTGGGGTTTTTTTTAATGTTTTTGGCATACTTTAATTCAATAAGTTTAAAAATAATGATAATAAAATTTCTCGTCCCTCCCTCGGGTAAAGCAATTTCGGTTCAAAGACCTAGTCTTCAACTCACGACGAATTTTAAAAATCATATTTTTAACTTAGCGAAATAAAGTAAATTTTTGTTTTTAAATTCACACCAAACTTAAATTTAAAATGCATAAAATTAAGAATTCATATAATAAAAATTAAAAATTCACACCAAACTTATATTATATTTTTGTTTTTAAACATACAAACTTATATTAAAAAGATTAATTTTTCAAATATTTACAATTTTAAATATATTAATTTTAAAAAGTTTACAATATTATTTTAATTTTTATATATTAATTATTTAAAACATGGTAAAAATAAAATTAAAAATCTTTTTGGCTTTTATCCCACTTTAATCAATCAAATATTAACAAAAATATACGCCCCTCTTTTCGGTAAAGTAATTTCGGTTCCATGACCTAATTTAACTCATGACGAATTTTTGAAATATTTTGGGTTGATTGATTAAAGATATTTATACCTTAAGAATAAACGTTAAATTTCGCTGTGATGTAATAAATTTTTGAATGATATCAATAATTTCGGTCGCCAAACCTAATTTTATTCAATACCAATTTAATACTTTATAGCGAACAAATTAGCGTTTATTATCAAAAGGTTAAAAATAAAAATAAAAAAATAAAAACTGTACAGACTTACCTGTGAGATAGTATTCTTAGTTATATGATCTATCCCATTCATAAGATAGTCGGTTTAATTGGTTTTCCATGGCTAAATAGGCGTAACCTCGAGCATTCAGTGTTTTTTCTTCTAAACATATGAACGGTCCGTCTCTGCATAAAGTAACAAATTCGGTGTTTGAATAGGTTTGATTATTTGAACATTTACCTCCATGTGACCATTTTCCGCATTTGTGACATCTTTCTTGGTGTCGTGCTCTTCTTTTCGCTGCGGATTTTGATTTTCCTTTACCAAATTGTAACTTATTATCTTCGCATCTGGATTCTTTTCTTACTCCGTCCAATCTTTCTCTGATTACTGATACTATTTCACTCGGAAGTGTGTCATTATTACGTTTAGTGATCAAAGTGTGTAGCATTAGACCATGGTTTAGTTCGCAGGAAGTCTTCATTTCGTAAAAACCTAAAAAAAATTAAAAATTCAGAATGGGGGGAGAAGACTAGTTCTTTAGGGTCTGCTAGGGAAAGACCATTCGGGTTCCATTTTCGAGAACTACATGAAAACAGAAAATCTAACTCTAACAGAAATACATATTATCCTTTAAAGACTTGATTCTCCCCACACTTAGTTAGTTGTGGTATCGAAATTGTGATTAACTTCGTTGTCAACTTCCATCGGACTATCTATGTAATGTTTAACTTTGTGACCATTAACCTTAAATTCAATCCCATTTGAATTTATTAATTCTATCATTCCATATGGGAAAACTCTTTTGACTATGAATGGTCCAGACCATCTTGATTTCAATTTTCCAGGAAATAGCTTGAATCGTGAATTGAAAAGAAGAACTCTGTCTCCTTCTTTAAATTCTTTTGAACTTCTGATTCTTTTATCATGCCATTTCTTCGTTCTTTCCTTATAGATTAACGAATTTTCGTCTGCTTCATGTCTTAATTCTTCTAATTCGTTTAGTTGACTTAACCGTAGATGTCCAGCTTCATGTAAGTCGAGATTACATGTCTTCAAAGCCCAAAATGCTTTGTGTTCAATTTCTACAGGAAGATGACATGCTTTTCCATAAATAAGTTTAAAAGGTGTGGTTCCAATTGGAGTTTTGTAGGCTGTTCTAAAAGCCCAGAGTGCATCCTCCAATTTAATGGACCATTCCTTCGGATTTGATCCTACGGTTTTCTCTAGAATACGTTTTAAAACTCGGTTGGTATTTTCAACTTGTCCACTTATTTGTGGATGATATGCGGTGTAGATTTTATGAGTTACTCCATATCTTTTAAGAACTTTCTCAAGTTGATTATTACATAAATGAGTACCCCGATCACTTATTAAAGCTTTCGGTGTTCCAAACCTTGCAAAAAGACGTTTTAAAAAGTTGACTACAACTCGTGCATCGTTAGTTGGGAGAGCTTGTGCTTCCGCCCATTTAGATACATAATCAATGGCTACGAGAATGTAGAGATTATTATGAGATTTTGGAAATGGACCCATAAAGTCAATACCCCAAATGTCAAATACTTCACATACTTGAATGACATTTTGTGGCATTTCATCACGTTGACTTATTTTTCCAGCCCTTTGATAAGCATCACAGGATTTGCAAAGAAGGTGTGCGTCTTTGTAAATTGTAGGCCAATAGAATCCAGCATCATAAACTATTCTTGCTGTTAGTTGAGGCCCATAATGCCCTCCTGTTGGTCCTGTGTGACAATAGTTTAAAATTTTACTAGCTTCATCTCCAAATACACATCGGCGTATTATTCCATCGGGACAACTTTTAAACAAATGTGGATCTTCCCAGAAATAGTGTTTTATATCACTGAATAATTTCTTTCGTTTTTGGTACGATAATCCTTTTTCAAGGAATCCACATACTAAGTAGTTTGCATAGTCTGCAAACCATGGAATTTCATTATAATATATCTTCAATAGATATTCATCCGAAAAGTTGTCTTGTATGGCCGATTCATTTAGAACTTCTAATTCGGGATTTTCAAGACGAGAAAGATGATCAGCGGCGAGATTTTCTGCTCCTCTTTTATCTCGGATTTCAATATCGAACTCTTGTAAGAGTAAGATCCAACGGATTAATCTTGGTTTGGCATCTTGTTTTGAAAATAGGTATCTAAGAGCAGAATGGTTGGTATAGACCACCGTTTTTGCTAGAACGAGATATGAACGAAATTTGTCAAAAGCAAAGACAATAGCAAGGAGTTCTTTTTCAGTAGTTGTATAGTTCGTTTGTGCTCCTTGTAACGTCTTACTAGCATAATATATAGGTTGAAATCTTTTTTCAATCCTTTGTCCTAAAACGGCTCCCATTGCAAAATCACTTGCATCGCACATTAGTTCAAACGGTAGATTCCAATTTGGTGTTATCATGATCGGCGCATTAGTGAGTTTCTCTTTAAGAATATTAAAAGATTTGATGCATTCATCTGAAAAGATGAATGGAGCATCCTTTTCTAGGAGTTTATTCATAGGAGTGGCAATTTTAGAAAAATCTTTTATGAAACGTCGGTAAAATCCGGCATGCCCTAGAAAACTCCTAACTCCTCTAACAATGGTGGGATGTGGAAGTTTAGCAATTACATCTACTTTAGCTCTATCCACTTCAATTCCTTCCTTTGAGATTTTATGTCCAAGAACGATGCCTTCTTTAACCATGAAATGACATTTCTCCCAATTAAGTACTAGATTTGATTGTTCGCATCTAATAAGCATTCGTTCTAGATTAGCTAGACATGTTTCAAATGTATCACCGAAGACTAAAAAGTCATCCATGAAAACTTCCATGCATTCTTCTATCATGTCGTGAAAAATCGCCATCATACACCTTTGAAAGGTTGCAGGGGCGTTGCAAAGTCCAAATGGCATGCGTTTGTAAGCAAAAGTACCATAAGGGCACGTGAATGTGGTTTTCTCTTGATCTTCGGGTGCTATTGGAATTTGAAAATATCCGGAAAATCCATCAAGAAAACAATAGTAACTATTTCCGGCTAATCTTTCCAACATTTGATCAATAAAAGGTAAGGGAAAGTGATCTTTTCTGGTGGCGTCATTTAATTTTCTATAATCAATACATACACGCCATCCTGTTACAGTCCTAGTAGGAATAAGCTCATTTTTTCATTTGTAATGACAGTCATGCCACCCTTCTTAGGCACGCATTGAACTGGGCTTACCCATGGACTATTAGAGATTGGATAAATTAGACCTGCGTCTAGCAGTTTAATAATTTCTTTTTTAACTACATCTTGCATATTAGGATTTAGTCTTCGTTGGCGTTGCACATACGTTTTATGACCTTCTTCCATAAGGATTTTATGTGTGCAATACGAAGAACTTATTCCTTTAATATCATGAATCTTCCATACAATGGCAGGTTTATGAGCTTTCAACACAGAAATGAGTTGTGATTTCTCATTTTCAGTAAGAGAAGACGATATTATTACAGGTAATTTAGATTCACCATGCAAATAAGCGTATTCCAAATGGTTTGGAAATGGCTTTAATTCTAATGTCGGTGGTTCTTCTATCGATGATTTATATCGATATCTGTCTTCTTCTTTTAGCATTTGAATTTCTTCTGTTGTTGGTTCATATCCATTTGCTATTAGTGTAGCTAACATTTCAGCTTCATCAATTGGTTCATTACCTTCTCCTAAAGAACATTCTCCTGTTCCTTGTAATTCTGGAAATTCTTCTAACAATTCTGCATGTGAATCTATAGTTTGAATATAATAACATGTATCATCTGCAGATTGCGGTTATTGCATTGCTCTATCAACTGAAAAGGTAACACTCTCATCCTCTATACTTAGGGTCAATTTCTTACCGAACACGTCTATCATTGGTTTAGCCGTGTTTAAGAATGGTCTTCCTAATATGAGAGGAACTTGAGAATCTTCTTCCATGTCCAGAACAACAAAATCTACTGGAAATACTAAAGTACCAACTTTAACTAGCATGTTCTCCATTATCCCTCTAGGATATTTTCTTGATCGATCGGCTAGTTGTATACTTATTCTTGTTGGTTTCAATTCTCCAAGGTCTAGTTTAGTGTATAGTGAATACGGCATTAAATTTATACTGGCACATAAGTCTGCCAATGCTTCTATTGAACTAAGACTACCCAGAAAACATGGAATTGTGAAACTTCCTGGATCAGATAATTTTTCTAGTATCTTATTCAACAACACTGCTGAACAATTAGCATTCATAGTAACGGCCGAGAGTTCTTCCATTTTCTTTCTATTCGTGATCAGATCTTTCAAGAATTTAGCATATCTAGGCATTCCTGAAATCACATCAATAAAAGGAAGATTTACATTTATCTATTTAAACATATTCAAGAATTTGGATTGCTCGGCTTCAAGTTTCTCTTTCTTCGTTTTACTCGGGTAAGGAAGTGGTGGTTGGTATGGTTTAACATAAGGTTTAGCCTTAACTGTGTTATCTTCATTAACCTTTTCAACTACCGGTTCTTTTTCCTTATCTTGTTCAGGTTGTGGTTCTTGTAGAGTAGGAATAGCTTCATCAGAAGTTACAGGTACTTCAGGTGGTTTAAGTGTTGTACCACTTCTTGTGGTAATAGCTTTAGCTGTTTCATTCCGGGGGTTAGCATTTGTATCACTAGGTAAACTTCCCGGTTTTCTTTCACCTATTAACCTTGCTAGGTTACTTACTTCTTGTTCCAAGTTTTGAATAGAAGCTTGTTGATTTCTAAATGCTTGGGCATTTTGTTCATTAGTTTGTTTTTGAGATGTGAAAAACTGCGTTTGAATTTCAACTAGCTTCGTCATCATATCTTCTAAATTCGGCTTTTTATCATCGGGTTGTGGTGGTTTGTTTTGAAAATTAGGTCTTTGCTGGTTGTAAGTATTGTTAGATACTTGTTGATTGCTAGGACCTTGTTGGTTGTTGTATGGAATATTTCGATTATAATTCTGGTTTTAATTGTAGATCGGTCTTGGCGGTTGATAATTATTCCGATAATTATTTCCAGGCCTTTGGTTTATGTATGAAATATTCTCTCTTTGTTCCATTGTTAATTCAATACTGAGACAATCTTTTGTCAAATGTGGTCCTCCACACTGCTCACAACTAATTCGTATTGAGTGAATATCCTTAGTCATCTTTTCCATTCGTCTCTCGACAACATCTATCTTTGCGGAAATGGAATCTAAGTCATGTCTAGAATCGGCTCTAGCTGCTTTAGATGATCTAACGATATCTTTTTCTTGGTGCCACTCATGTGAGTGGAAAGCAGTGTTATCAATAATTTTATAAGCATCAGTTTCGGTTTTCTTCATAATAGAACCACCAGCTGCTATGTCGATGTCTTTCCTTGTAGTGATGTCGCATCCTTGGTAGAATATTTGTACTATTTGACAGGTGTCTAAACCATATTGCGGACATCCTCTTAATAACTTTCCAAATCTAGTCCACGCCTCATATAGAGTTTCATTTGGTTTCTGTGTGAACGTAACAATTTCTACTTGAAGTCTTACGGCTTTAGATGCCGGAAAGAATTGTTTAAGAAATTTTTCAACATAAACGTCCCATGTATCGATCGCCCCTTCAGGTAACGATTCCAACCAATCTTTGGCTTCTCCCTTTAAAGTCCAGGAAAATAACATGAGATATATATGTTCATCCTCCACTTCTCGGATTTTAAATAGAGTGCAGATCCTATTAAAGGTACGAAGATGTTCATTTGGATCTTCCTTCGGCGCACCACTAAATTGGCATTGATTAGTCACCATGTGTAGAATTTGTCCTTTGATTTCATAATCTGGCGCATTAATGTCTGGATGAGTAATTGCGTGACCTTGGCCAGTACGTTTAGCTCTCATTCGGTCTTCCATACTTAAAGGTTCTAGATTCTCCATAATTGAATTTGTTGAATTGGAATCACTAGAGGATTCTGATTTAATGGTTCGTTCCTCAACAATCTCTGTTTGAATGATTGGTGGTTCCGGAGGAAAGTTTAGTGGTTCAGGATCTATGAATCGTCCCTGAATATTCTCCGGATTCTCAATTGTGAGGTCGGGTTCAAAAAATGGATTATCAACGGCGACAATATTAGCTAGATTTCTTGATCTAGTTACAGGTGGTGAACGTACAAAAGGTGGTGAACGTCTTGCTCGGTGCATTCACTGAATATCCTATTAGTTTTTAAAAAGGAAAGAAAAATTATATAAGTTATCCAATTAATAGACTTTTCTGATTTTGCCCACGTTTTGAATAGCCAAAAGATGCAGCAGAGGGGCAGGTTTTCATTTGGTCTCAATATAATTGAGGACTGTTTGGCTCCAATAACCTGGTCCATGTACAAATCTAACTATTACTACGAACCAGAAAATTTTGATGTCTATCAATTTAACCACTTAAAATAAATTTTCGTAATTTTAAGAAATTTAGATAAGAAGTAGAAAAAAAAAAATCTATGTCCTAAAACTAGAATAGCGAGAAATAAGAAAGAAAAAGAGCGCGTCGAAAAAGAAAAAGAAAAGGGTTGAAAAATAAAAGGCTTCGAAAAATAAGAAATAAAAAAATGACTTATAGAACTTAAAAACACTCGACTAACCCAACCTTATTACTATCACTAACTTAAAATTATAATCGCAAATTGAGATTACTAATTGGAATGATAATTGATACATAGGTAAAAGGCGTCTAAAAATATTAAAGCTTACAAGTAAAACTATATCCCGAATGACAATATCTTAAAAAGGTACTAAAACTTAAAAAGGCGTCGCAAAATTCTAAAGCACATAAATCTTAGTCTAAAGAAAAAGCACTTAAGGGATTTTACGACAAAGCCTAAAAATCTAAATAAAAAAAATAACTATGGCAAAAACTATGTTTAAAACTAAAAATGAACGGAAAATACAAAAGTTACGCTAAAAACAAATAAAAAGGGACAAAATATAAAAATATACTAAAAGTTGTAAAAAGTACAATTTTTATAAAAATATTATTTTTATATTATTTATTTTATAAAACTATTAATTTTAAATTTTAATTAAACTAATTTAACTAAAAATACAAAATAATAAATAAACTAAACTAAATTAATTAAAATAATTAAACCTAATTAGGGTTAAATTTAATAATAATAATAATTACCCCGTATTTAATGCTGTTAGGGTTCCTGTGTACCCGTGTCAGGGCTGCTCCGCGACTTGCAGTGCCCGAGGCTGGAAAACTCCGTGAGTCGCGGGGTTTCAAATTTCAGATCAGGTTGCTTCGTTTGACAGGTTCAACGTAATTTTATTTATATATATTTTTTTATTTTTTTGTTTTTAATTTAATTAAAATATTTATATAATTTAAATAAAACTTATATTTTAAAAGCTAGAATAGAAATAAAAATATGTTACAATTTTATAAATAAAAATCTTAAAACTAGATTTATATATAAATTTTTTTCGGTTTTTGATTTTATGTTTTAAATAAATAAAAAAATATTTAAATAAAACTTATATTTTTATAAAATAAAAATAAAGAAACTTTATAAAACTTAAATATTTAACAAACTCTTAAAAATATTATATTTTTGTTTTCTTTTTATATTTTCGAATATTTAAAACGTATTTTTACAAAAGCGTATTTTTTTTATATTAGCAAACTAAAAATAAAATTTTTTTTTCTTTTTATTAGCGTTGCGCTTTCGGCGTTTAAGCTCTCCCCGGCAGCGGCGCCAAAAATACTTGGTGTTATGCGAGGTGTATATAAAATAGCTTATATTTTACAAGGAAATACTATTAAATACGATACAATTTTACACAAGATATTTATTTATTTAGAGAATGGATATACTTAAACCTTGCTACAACACTTATAGGCAGTGTACCTAATCCTACAGTAGTGTAGTTTTTAGTAAGTCCGGTTCGTTCCACAGGGAATCTTTTTCACAATGCTTAACGCTATATTAGTTTAAATTTATAAAAATACAAATATATATATAAGTAATATTATTATTATAAAGGGGGTTTTTACCGTTTAATGACCGGTTTGTCGATTTTAAAACTTTAGTCGCAGTTAAAACCAAATGTAAAATATTAAATAAATAAAAGACTTAATTTAAAGCGTAAAGTAAATAACGATAATGAAATTACGAATAATAAAAGTGCGATAAAATAAACTTGCCATAATTAAAAAGTACGATAATTAAAAGTGCAATTAAATACAATAACAATAAATAAAAATGCGATAATTAGAAGTGCAATTAAATATAAAATAAAGGAAATTAAATATGAAATAAAAGAATTATGCTTATTTAAACTTCCGTAATCATGATGTTTGACGTGTTGATTTTAGTTTTATGCCCATGGGTTAATTGTCCTTTGTCCTGGATTATTTAATATGTCCGTCTGGTTTTTGTCCATAACAGTCCATCAGTCATAAATATAAAGTGCGAGTGTCCTCGTCAAATTATCCTTATACCCGAAGTCAAATATTCCAACTAATTGGGGACTTAAACTGTAACAAGGTTTTATTACTTTGTTATCAATTATGCCAAGTGTCCTTGTACATAATTTCACCCCTGTTTTAATAATTCTAGTGGCTATTAATCCATTCCTGTGTCCGGTTAAATGAACGATTATTCGTACACATAAACACCCCGCCCATCGTGTCCGATCGAGTGTAAATGGTTATTTATAGGGACGCCCAATTGTAAATCTTTATATTAACATTAACAAACTATCATTTAGTTAAATAAATATAAAGCCCATTAATAGCCCATAGTCTAATTTCCACAAGTGTCGTTCTTTTGTCCAAACCCCAATTATGGTACAAAGCCCAATTACCCAATTTTAGTAATTAGCCCAACATCATGATTACTTCGTTTTAAATAAGCATAATAATAACTTAGCTACGAGACATTAAATTAAAAAGGTTGAACATAACTTACAATGATTAAAAATAGCTTAGCGTTACACGGACAGAATTTCGACTTACACCCTTACAACATTCGCTAATATACCCTTATTATTAGAATTATAATTAAAATTAAAATTAAAATTAAAATATATATATATATTACGTTTACATATAGAGAAAGAGAGATTTTAGGATATTAAAACTCGTCGAACTGCGTTGGCTTTTATAGGAATTTGAGTCCAGGTGAACTCCGTGAGTCGCGTAATTTTTTGCCTTCAAACTCCGCAACTCGCGGAGTTTGAAATTACAGCTCACCCAGCTTTGGCTCTTTGTTTGCCGACGGTTTTTTAATATAAATATAATATATAAATAATTTTAAGAATTATTTAAATATTATATTATATTTATGTGCATAGTTGACTCGTAATTTTTAGTCCGTTGCGTCGGGCGTTGATAGTTGACTCATGTCCCGGTTCCGGATTTTCGAACGTCCTTGCGTACAATTTAATATCTTGTACTTTGCGTTTTGTAACTTGTACTCTTGTATTTTTTAGACGTTCTTCATCAATAATTTGAACCACTTGAATTGTATCTTGTACATTTGAGCTTTTTGGACGTTTGCGTCTTCAAATCTTCATTTTCGCCTTTTGTCTTCGCACTTATTTAATATAAACGATTAAAACTTAAAATAGGACAATTACAACTAAATAATTTACATATTGGGAGGATATTGCTACTAAATATATGTTCATTTGGAGCACTATCAGTGATAAAAGCGGTAAAGTCAGTAATGAAAGTACGCAAGTAGTAAGTCTGTCCGAAAGGTCGTCAACCTAAATCAAAGGTTACTAGGTCAGTAGGTTGTCTTTATAAATTTTAATAGTGCATAAAATAAGTTTAAGTGTCATCATCATCATCATTCATCATCATAAAAGCTAAGTAAGTTCGACAAGAACAGAGATCGAAACAATAGGCTGACTTCGGTCAGCTGCTGCGGCCTCTACGTAAATCGAAAAGATGCATAGTCAGTGGCTATGGCTCTGTATATGAGTTCCCTAACAGATGAACAATTTCCAGAACCTAACTCATCTTCGTTTGACTGTGGTGACGGTTTAAGTGCGAGTAGGTCAGAAATTTCAGCACAACGTTAATAGGGTGTAGTGACTCTCGGAGGGCCATAAATCCTAAACCGTAACTCGGATTAAGACGAGGCCTAAACGGAAAATCATATACTCGAACCGAACTAACTGAAAATCAACTTTCCAGTAGCCTAGGTGTTCTGATCAGATACCAAAATCAGTGGACAATTGCTCCGATGGGGTTCTTGGTGCTTGATGCTCATCACGGTTCTCATCCTTGATGCTTGTAGCTTCAAGTGTACAACTCGTTGATGGTTTAGCATCACTTTTGACTAAGATTCTACCATCAATACATAATATGTTTAGACCAAGTGGTAACACAACTCATTTAAGAGTCTTAGATGGATGATGAACCAAGGTTACATCATATCCTTAGTCTTAACACAATTTCAAGTCCTATTTACAACAAAGTTACAAACTTTACATCAATCAAACAAGTATGAACATGATCTAAGTCAAATGAAGTGATGGAACCCTAAGCTAGAGAGCTTGGATCCCTTTCACACAATTTATAAGGTCATAAAGCTAGAAAGCTTGAACCTTTAGTGTTCTTGAAGATCTTGAAGCATAAAGCTTGGATCTTTAAGTTTCATGAAGACCATAAACATAAGTTTTGATCTTTATAACAAAACAACAAGATCATAAGCTAGAAAACTTAGATCCAACAACAAGATATGAAGATTCAAGCTAGAAAGCTTGCATCTTGGTTTTTCTTGAAGATCTTGAAGCATAAAGCTTGGATCTTTAAGATATATGAAGATAACAAACAAAAGTTTGAATATTTATCATAAAATAACAAGATTAAAGCATAAAAGAAGTAGATCTGCAAAGTTGGTGAAGATTCAAAGCTAGAAAGCTTGAATCTTCAATGTTCTTGAGGATTCATGCTTGAATCAACAAGATATAATCAAGATCAAAGTTAAAAGAACTTGATCTCCATGAAAGGATGATGATGATACACGAAATTGGAAGGAAAAGAAGAAGAGAAAGAAACTTACAAGTAATACTAGAAAGGAAGGAAAGAAGAGAGCAAATGTGTGTGAAAACCAAATGAGAGCAAGTGTTGAATGAGAGGTAAATGGCTAGTATTTATAAGCAAAGTTTTGACAAGGATTGATGAGGTGGAGGCCCTAGTGGCCGTAGGTTTTGAGGGGGAGGGGAGGAGACACCATTTTGCTTTTTGGTTAGTGGTTGTCTAAAGCATGTACTTATGCTAGAATCCCATATAACAATATGGATAATCCTTATCCAAATGCTAGTATGACTCATTAATTAATTTATTTTATTTATTTTATTTATTATGGGTCACTAGTAATAATACTTGGGCTAATTAATTGGGCCACTAGCTAGAGTAGGGTGGGCTAAGGTCCAATAAGGTAGAAAGTCCAACAAGACTAACTATTGTGATCTAGTAAGTAATTAGTTAAAATTAAGCATCCAAAAACCCAGGTAATTATTATTATAAAATAATAATTAATATTTCGCAGTCATAATATTTCGATTACGAAAAAAGTCAAACGTGCGCGCAGTTCGCGGTTTAATCGAAACGTCAAGTAACGCTAACGGTTATAAAGGCTTCCGTTGAACAAGTTAAGTATCCTACGTACTCTAAGGAATGTTTTAACATATAAATGGAAGTAAACCACGTATATCAAGTTTATAGAGTATAAAGTAACACAGTACGCACAAAAATGCAGTTTCGCTAAAATACAAAGCATAAAAGCATGTCGAAAAAGTCGGGTCGTTACATTACCCACCTGTTAATGGAAATTTCGTCCCGAAATATAAGGAGTGACTAAAAATGGTACCGTATTTAAATAAGAAGTAGCGTATCAAAGTTCCGAAAGATTCGTGAGCTAAAAAGTGAGCTATTTACCTTGAAAGGTACTCGGGCGTATAAAAGTAAGAATAGGTATATGCTATTAATTAAGTCTCTTGTCCTAAGAGATCAACAAATTGATTTCATTTCTGGTTAACATGAGTATGTTGTCTGAATATATCCACAAAAGGAAAGATGATGTTTTTAGCCTTACAGGCATCTTTAGTAAGCTGGATGCATGAAATACATCATGAATGTTACTAAACTCATCTAAAACATTGAGCGCTTATGTCACAATACAAAGCTGACAGGTAGGATGGAAAACATGGTGATCATAACCATGTGATTCGATGTCTGGATAGTGTTAGCCACGGATTTTACTAACCCCTTGATTTCAGAAGGAGACCATAGGCATAAAGAACTCGATATTTAAGAACGTTTCATTTGACTATATGAATTGAAACTTTTGCTGAAAGTGAATAATCGGACTTATATGCAATGCAAGCCATAATTACCTATAGTGCCTTCAGGACGGTCTGAACGAACAATGAAGGATATCACCCAGTTTACCATACTGCAGGTGAACTTATCCTTAGATGGAACGAAAGAACAGTTCCATAATGTAACTTTATCCTTTCAGTTACATGTTGAAGTTAGGGTTAACATTAACTAGAACAACATATAGTTGCAACCAACGAAGGAAGGAATGTGTAGAGTAACCATATCTGTATTACAGACGTTTTAAGCAGTCCCTTCCAAGAGGATAACAAGATTCATAGATTCTTAAAGTATTTTATACTACATTTTTGAAAGAAAATCGCACGAAAGGTGTGGTTCTCGAACGAGAGTGAACTCTCCGAGCAGTTCGTTCTGAATTTATCCTTATACTTAAGGAGATGCGAGGATGAGAAGATACGTGAACCCTAGGTCATAAAGAACGGTTTACTCTAAGTGAAAAGAATCTCAAAAATGATTCCTTGTATCTCAACATTACAGATGAGGTTTACGAGGATGTTGCGATTAGCCGTGAAATATTGAGAATAGAAACCCACCTAGTGCCCTTCCTACAATGGGGTGACCATTGAGTGTACCTCAGAAAACTGATTTATCAGCCCACGATTTTGCCATGTTTAACCTTAAAAGGAACATTTTTCGAGTACAAAGACTTCCTAACAAATTTTTATAAATCTGCAACCCAAAGTGGCTCAAGCGTTTTTAACAAGGATTTTAATAGTAAGCTTCATCCCTAACGGAGGGAGAGAAGAAGTGTGATCAATACATGGTGTAGTCTAATACGAAAACCTTTAATAAAATCAATCAATGAAGTTTTGAAAACCTTTAAATGTTTGATGTAACAACATAAACGGAACGAAGTTCCTAGTAAATTTAGAAGTATGTACAACGTGTACCATTTTGCACAAAACTATTTGACTTAAGTTAGACAGCTCAATAAAGGAGCAATTTTTAAATAATTTGAAGGTATAACTTAGTATGTACTAACCAAAATAAGTAAAGGTAAATCTATACATATATGATTTTATAAATCGCATAAGTGACAGAAAAGATTTTAGTACTTTCATTTGTCCATAAATCTCGTGAGGACCGCACAAATAAGCAACGTGTAAAATCAACGTGTAAAAATTTTGATAAACATAGTTTTTCGTATTTCAGAGGTTACGATTTGAAAAAGATTGAGTGGAAAATCCTTGAATCATCGGGTGACATGTCACCGGGTAATAAAAACTAATGAATTAAATGTAGTTTTGACAATTATCAGGACTTAAGTCTTTGGCCCAAAAATGTTCACGTGCGAAGCCGTTGTTAAAAAGTGAGGTATGAAGGATAGAGCATGAGGATGAGAAGTTAATCGCTTCTTGACTTTGCAAAATGCCAAATAGGTTATGGCCAATATTAAAGTTGGACTACTGATGATGTTAATATCGCTAGATGAGAATCCCTTGGAATAAGTCAGGACTTAGAATTATGTAAGAAAGATCATCGCTCTGACAGGTGTGGCAAATAAGATCCCTGGGATAACGCAAAAATTTTGAATGGTTTAAGTGTTAGTGGATGCCCGAAGGCTCTGCATGACGTGGTAGTAAGTGCCTTCATCACATACACACACACACACACACACACATGAATCTCTAGATTTCGACGGTTGTAAAGTCTTCATGATGACTTGGATACGAATAAGCAACGAATAATTTTATATAATAAGCAACGAAAGTTTTATAGAAATTGTTTAAGTTGATAATGTAAGAATAGAAACGAAATTCTTAGTAAACTAGGGTTATATACAACCCGTACCATTCAAAGTAAAGATCTTTTGAACAAAAGATTTGATTTGTAAAAGTGAAAGTAAAATTTCATATGTACTTGCCAAAAATAAGTAATCATTTACTTTATTTTTTTATAACATATATGATTTCAAAAATTTGCACGAATGACAAATAAAATAAATTTACTTTTATAAAACCCTGGGAGGATCGCACAGTAAAATAGTGTGTGAAAAATTTTTGCAGCAAAAATTTTCATATTTCGGAGGTTACAAGTTGGAAAAAGATCGAGTAAAAGATTTTGAGCATCAATGTCACGAGGTAATGAAAATTTTTGAATTTAAATGTAGTTGATGACTATTAGTAGGGCATAAGTCTTTCGACCAAAAATGCTTAAGTGTAAAGTTGTTGCTTATAAGCGAGATACGAATGGGAGAGTATGAGGATGAGAATTAACCACCCATTGATTTTGGACAATTTTGAACTGGTATGACTAATATTGACGTAAGTAGTGAAAATGTTGTGATTATCATCGAACAAGGAATCTCTCGGAATAATTTAGGATTTAGAGTTGCGTAAGAATGAGTATCAAATAAGATTTCTGGCTAGTCCATAAGATAGAATTTGAATCGCCGAAGTGACGGGATACAATTTCCTTTATGTATCATCGTGTAAGTTTGTCCATTGTATCGGTTTCTTTCATGGCTAGAAAGTGAGCAGATTTAGTGAGGCGATCAACGATAACCCAGATAGTGTCATAATTGCCTATTGTTTTCGGTAGCTTCGGGATGAAATCCATTGTCATCCCTTCCCATTTCCATTGTGGGATCTCGGGTTGTTGAAGTAACCCATATGGCTTTTGGCTCTCCATTCTCGCGAGGTATACGAATAATCTTCTTATTACGCTTTCATCCTTGAAAGCCAGTCCATTCCAACTATTTCATCAAAGCTTCCTAACTTGATGAGTATTAGGTTAATCTTAAAGTCCATTCCAACTAAATCTTATTATACTATCGCGAAAATTTTTATCAACCTTCTCAAATAACATCTGTTTGTGCATAGATAACTAATCCTTTCCAACTACTACTTTAAAACTTCTAAGTCTTGTTGTCATGAGGTCATCTCCAATGACCCACCTGTTAATTTTTAAGGTACTATCATAAATTACTCCTCTATCTCTGCCAACTTACCATTAGCTTGTCCTATAGAATACTTAACTCTCATGGTTGTTAATGGCTTATTAGTCATCACACTAGGATTCTTAGATATAAGGTTTCTATCACTCTAGTATTATACAATTTCGAGACGATAAATCGTTGTGAAGAAACGTACCCTAACTAAAATCAGGATCCATGCGAGTCTCCATAGCTTGAGATAACGATTGCTCTATCGCAAGTAAGTCCAAAGTTTTCCCTATTTGAGAACTTTTTCCTTAAGTGTCAAAGGTGTCTATATTCATAACAGATTATCGGGTTATCAATTTCGCAATCAAGGCCCTTCTTGTACATTATCTAGGCTTAGTGGTTATTCCTACCTCTAACAGACCATAATGCGTACACTCGAGTGGTTCCTACCAAAATTTTCTTTGAATCACTTCATATTCCTTATCTTGTAACATTGGGACTTCTGCATGATTTGCTTCAATTTAACCACGCTGGCCTGGCGTCATTATATTGTACTAAATCGTACATTCATTCCAACATCGTTCCATATGGTCAATGTAACGTGTTCTCTTCAAGTTCTACTCAATTTCATCTAACAGTGCTTTATCTATGCTATCTCAAAACAAAATCTACATAATTAATCTCAAGGTTTCTCGGTGTGGGTGCGTAGGTTCCGTAGGTCATGCCTCAATGTCTAAATGTCCCGAAATTTCTTCAAAATGTCCGGGTTCAAGTAACATCGTTAGGTTCCTTTCTAGAAATTCAAGCTGGGTCTCGTGTTGAGTTGTACGTGTAGCAAGTAGTAATATGATATGTCTTGAGGTGACTCCTAAGTCTTTGGGTATGGCTGAGCATCAGTGGAAGGCACTCTGACCTTTTAAAAGGAGATGTCCTCCCAACTTCTCCAATGCCTAAGAGTATTAGGGACCTAAGTCCAAAAGTGTCGTTAGATCGTCGAGTAGTGGTGGAGAATGGAAGAGATAAGTGACGGTCACGAAAGTGTACGGGATACGGGTCATCTTGCAGAAACTGAATATCCTTCGAATGTTCATACGTTGTACGTGGCTAATTAGGGTAAGCTCGGGGTGCGGTTACTCCGACAAATCCTCCAATATCTCCTCCTTCGAGGATCGACTTTAGTGGGCGTGTAATCCGAGGGGTACTCCTCCTAGATTGTGTGAAGAATCGTTTCGATCTCCAGAACGGTGGAACGATAGTAATAGGTGGATTACAATACCAATCCTTAGGGTTAGACGTGTGGGAAAAGGGTTCAGAAAAACATCTGAACTAGGAAAGGTAAGTTTTCCAAGTCGGTACAGCGAATAGCAGGCATGAAGCAAGCACGTAATCAGGCACTACAGCAACCTAGATCATCTACAGTAGTATATAGCATGGCAGTATTAATAGTACTAAACAGAAGTAACATGCAATCGAAAGCAGATAGTAGTATACAGTAGCGAGGATAAGCAATAGCATACAGCGAGTTCACATAGCAGTAAGAGTAAGCAGTAGCATGCAGCAGATCATATGGCAGTATAAGTAAGCAGTAACATGCAGCAGTAGTAAGCAGTAACAAGTAAACGAGCAAGTTGTAGATTAGTCCTGTTAGTGAATCCTACTCGAGTGGGTCTAGACTCACTAATGGAACCTAATTCCCTACAACCAATGCTCTGATACCAAATGTGACGCCGCGTACAAAACCATCGTGTACGATTTGTCAACAACAGGATCTTTACACGGTTGAATACTACATGCTGTTTGAAAATCAGTTTGCATTCATAAAAAGATATCGTTTTACAAAAGATAACGTGCATCCTACGAATAGGAGCATAAACATAAGTTTTTGACCCTAAGTTACACAGCCATTGTTTGAAATTAACATAAACTACGAGTGCAACAGAAAAATTCCATGAATGAGACATTTCTAGTAATGCAGCGGATAACTAATACAGCAGGTCCTTAACAGCAATTCAATAACAGCATGACAGCAAATCTAACAGCGGAAGCAAGAAACCTCTAGGCACCTGAGAAATACACGCTTAAAAGTCAACACGAATGTTGGTGAGCTATAGTTTAAGTTGTAACAGTAACGTAAGGTAGGCCACGAGATTTCAGTGTAACAAAACAGTATGAAAAGTATATGTATAACCGTGGGCAACCGGTAACTAGACTTAATGTTTATAACCCCCTGAAAGTACACTTGGCGAGTGCGTATGTTCAAGAAGTATTAAACACCCATTAAATGCTAGCGCGACTAGCCCGAGTGGGGATGTCAAACCCTATGGATCCATATCTAAGATTCGCGTTCACCGGTTCAGAAACCAATGACTAAACGTTACCGTGCTAAGGGGAATGTTTATGCCGTTATATAACCCACACACATATAAAGTTTAAGTACTCGTGCCTAACATGTAAAATTTAAAAAGCGCATGTATTCTCAGTCCCAAAAATAGTAAAAGTGATAAAAAAAAAGGGATGCTATAACTCACAGTGATAAAAGCGGTAAAGTCGGTAATGAAAGTACGCAAGTAGTAAGTCGGTCCGAAAGGTCGTCAACCTAAATCAAAGGTTACTAGGTCAGTAGGTTGTCTTTATAAATTTTAATAGTGCATAAAATAAGTTTAAGTGTCATCATCATCATCATTCATCATCATAAAAGCTAAGTAAGTTTGACAAGAATAGAGATCGAAACAATAGGCTGACTTCGGTCAGCTGCTGCGACCTCTACATAAATCGAAAAGATGCATAGTCAGTGTCTATGGCTCCTTATATGAGTTCCCTAACATCTGACCAATTTCCAGAACCTAACTCATCTTCTTTTGACCGTGGCGACGGTTTAAGTGTGAGTAGGTCAGAAATTTCAGCACAACGTTAATAGGGTGTAGTGACTCTCGGAGGGCCATAAATCCTAAAACGTAACTCGGATTAAGACGAGGCCTAAACGGAAAATCATCTACTCGAACCAAACTAACTGAAAATCAACTTTCCAGTAGCCCAGGTGTTTTGATCAGATACGAAAATCAGTGGACAAATGCTCCGATGGGGTTCTTGGTGCTTGATGCTCATCACGGTTCTCATCCTTGATGCTTGTAGCTTCAAGTGTACAACTCGTTGATGGTTTAGCATCACTTTTGACCAAGATTCTACCATCAATACACAATATGTTAAGACCAAGTGGTAACACAACTCATTTAAGAGTCTTAGATGGATGATGAACCAAGGTTACATCATATCCTTAGTCTTAACACAATTACAAGTCCTATTTACAACAAAGTTACAAACTTTACATCAATCAAACAAGTATGAACATGATCTAAGTCAAATGAAGTGATGGAACCCTAAGCTAGAGAGCTTGGATCCCTTTCAAACAATTTATAAGGTCATAAAGCTAGAAAGTTTGAACCTTTAGTGTTCTTGAAGATCTTGAAGCATAAAGCTTAGATCTTTAAATTTCATGAAGACCATAAACACAAGTTTTGATCTTTATAAAAAAACAACAAGATCATAAGCTAGAAAACTTAGATCCAACAACAAGATATGAAGATTCAAGCTAGAAAGCTTGCATCTTGGTTGTTCTTGAAGATCTAGAAGCATAAAGTTTGGATCTTTAAGATATATGAAGATAACAAACAAAAGTTTGAATCTTTATCATAAAATAACAAGATTAAAGCATAAAAGAAATAGATCTACAATGTTGTTAGAAAGCTTGAAAGCTTGAATCTTCAATGTTCTTGAGGATTCATGCTTGAATCAACAAGATATAATCAAGATCAAAGGAAAAAAAACTTGATCTCCATGAAAGGATGATGATGATAAACGAAATTGGAAGGAAAAGAAGAAGAGAAAGAAACTTATAAGTAATACTAGAAAGGAAGGAAAGAAGAGAGCAAATGTGTGTGAAAACCAAATGAGAGCAAGTGTTGAATGATAGGTAAATGGCTAGTATTTATAAGCAAAGTTTTGACAAGGATTGATGAGGTGGAGGCAATAGTGGCCGTAGGTTTTGAGGGGGAGGGGAGGAGACACCATTTTGCTTTTTGGTTAGTGGTTGTCTAAAGCATGTACTTATGCTAGAATCCCATGTAACAATATGGATAATCCTTATCCAAATGCTAGTATGACTCATTAATTAATTTATTTTATTTATTATGGATCACTAGTAATAATACTTGGGCTAATTAATTGGGCCACTAGCTAGTGTAGGGTGGGCTAAGGTCCAATAAGGTAGAAAGTCCAACAAGACTAACTATTGTGATCTAGTAAGTAATTAGTTAAAATTAAGCATCCAAAAACTCAGGTAATTATTATTATAAAATAATAATTAATATTTCAAAGTCATAATATTCCGATTACGACAAAAGTCAAACGTGCGCGCAGTTCGCGGTTTAATCGAAACGTCAAGTAACGCTAACGGTTATAAAGGCTTCCGTTGAACAAGTTAAGTATCCTACGTACTCTAAGGCACGTTTTAACATATAAATGGAAGTAAACCACGTATATCAAGTTTCCAGAGTATAAAGTAACACAGTACGCACAAAAACGCAGTTTCGCTAAAATACAAAGCATAAAATCAAGTCGAAAAAGTCGGGTCGTTACAGTATGGATCTATTCTAGTATCCATAGGATCAACTAGCCTCAACAACCATGTAGGGATCGGTGCTGTAAACCTACCATCAGCAATGTTAGGTGTATTCATTTTCACCTCTGAGAATCTCACCATTCTCAATCCATGAGCAGATGGAACTGGTATATTTGCATTCCTGCAATAGGTTAGTGCATCATTTATAAAAATACAGTAAAACCTTTCACATGAAATGTACTTGTTATGAGTCTTTTCCACTTGCGCCTGTACCAAGTCTCATATCAGATCTGCATAGTTTGGATTCTCAACTCTTCTGAAAGAGTAGAACAGTCTTAGCATGGGAATTGTCATGTTGTCCGTACCGTTTGGTGTTAGCAGTAAGCACCTATTGATGATCGAGAAGATCACGTACCACCTATAATGCAAGTACCTCTTTTGAAATTTTCCCAAAGTAATATTTGTATCACCACTGTATCCCAAGTCAAGAATAGAGTTTAGCATGGTAGCATTTGATGGGAGTGCCAGAGAATTGTTAACAACAGGAAGATGGAAAATCCTCCTGAAGTCAGTCTTTGTGATAGATCTCCTTCCCTCAATTCATCTTATAAGAAAAGAGAAATGAGCATGTTCCCCTTGAGCAGTTGGTAGTGTTTCTTCCACAAATCTAATAGATCTGTGAAGAATCTCAAGATCCTTTTTAGGTACACTCACTGTGTAGCTTAAAGTACCTCATATTTGATGATGTTGTAGTATGGCCAACCAGTAGTTGTCTGGGATGTTTGTTTCAGAGTTGATGATATAATTGTTCACCATTAGCTGCTTGATAAGAATAAAAGACCACAATATGTTATGAATAATCATATGTCTTTGTTCTTATGTCCTTGAAATCTTTTTATCCTTTTTCAATTTTACAAGTTTTTATGGATATTATAAGTAATATAAAAAAAATATTTTATTCCAAACTATTCACAAGTGTTAATAAATCATGAAATCCATTTGATATTTTGACTCATTGACCAATTGATTAATTATCTCAACTTTCATATCAATAAACACAATTTTTATGAGTTTAAGATTCAATCAAGTCAAATGAGCTCATGCAAGATTCGGATACATCATGGTTAATCAAACAAATTTTCCAAAAATCATACAACACTGAGCATTTTTTCACTCAAAGTTGAAATTCGGATACAAGAGAATCTATCTTTTATAAGTCATATTTAGATACCAAAATTACTTATCACTTCAAATTCATGAAATAGATTTGTATGCAAGAGATTCTGATACATATGATATGATTAAAGTGTTGTAATCTTTCCAATTCACCAGATTCGGATATATGAGAATCTCAGATATTTCAAGTTAAAACATGGCAGATTCGGATGCAATATAATAATCAAATGTATGCACTTAATTATGTAATCCCTAGTCATTTAGTCATTCAGATTCACATTAAACCAATTAAAGAACAAATTGGCATGTTTTTCAAGAACAAATTCGGATACTTTAGATCTAACATATTCCTATATCTCAGAATTATTGAAAATCCAATTAAACATGTAATCAAGGTTGTGTTTAAGCAACATCTACTTAGAAATCATCATTTCATCACAGAATGTTTAAGCAAGGTCGTGTTTAAACACATAAATGTATACGAATCTGTTTAAGCACACAAAATTGTATACTTTTCTCAGATTCGGATAACTCAGAATTTAATCAATTGGGTTATCTGATCATACAAATTTTGATGTTTAATAATTTTAGTAACACTTAAACGACTCAGATCTATAAGTTTGTATGAAAAACTTGACTTAAAAGAGATTTACCAAAGATTTGAATCGAGCTTGATCACAAATTCAGTATGCTAATGTAGGATTTTGGATAATAGAGAATTTTGAAAACATAAGGATTTGACTTTTGACTCTTCTATTTATATGCCGAATCTGAGATCAAAGTTGGGCCTTACTGAATCTGGTACCGAATGGGCCTTATAATCGAATGTCGGTCCATTAAGTCCATTAAATCAATTTATTACTCAAACTTTGGAGAATTCGAATGTATTATATATCAAGTTTATCATTTTTCATCAAAAATTAAGGTTGAGAGAATCTGAAATTTGGAAACATCCGAATCTGTACTGTTTAGCTGTCAGATTCGGATATATGTTAATTTTTTAACATCTATTCAAGAAAAATCAAATCTTTTTGGATTTTAAACTTTTCAATTTTTTTAAGATTTTCTAAAAATAAGATTTGTACTTATTGATTTTAAATAATGTATACCAATTGTTATACGGGTTGCATACTGAGTTGTATACAAGTTAAAGTGAATGTTATCAATTAAAACCTAATTTTTTGGGGTAAAGGGGATCACCCGGTGAATAATATTATAAGGAATACAAAAGATTACATAACAAGCAAAGAGGCACAAAAAACACCTCACGCCAACAACCAAAGAGAGGGCAACACAACCAACTCAAAATGACCAAAAACCAAAACAAAACCAGCATTAATTAATTTTCCAACTAGCCTTCAACGTTTGCGCTTGAATTGAATTCTTCCATCTCAATGACATGAACTTGAGTCGAACCGTAGAGAAAATAACTTCCATGAGCTTGTCCACCGATCGAGTTTGGTTTTTGAATATCCGAGCATTTCTTTCTTGCCACAAAAAATACACCGAAGCACCAAGAAGTAGTTTCGCCTCAATGACACGAGCACTCTTGCAATGAGTAATATGGGCCAATTCACTTGCAACATCAGAACACACATGTTGTTGAATTTGAAGTTGCATCTTGTTTCTTACGCGATCCCACACCTGCTTGGAATAGGAACATAAGAAAAATAAATGATAATGTTCTTTAGCTCACTTATACATATAGCACAATGTTGGACATTAGCACTCAAACTTCCATCTAACTTCGAACAAATCTCCCAATGAAACGGTCTATCGTGTGTCACGACCCTACTTTTTCCGTTATCTTTTACCGTTTATTATTTAACGCCCGTTAATTGTTATTCATGCCACGTCATTTCTATGACTTATATTATTATTTTAGTAATAATATATTATTTATTATGTGTTATATGAATATTTGTATTCGTATTTAAAGCTGTACGTTTCTACGTGTCGTGGATTTCTATCTGGCGAATCATTTCGGTTTTCAAACCAACGGTTAGACTTTTGAGATTTTTAAATCCAAATTATTTTTATTATGATATTATTATATCATATGAATATATATAATATTTATATATTTTATTGTTCGCGCGTGCGTGTTTCTTCCGAATATTTAATCGCGTAGCGGTGTTTTCGCAATCCCACACCTTCTTGGAATAGGAACATAAGAAAAATAAATGATAATGTTCTCTAGCTCACTTCTACATAAATTACAATGTTGGACATTAGCACTCAAACTTCCATCTAACTTCGAACAAATCTCCCAATGAAACGGTCTATCGTGTCTCACGACCCTACTTTTTCCGTTATCTTTTACCGTTTATTATTTAACGCCCGTTAATTGTTATTCGTGCCACGTCATTTCTATGACTTATATTATTATTTTAGTAATAATATATTATTTATTATGTGTTATATGAATATTTGTATTCGTATTTAAAGCTGTACGTTTCTACGTGTCGTGGATTTCTATCTGGCGAATCATTTCGGTTTTCAAACCAACGGTTAGACTTTTGAGATTTTTAAATCCAATTTATTTTCATTATGATATTTTTATATCATATGAATATATATAATATTTATATATTTTATTGTTCGCGCGTGCGTGTTTCTTCCGAATATTTAATCTCGTAGAGGTTTTTTCGCTCTTCGGGTTTCGTTCGGGTGTTCGGGCCACAAGCTATTGAAAAATATTTAAATTTGGGCTTTAAGGGAGCCCACTCCCTCATTATTTTTGCCGAAACCCTCACCTTAGCCCACTCTTTTTGTTTTGTTTTTGCTTTTACACTACTTACATTCCATTTAACCTCATTTCTAAAAACCTAAACCTAGAAACTCCACTCTTTTCCTTCTCCCCTCACCTTGGCCGACTTCTTCATCATATTCATCATCATTTTCAGCCACCAACATCAAGCATACAATTCTTCATCATTTCTCAAGGCTTGTTACATAATCTGGTTGCTATTTTCGCGTTCTTTCATCCTCTTCTTTTCGATTCTTGATTAGGGTATAAACCCTAACCATAAATTTTTCATTTATACTTATATTTACTGATTATGATCTTATTTTGATGCTATAGTAATTGTATGTTGTTGTATTGTTGAATTGATGCGTAGAAATGCTCGTTTATGTATGTTTTCGGTATGATTAAAAGTGGACAGCAGCTATTTTGTTAAAATCAGTAAACTTAACCTGTTTTTTGATTAAATAAAGTGTATAGATGAGTTCTTCTCATCAAGACAATTAGGGTTTTGATGAAATTAAAAGGTAAAAATGACTTTGATCATTTGAGGTCTGACTTTGTGACCATATTTGGAGTCTCTAGGGTGCACCATTGGGTTAGGATTGATGATTGGATGAACATTCATGTTCGGGTCATCGAAATCCGAGTTACGGATCACCCGAAAAGGCTAAAACAAGATTTAAAACGGATTAATGAATATGTTTGGCTAATGGCTGTGGGTCACGACTTATAAACTGACCTTAGGGTTTTCTTGAGCTCACTAAGGTGTCGGGTTGGTTGGTTAGACGAGGATATATAAAAAATTTGTCAAAACCGACACCCGAGGCTCATGTTATGACCCAACAAATGTTTAATTAAACTTATGGTTATAAAATTGAACCTTAGGTTAAAAATAATGTTTGGCATTATAATTAAATTACTTATGATATAAAAGTAATTAATTTTAATTAAGACTTATGATATATATTTATTATATCATTTAATAATTGCTTATGATTTAATTATTCATTTAATTAAACTTATGATTAATAATTTATTATTAATTAATAATACTTATGATATGATTAAATATTTATTATTAATTAATAATACTTATGTTATGATTAATATTTAATTAATTAATTAAATATTTATGATGTATTATTTATATCATTTAAACTTATGTTAACTTTATAATTCAAATTAATTTAATTAAACTCATGATATGACATGATTATACATATATGAATTTAAATAATATTATAACTTATATTATTAATATTAATATAATATACACTTTATCAATGTTGACTAATTTTGACCAAGGTTGACTGTTGAGTTGACTTTCGATTGAATTAGACTTTCAGTTGACTTTTGTTGACTTTCTAATTAAGGAAACTTTCTTAACTTAAAAAATTTCCAAAAATAGAAACTTTCCAAAAATAGAAACTTTCCGAAAATAAAAAATTTCTAAAAATAGAAAGTATGTGTTATACGCTGTCCTGATCTTACCAAAACATACCGAGTGTTGTTCTATGCTTATTTGTAATAAGTACTATAGCTATCATACTAAGACTTGACCTAAGTTAGTTATTTATATCGACCTGCTTTATTTATAGGTCAGCGTTGTGATCATTCTTGATCACTTTATCATTTGCTGTTCGCATTTATGTGTTGTTGCTTCGTTTACGTTAAGGTGAGTTATAGTCCCATTTTTCTATTTTAAATCTTTTGGGATGAGAATACATGCAATTTATTTTACATATTGGACACAAGTGGAATTTAGTTTAAATTATTCATTGTGAGTCGAACGAAAATATTCCCTAATCTGGTAATTTTAATCACTGGTTCCTACTGGTGAACGCGAATCCTATGGATAGATCTATCGGGCCTGACAGCCCCATTTCGTGCTAGTCGCGCTAGCAGTTACAGATAGAATGTATTAGTACTTCGTATTTTGGAAGATACACCTGTCCAGTGTGTATTTTTATATTGGTTTTGTTAAGGGTATGGAGTTGTTAAGTTATTACCAGGTGGCTCACGGGTTAATGGAATAATATTTTTATATATTTTCAAGCATATAATTTTGTGGTCCAAAATGGGTCTTTATGTTTTTAAACATAAATTTTTATAGTTTAAATTAAATATTGTTTACAATATTAAACCTATAATTCACTCAACATTTTTGTTGACAGTTTACTCTCATGTTTTATTCTCAGGCTCATGATTGATTGCTTCCGCTGTGCTTAGAGAGTCTGCATATTTTTGATGGCAGCTTTTGTTAAACATTAACTTGCATTCTATTTTGATATATTAAATTGTGGGTGTTTGTTGACTTTGTTTTGGTCAACTTTTGGTTAAGAATTTATGTATGGTTTTTCTAAACTTAAATATTTTAGTAGGTTTCCTGTATAGGAAATCCTTTAAAAAAAAAAAAGAATGCAAGGTTATTTATCAAATTCATATAGAGTTATGATCAAGCTGTGAGACCAAGATATGATGGTCATCAAGTGCACTTTGACGGGTCGTTAAATCGTGCGTCTTCAAGCGATTACCCATAGCCAGCCAAAGCACAAACGAATGTCTTGGGATGCAATGAGCAAACCATACAATATAGAACCAATCCACATCAGTTGCACAATGTCGAATAGAATTCCATGCTATATTAACCGAAAATGGGCACAGATTTCCACTTAAGTCACGCCAACAGAGCCTATCATGAGTATTCCTTATGATCACTTGATTTGTATTATTAATTACATGATACAAATTATGCCTTTCAATAGGCCAGGTCCACGCATTATTATGCCAAATATCACATAGTTTATCATTTGGATGAAAACCAGCAGCATGAATGGATCTTCTCGAAATCACCTCAGAAAGAGGGCCGTTCTCGCACCAGTTATCAAACCAAACTGAAATATTTTCGCCATTACCCACTTCAAAAAAGAAGAATTTACGAACCAAATGATGAATACTAAGTAGCTTCCGCCAACTCCAACTAGCATCATAAGGAACAGGTAAATCCCAGAAATTACGATCACCAATACGATAAGCATGAATCCATTGGATCCACAATGACTTCTTATTGGATAAGAGGCGCCAAATGTGATTAGACATAAGAGCAACATTCCATTCACGCAATCGTCTAATACCCAACCTGTAGTGACCCGAACTTTTCCATGATTATATATTATATGAGATTCATATTTACATGATTAAATGTTTCCAACATGTTAAGCAATCAAACTTGTTAAGACTTGATTAATTGAAACTATGTAATCGTTTAACCACCCAGTTTATCTGATGATTTACGAACGTTATAACTTATATGTGACATGATAATATATATATGAACATATATATATATGTTTAACATGATGATATGATAATTAAGTATCTAATTATGTATTTTAACAATGAACAATATACATAAAACAAGACTATTAACTCAAGGATTTCAAAACGATATTTATATGTAACGATTATCGTTGTAACGGCGTCTTTATATATATATATATATATATATATATATATATATATATATATATATATATATATATATATATATATATATATATATATATATATATATATATATATATATATATATATATATATATATATATATATATCGTATTAAGATATATTAATACACTATGTTATCATGATAATATAACAATTTAACACCTCATTAGATATAATAACAATGGATTAATTGCATTAAACGAGATCGTTAACTTAAAGGTTTCAAAACAACGCATGCATGTAACGACTAACGATGATTTAACAACTCGATTAAAATGTATATATATGTAGTGTATTAAGATGTATTAATACACTTTTGAAAGACTTCAAGACATATATCAAAATACTTCTACTTAACAAAAATGGTTACAATTACATTCCCATTCGTTCTCATCAAGAATTCTACTCGTATTCGTTTGGTATTGCACTCGTACAATACCTAGCTTTTAGATGTACATACTATTAGTATATACACTTTAATGATCAGCTCTTAGCAGCCTTAATGAGTCATCAAGACATGTGGGAATCATAATTTGGCAACTAGCATGAAATATCTAACAAAACAACAAACTAATGGAGCCTATATTGACTCCCTCAATTCACGTCCACATGCACACACACAAACACATTTCCATTTCAACTTTCATGCATCAAATTGATCTCTCTCTTGTTCTTTCATTATATCCTAAGTGTTCTTCATCATCTTCATCAAGTTCTACATCATCTAGCTCATAAACTCAACCTTTGATCACCATACAAAATAACTACTTAAGAACACATCAAAAACACTTTCAAGTTTACTAGATTACTTCCAAGCTTTCAAATCCATTCCAAGAAATCATCGAAGATCAAGAAACGTTTGTTATTTACAGTAGGTTATCTTTATAATTCAAGGTAATATTCATATTCAAACTTTGATTCGATTTCTATAACTATAACTATCTTAATTCAAGTAGTAATCTTACTTGAACTTGTTTTCGTGTCATGATTCTACTTCAAGAACTTCCAGGCCATCCAAGATCCTTTGAAGCTTAAGATCATTTCTTGTTATTTCCAGTAGGTTTACCTACTATATTTGAGGTAGTGATGATGTTAATAACAGCATTCGATTCATACCTATATAACTATATTATTCGAAGAATATAAATTGTAATCACTAGAACATAGTTTAGTTAATTCTAAACTTATTCGCAAACAAAGTTAATACTTCTAACTTGACTTTTAAAAACAATTTAACATATTTTTTATATCTATATGATATGCTAACTTAATGATTTAATACTTGGAAACACGAAGAACACCGTAAAACCGGACATACGCCGTCGTAGTGAAACCGGGGACTGTTTTGGGTTGGATAATTAAAAACTATGATAATCTTTGATTTAAAAGTTGTTTTTCTGGGAAAATGATATTTCATATGAACATGAAACTATATTCAAAAATCATGGTTAAACTCAAAGTAGAAGTATGTTTTTCAAAATGGTCATCAAGATGTCGTTGTTTGACGGAAATGACTACCTCTTTAAAAATAGGCATGTTGCTTGTAACTTCGACTATAAACCACCACTTTTTTAGTTTATTTTTACAAATTTTAGTTCGTTATGAAACCATAACAATTTGATTCACTCAAAACGGATTTATAATGAAGAAGTTATAAGCAAAACAATATTGGTTAAAAATGGCTAAATTGACTACGTGATGATTTTACAAAAATCTATACTAACCACATCCTAGTTAACTTTTCTTGTATTATACAAGTATTCTAACATTTTATGAGTATTTCCATGTAATATACTAGTCTCGGATGAGTCCGAGACAATATCATGTAATCTTGATTAGTTAAGACATTAGTTACACAATACGTCGGATAAATCGAAAGACCCACATACACAATATGTGTAACTACAATAGCGGTATCGTGGGTCATGATTGAGTCTTATACAATACGTGTATACTATGTTTTGATTATTACAGGGTGATATTTTGAATTATATATGTACTACTAACATCGAACTACTAATTTTGGACTACTAACGTTGGACTGTTAACTTGACAACTTAAATCGTCAAAACGTAAATAAAAATATGATGTGAATATATTTCTATCATACCTTGATATATATGTATATATTTGTTATAGGTTCGTGAATCAACCCGTGGCCAAGTCTTATTCTTGACGAATTGAAAATCTGTGAAAGTGAGTTATAGTCCCATTTTTACTATCGAATATTTTTGGGATGAGAATACATGCAGTTTTATAAATGTTTTACAAAATAGGCACAAGTACTTGAAACTACATTCTATGGTTGGATTATTATACTAGATATCACTCTTTTTAGTCTGGTAATTTAAGAATTAGGGAACAGAAACCCTAATTGACGCGAATCCTAAAGATAGATCTATTAGGCCCAACGAACCCCATCCGGGTTACGGATGCTTTAGTACTTCGATTTTATCATGTCCGATGAGAGTCCCGGAATGATGGGGATATTGATGTTATATTTTTATTACGAAATACTATTAAATACGATACAATTTTACACAAGTTATTTATTTATTTATAGAGTGGATATACCTAAACCTTGCTACAACACTATAAGCAGTGTATCTAATCGTACAGTAGTGTAGTTTTTAGTAAGTCCGGTTCGTTCCGTAGGGAGCTAGACAAGTTTAACGCTATATTTATTTTAAACTATATTTGTATAAATAAATAAATATATATATATATATATATATATATATATATATATATATATATATATATATATATATATATATATATATATATATATATATATATATATATATATATATATATATATATATATATATATATATATATATATATATATTATAAAAGGGGGGGTTTTACCGTTTAATGACTGGTTTGTCGATTTTAAATAAAGCGTAAAGATAAATGACGATAATATAAATGACAGAATTTAAATTGTGATAAAGTAAATTATAGTAATTAAAATGACAGTAAATAAAGGTACGATGGAATATGAAATAAAAGTATTATGCTTATTTAAACTTTCGTAATCATGATGTTGACGTTTTGATTAATTGTTACCCGGGTTAATTATCCTTTGTCCTGGATTTATTTGATACCTATCTGGTTTTTGTCCATAATAGTCCATCGGTCATAATTATATTATGCTCATCAAATTAACCTTATTCCCGAAAGTCAAATATTCCAACTAATTAGGGATTCGAACTGTAACAAGGTTTTAATACTTTGTTTAATGATTACACCAGGTTATCGACTGCGTGTAATCCAAGGTTTTAATACTTTGTTAACAATTACACCAATTACCCATGTATGTAATCCACCCCTGTTTTAATAAGATATGAACATTAATTTACCCATTTAATCAGAATGAATAATCAATTACCCAACCCGAATAATTAATTAAATGATCGTAAAAGATGTCGTATAAACGTCACTAAATAGGACATACATAATCATTTTAATAATTATTAGATTAACTAATTTGAAGATAGGTTCGACAGGTTCCAATGAGTTGTCATTCGATTAGACAATACCCCCTACCTATTAATAGTCAATAGTCCAATGTTCACAAGTGTCGGTCTTTTGTCCAAACCTTAATTATGGTACAAAATCCAATAAGCCCATCTTAATATTTAGTCCAACATATGATTACTTCGGTTCAAATAAGAATAATAATAACTTAGTTACAAGACATTAATTTAAAAAGGAAGAACATAGGTTACAGTGATTATTTATTGCGTAGCGTTACATTGGCAGAGTTCCGACTTAAAAACTTAAAACATTCGCTACCATAACCTTATTATTATTAAACTTTAATATTAAAATTATAATTAAAATATAAATGTAATATATATTTAAGAGAGTGAGAGATAGATAATTATATTGTGTACATAACTCGTCCGAAAAACTGACTTTTTATAGAACTTGGCCTGCTACAGTAACTCATGCGAGTGCATGACTTTTGTGCCTTCTGGCCATGCGATCGCATGGCCAGCTGTTCCAGCTCACATTAAGTTTTAAACGTGGGCTGCGCACATTTATTTAATATATAATATAATATATATAATTTTATATAATTATATATAATTATATATATTATATTATATTCTTGTGCATAGTTGACTCGTAATTTTAGCTCCGTTGACTCGTACGTTTCTTCTCGGTTTATGTCCCGGTGTCGGATTTTTGAACGTCCTTTTGGATGCTGAGATATTTTGTACTTTGCGTTCCGCGGCTCATACTCTTGTAATTTTTAGACGTTTCTCATCAATAATTCGAACCACTTGGATTGTACTTTATACTTTTTAGCTTTTTGGTCATTTGCGTCTTCAAATCGTCATTTTCTTCTTTTGTCTTCGCACTTATTTATTTAAATGAATATTACATAAAAATAGAACAATTACAACTAAAAGCTTTACATATTGGAAGGATATTGTGCCTAAATATATGTTTATTTGAAGCACTATCAAATATCCCCACACTTGAGCGTTGCTTGTCCTCAAGCAATACAGAACTTAAAATAAAATCACACTTTACTCGAATCACTTTTTTTTTATTCTCACACTTTATACATCAGTGATATTGATACGGCGGTATGAACAATGATAGTAACGATGTAGTTTATAGTCCCACATGACTATGAAAATTTAGATCCTTTAAGGAAATTGGATCTTTATGAAAACATTTGATCTTTCGAAAATTCATTCTAGCTTTTACCCTAGATAAGTTTTTCGGAATAACCCTTCACCGGTGTTTGCAAAATATTTTTGGGGGTTTTGTGGGTTTCAGATTTGAAAATTTTAGCTCAAAACTTGCAGTTTTGTGTCACCTACTTGCTAATCCTTGTATTAGGAAAGCACATGTCCAGTATACTTGCTCCGTATATTACCTTTCGGTAAACTACCATCCAGTATACTTGCTCCGTATATTACCTTTCGGTAAACTACCGTCCAGTTGTAAAGGAAAGCGTTGAATAAACAACTGTTAAGGCAATGTCTAATGACATGCAGATGTTCATGGTCCACAACGTGTCGGATGCAATTACTATCCTTTGTAGGAGCAACAGTAAAGATCACCCTATAATTTTTTGGTCTGGCACAAGGTCCTGTCTTCGACCATGCTATGCAACCACCGTTTTTACGGTTGACACCCGATTTGGTTCAGGTGACCTAATGAATTCCAAGTGAATTTCTAGGATTTTTACTTTCAGTGGTAATGAACGCATTGAAAATAGGTTTTCAGAAAACAAATTGGTTTGTAATTTTGATCAAAATATTTTCTCGTTCAAGCTCGAGTTTAGATATCATTGAATTCCATGAGTTTGTAATTCTCAATCTTTAAAGTCAACCTTAAGGATTGAGTAATATCAGGCTTAAAAGCTGATTTTTAATCTTTAAGGAGATTATCCTTTCTGGGGGTCTGATTCATTAGTCTTATCAAGCTAATTTGCACGGCGCCCTCCCCATTTTACGATACAGATCCTCTCATGGTTAGGATAAGTCTGACCACTTGGCGACCCTGTTTGATGCTAAGGTCCGTGGATTTCCTGCTGATTTTAGAGATGACTTTTTTAGATTTTTCGTCAACCTACAGCTGGTCTGGACGACAACTTCCTGACCTAAATCAAGAAGCGCGTGTCTTTTTCGGAAGACTTTACTTCCTTTTAATGATGGAATTGATTCATCGTGCAGATCCATCTTTCTTTCAAATATATTACAGTAAATTAGGTAAAACTGATTAAAATCGTCAAAAACAAAAGTACCTTAATAATCTTGTACAAACATATGTGATATGTGTTTTAAATAACTTGGTAAATTCTTCCCACACTTAGCTTTTATTTATTTTTCTTTGCCTTTTTATTCTCCTCTATTCCATTTTAAATGAATTCTAACGTTTTGGGTTGTTTCTCTATTTATGTTCTTTCCGAGGTAACAATAATTTCGGTAATAAAACCTAGTTTTATCGTTCAAAAATATGTATAAACATGATTTTGAATTCATTTTATTGAAAATTTTTCAAATTTTTACAAAATTTGGCAAATAAACTAAGTGTAAACCCGAGAGAATTTATAACCCTTCCCCACACTTGAGATCATGCAATGCCCTCATTTGCATGAAATCAGACTATAATTATAAATTCATGAGGGTGATTAGTGTAGAAAAGTGATTAAAAATACCGAGTTTGCAAACATATTATTTTATATCACATTTGATATTTTGCGTCTTGTCGTCAAAATTAGTCGCTTTTGCTGAACTTAATGTCAGTCTTTGAAAGTGCGCTGTTTTACCCTGTTTTGTACATAAGATAAACTACAAACATACATAATATTTTTATTATATATTTTTTTTATAAAACCTTTATTTATTAAAACAATTTAAATGAATATTTTTTTTTTTAAATTTTGTTTCCTTTTACTTTAGGTAGTTTCGGTATGTTTACCTAGTCCGTCCCTCGACAAAATTTAAAATTTGTCGTTTTTAAAGCGATTGTTTTAAAAGCAAAGATTTTTGGGTTTTTTTTTTTTTTTTGGTATACTTTAGATCAATAAAATTAAAAATAATGATAACAAAATTTTTCGCCCCGCCCTCGGGTAAAGCAATTTCGGTTCCATGACCTAGTCTTCAACTTACGATGAATTTTAGAAATCATTTTTTTAAACTTAATGAAATAAAGTAATTTTTTTTTTAAATTCACACAAAACTTAAATTTAAAAATGCATATTAATTTCATACAAAACCTACAAAACAACAATTCAGAACTACACGAGAACAGAACAACTAACTCTAGACAACATTTTATTTTTAGAACATTTGAATCTCCCCACACTTAGGTAGCTGTGGTGTCGAAATTGTGATTAACTTCATCATCAATTTCTCTTGGACCATAATCAACTTGCATATCTGTGACTTTTGATTTAAGCCATTGGTCGGATTCCTGTGTAATATCCACAAATTCAACAAGTTTCTCCTTTTCTTTAGGCGAAAGATTGGATACTAACCGATTACATAACTTAAAGTTCCCATTGGTTCTAGCATCACGAATCCGTTTAATAAGTTTCTTCATTGAACTGTTAATAACGGGGTCATTTAATTTCTTATCAATAACGGGGTTCTTTGTTATCATGTCATCATTAGGTTTTACTTCATCTTCCCCACACTTAGGCATTTTATTATTGCTAAGCACTACCGTTGGAGTTGGTAAAACAATGTGGTTTTTACCAATCATCTTTGTTGGTTCAACGGTATTGGTTGGTGGAGATTTAGCCTTTCGATTCACAAAGGTGACCGATTTTTCACCATCACTAAGTGTCATTCTACCCTCTCTTACATCAAATAACGCCCTGGTGGATGCTAAGAATGGTCGACCTAAAATTCGAGAAATGTTTGAGTCCTCTTCTATGTCAATGACAATAAATTCGACTAAAAAGGTTAAATTACCCACTTGAACGGGTAGGTTGTCAGCAATTCCAACTGGCTGTTTAATAGTATGATCAAAGAGTCGAACACTCATTTCCGTTGGACTTAACTCACCTACTCCTAATCTCTTATATAATGAAAGATGCATAACACTTATACTCGCACCTAAATCTGCTAGTGCATCATACATGACACAATCACTAAGTAGACAAGGAACGATAAATTCACCCGGATCACCCACCCTGGGTGGAGGTTTTGGTGGAACTGTCTTCACCGGGTTTATTTTTACGGTTTTTGTTTCTTGTACTTTCTTATTCTTCTTCTTCTTTCCAGAGGTATCACAAACTTTATTACCTATTACTTGCTCATACTCAACTCCTTTTCTTGGAAACGGGATGGGTGGTTTGTATGGTGCCACCACTGGCTTTACATACTCGGGTGGTGGTGGTGGTGTTGTAACTTCTTCATTGTTACTCACATCTAAAACCTTCCCATCTTCTGGAGCTGGTTTTTCAGAATTTGTTGACACCATATTAACATTCTCATTCCGAGGATTTACTTCTGTATTACTCGGTAGCTTTCCTTGTTCCCTCTCACTCATCATGCTAGCAAGAGTTCCTACGTGTTTTTCTAGATTCAAAATGGAAGATTGTTGAGTTCTTAACGACTGATCAAACCTCTCATTCGTTTGGGTTTGAGATGTAATAAATTGTGTTTGAGATTCCATTAGCTTTGCCATCATTTCTTCCAGATTTGGCTTTTTCTCTTCGGTTTGTTACGGTGGTTTATACAAACTAGGTCTTTGTGGATTGAAAGTGTTGTTTTGAGTTGGTTGGTTATTCAGACCATGTTGGTTATACGAGTTATTGTTGGGTCCATTTGGATTGTAAAGAATGTTTTGATTTCGATTAAAGTTTGGCCTTGGCGGTTGATAATTATTTTGATAATTATTTCCCGGCCTTTGGTTCATGTAGGAAACATTCTCACGTTGTTCCATTATTTGCTTAATGTGGCAATCTTTCGTTAAGTGTGGTCCACTGCATTGCTCACAACTGATTCGTATTGCGTGAATATATTTATTCATCTTTTCCATTCATCTCTCGAAAGCATCTATTTTTGCGGAAACGGAATCAAAGTCATGGCTAGAATCAGCTCTAGCCGCTTTAGATGAACGAAAGATATCTTTTTCTTGGTGCCACTCATGAGAGTGGGATGATGTGTTATCAATAATTTTGTAAGCTTCAGTTGCGGTTTTCTTCATAATGGAACCACCATCTGTTATGTCGATGTCTTTTCGTATAGCAACGTCGCATCCTTGGTAGAATATTTGTACTATTTGATAAGTATCTAAACCGTGTTGAGGACATCCTCTCAACAATTTTCTGAATCTTGTCCACGCCTCATATAGAGTTTCATTTGGCTTCTGTGTGAATGTAACAATTTCTCCTTGAAGTCTTACGGCTTTAGATGCCGGAAAAAATCTTTTAAGAAATTTCTCAACTAAAACATCCCATGTGTCAACCGCCCCTTCAGGTAATGATTCTAACCAATCTTTGGCTTCTCCCTTTAAAGTCTAGGGAAATAACATGAGATAGATCTGTTCATCCTCAACTTCTCTGATTTTGAATAGAGTACTGATCCTGTTAAAGGTTCGAAGATGTTCCTTTGGATCTTCTTTTGGTGTACCACTATATTGGCATTGATTAGTTACCATGTGTAGGATTTGTCCTTGGATTTCATAACCTGGCGCATTAATGGCTGGCTTAATAATGGCGTGACCTTGGCCCATTCGTGTGGCTCTCATTCGGTCTTCCATACTTAGAGGTTCCGTTACTTCCATAATTGAATTTGTTGAATCTGAATCACTAGAGGATTCTGATTTAATGGTTTCTTCCTCGACAATCTCTGGATGAGTAATTTGTGGTTCCGAAGGAATGATTAGTGGTTCAGGATCTCTGAATTGTCCTTGAATATCCTCTGCGTTCTCAATTGTGAGGTCGGGTTCAAAAAATGGATTATCGGAAATTTGAATTGGAGTAATTGGTCGACTTGATGATGATTCTAAAGAAAAATCAATGGCGATAATATTGGCTAGATGTCTTGATCGGGTTACAGGTGGTGAACGTATGAAAGGTGGTGAACGTTTTGCTCGGTGCATTCACTGAATATCCTATTAGTTATAAAGATAAAAATTATATAAGTTATCAAATTAATAGACTTTTCTGATTTTGCCCACGTTTCGAATAGCCCATAGATGCAGCAGGTAGCCAGGACCCTTTAAATCGGAAGCCCACAACTCGCCACTAACAAATCCAACTATTACTACGAACCAGAAAATTTTGGATGTCTATCAATTTAACCGCTTAAAATAATTTTTGAAATTTTGAAGAAGATAAAAATCTATGTCCTAAAAACTAGAGCGTCGAGAAATAAGAAAGAAAAAGAATGCGTCGAAAAACGTCGAAAAATAACAATAAGAAAGTAAAGCGTCGAAACTTAAAAGTCTAAAAACTAAATATTAAAAGTTGCGTGTAAAGGAATTAAAGCTTAAAAGGAATCCTATATCCAAAACGGCAATAACTTAAAAGACACTAAAATCTAAAAAACTGCGTCGCAAAATTCTAAAGCACTTAAATCTTAGTCTAAAGAAAAAGCACTTAAGGGATTTTACGGCAAAGCCTAAGAATTTAGAAATAAAAATAACTACTGCAAAATACTAAGTTTAAACTAATTACGAACGATAAATATATAAATTACAAATTAAACGATTAAAATATACAATTTATAAAAAGATATAATAAAATAATAAAATTACTTATTTTTATAAAAATATTATTTTTATATTATTATTTTATAAAAGTATTAATTTATATATTAATAAAACTAATTAACACTTAAAATTAATTAAAATTAAACTTAAACTAATTATATTAAATTAAAACCCTAATTAACTAATTAAATAATAATAATAATATTAAACACAACCCTAATCGTACTGTACGAGGATGATACATGTCAGATCATTTCATGCGAATGCATGAGTTCTATGTACTGCAGCCATGCGATCGCATGGCTTGCAGGTTCAGTTTATATGCAGGCCAAAATCGTGCAGGCTCAGATTTGTGTTTTTTTTTTTTTTTTTTTTTAAGTTTTACAAAATTAATATATAGGTTATATTTAAAATTATATTTTTTAAAAATACTTTTATACTTTAAATAAATAAAAAAATATAAACTTTTTAATTTAAACACTTAAATAGATAAATATACTTTTTTTTTATATTTTTGTATTTTAAAACTTATATAAAATTATATTTTTACAAAAATAGCTTAAAAATTAATATATATATATATTTTTTTTAGAATATAGCGTAAAAATATAGCGTTTCACTGGTTCCCCGGCAGCGGCGCCAAAAAGACTTGATGTTATGCGAGGTGTATACGAAATAGTTATATTTTTATTGCAAAATAGTATTAAATACGATACAATTTTACACAAGTTATTTATTTATTTATTTATTTAAAGAGTGGATATACCTAAACCTTGCTACAACACTATAGGCAGTGTACCTAATCGTACATTAGTGTGGTTTTTTGTAAGTCCGGTTCGTTCCGCAGGGAGCTAGCCAAGTTTAACGCTATATTTATTTTAAACTATATTTGTATATATATATATATATATATATATATATATATATATATATATATATATATATTAGTAATATAGCAGTATTATTATTATTATAAAAGGGGGTTTTACAGTTTAATGACTGGTTTGTCGATTTTAAATAAAGCGTAAAGATAAATGATGATAATATAAATGACAGAATTTAAATTGTGATAAAGTAAATTGCAGTAATTAAAATGACAGTAAATAAAGGTACGATGAAATATGAAATAAAAGTATTATGCTTATTTAAACTTCCGTAATCATGATGTTGACGTTTTGATTAATTGTTACCCGGGTTAATTGTCCTTTGTCCTGGATTTATTTGATACCTATCTGGTTTTTGTCCATAATAGTCCATCGGTCATAATTATAAAATGCTCGTCAAATTAACCTTATTCCTGAAGTCAAATATTCCAACTAATTAGGGATTCGAACTGTAACAAGGTTTTAATACTTTATTTAATGATTACACCAGGTTATCGACTGCGTGCAATCCAAGGTTTTAATACTTTGTTAACAATTACACCAATTACCCTTGTATGTAATCCACCCCTGTTTTAATAAGATATGAACATTAATTTACCCATTTGATCAGAATGAATAATCAATTACCCAACCCAAATAATTAATTAAATGATCGTAAAAGATGTCGTATAAACGTCACTAAATAGGACATACATAATCATTTTAATAATTATTAGATTAACTAATTTGAAGATAGTTTCGATAGGTTTCAATGAGTTGTCATTCGATTAGACAATACCCCCTACCTATTAATAGTCAATAGTCCAATGTTCACAAGTATCGGTCTTTTGTTCAAACTTTAATTATGATACAAAATCCAATAAGCCCATCTTAATATTTAGTCTAACATCATGATTACTTCGGTTCAAATAAGCATAATAATAACTTAGTTACAAGACATTAATTTAAAAAGGAAGAACATAGCTTACAGTGATTATTTATCGTGTAGCATTACATTGGCAGAGTTCTGACTTAAAAACTTAAAACATTCGCTACCATAACCTTATTATTATTAAACTTTAATATTAAAATTATAATTAAAATATAAATATAATATATATTTAAGAGAGTGAGAGATAGATAATTATATTGTGTACATAACTCGTCCGAAAAACTGACTTTTTATAGAACTTGGCCTGCTACAGTAACTCATGCGAGTGCATGACTTTTGTGCCTTCTGGCCATGCGATCGCATGGCCAGCTGTTCCAACTCACATTGAGTTTTAAACGTGGGCTGCGCATATTTATTTAATATATAATACAATATATATAATTTTATATAATTATATATATATTATATTATATTCTTGTGCATAGTTGACTCGTAATTTTAGCTCTGTTGACTCGTGCGTTTCTTCTCAGTTTATGTCCCGGTTTCGGATTTTCGAACGTCCTTTCAGATGCTGAGATATTTTGTACTTTGCGTTCCGCGGTTCGTACTCTTGTAATTTTTAGACGTTTCTCATCAATAATTCGAACCACTTGGATTGTACTTTGTACTTTTTAGCTTTTTGGTCATTTGCGTCTTCAAATCGTCATTTTCTTCTTTTGTCTTCGCACTTATTTATTTAAACAAATATTACATAAAAATAGAACAATTACAACTAAAAGCTTTACATATTGGAAGGATATTGTGCCTAAATATATGTTCATTTGGAGCACTATCAGATATTCTAGATGCATTTTGTTAATGTCGGTTACCTGGTGTTAACCATATGAATGATTTTTATACACAGGTTATGTGTATCATATTTGTACACGAGATATGTGTGTGGTTAAATAATTGAAATCTTGTGGCCTATTATTATTACGATTTATGATATAGGTTAAACCTATAACTCACCAACATTTTTGTTGACATTTAAAGCATGTTTATTCTCAGGTGATTATTAAGTGCTTCCGCTGTTGCATGCTAAATAAAGACAAGATTTGGAGTCAGCATGCTTGTATAATATTGTTTAAAAACTGCATTCGAGAACTTGTTTTAATGTAAAATATTATTATTGTAAACCATTATGTAATGGTCGTGTGTAACTGATATATTTTAGATTATCATTTCTTGATAATCTATGTTATGTTTTTCTAAACCTTTGTCGATAAAATAAATGTTATGGTGTGTTTTAAAAACGAATTCAGTCTTTGAAAAATGTCTCATATAGAGGTCAAAACCTCGCAATGAAACCAATTAATATGAAACGTTTATAATCGATATGAACAGGGCATTTTAGTTGACATTAGAGCGTTGGTCTTAGAGAACCAGAAATTTGCATTAGTGTGTGTAACCGAGTTTGTTAGGATGCATTAGTGAGTCTGGACTTCGACCGTGTCTGTTTTAAAAATGATTGCTTAACACTTTTGTTGGAAACTATATATTTTTAACATGTAAATATTATGTGATATATTAATCTCTTAACGTGCTTGCTATTGTGTGTTAGATGTCTACTTCTAGTACCAATCCCATCGAATCAACTAATAACAATGATGAGTCGGATACATTTTGGGATGATTCACAAATTTCAGAAGAAGAAGAACCGGAAGAAGAAGAACCGAAAGAAGAAGATCCGAAGGAGGAAGTGTTAAAAATCAAAGAAAAACATTTAAATAAAAGAAAATCCTCAACCAATGGACCAAAGTTAAAAATGGTCGATGGTGTCTCCGCTGAGGAGGAAAAATATTGGGAAAATTACCAATTTTCTGATGAATCGGATTCCGATAAGGATTCCGATGAAGTAATAGAAATTACCGTGGCCCAATTTAATAAAGAAAAAGAAAACAATAAGGGAAAAGCTATCAAAATAGAGAAACCCGATCCCAAACCCGATTAACTATATGTTAACATGAAATACCCTGACGGAATATACCGTAAACACCCGTATGTCTTAAACTTTAACTATAGCCCTGGAACATCTAAGGGACCAGACTTTTCCAAACCATTTGTGAAAAGGTCTCCTCGTATGAGTACTGGCCCGTTTATCCCTAGAAAATTAGCAAAACGAACTGAGTCCGAGGAAGATGAAGCAAACAAGTCTGAATAAAAGAGTTGAAGTCATTTACTCTTACCACGTCTTGTAATATATGTATGATAACGTGCTTATACTTTTATGCTATATGTAAAATAGCGGTATGGTATGATTGTAAAATATTGTATCAAAAGTTTAAGCGTGAAATATTAATGAATTATGTTTTTCATGATAGAATATTATTTCTATAGTAGTAGTTAATTTTTGTGCTAGCTATTAAGTATGAACTTTAACGGGTAGGTACTACCCGAATTAAAATTATAAAATGCTAATATGAAGAAAAGGCTTTTATATATAAGTTCATATTATGCTACGAAATACTATTGACTACTCCTAATATTCTATATGATTAACTTAACTCTTTTGGCTATTTTTGAAGAAAATGGCACCGACTATTCTACAAACCTTGAATATGAGCGAGGAAAAATTTCGTACTTTTCTCGCAGCGAACATAGCCGCAGTACAGGCTGCAATGCAAAATAACAATAATTCAGGGTCCAGCAGTTGAACAAATTCCACAAGAAATCGTGTAGGATGCTCCTACAAGGAATTTACTGCCTGTAAACCCCTTGAGTTCGATGGAACCGAAGCGCCAATCGGATTAAAACGGTGGACCGAGAAGGTCGAATTGGTGTTTGCCATAAATAAATGTACTGAAGAAGACAGGGTAAAGTACGCTACACATACCTTCATAGGTACTGCGTTAACATGGTGGAACACCTATCTCGAGCTGGTGGGACAAGATGCTGCTTACGCACTACCGTGGTCAGCATTCAAACACATGATGAATGAGCAGTACCGTCCCAGAAACAAGGTCAATAAGCTCAAGGTAGAGCTTAGAGGATTACGAAGAAAGGATTTGATATTACCACATACGAATGACGATTCACCAAGTTGTGCCTATTGTGTCCAAGAGTGTTTGAAGATGAAGAATAGCAGATCGATGTATTTGTGAAAGGGTTACCAGAGAGGATTCAGGAGGATGTGAGTTCAAGCGCGCCTACATCAATGCAAAAGGCAAGTCGAATGGCTCACAAACTCATAAACCAGATTGAGGGAAGGATTAAAGAGCAGGCGGCCGAGGAGGCCAAAATGAAACAAGTCAAGAGAAAGTGGAAAGAAAACAGTGATAAGGGTCACCAATTCAACAACAACAACAATCACAACCATAATCGCAACAACAATCACAACAACCGCAACATCAATCGCAACAACAACAATCACAATCCCAACAACAACTACAATAACAACCACAACAACTACAACAACCGTCCCAACAACAATGACAATCGCAACAACAACCATTTCAATAACAACAATGGCATCAAAAACCAGAAAATTTCGTGCAAAAGGTGTGAAGGGTACCATCCGACTACTTACTGTTCGGTATCATGTACCAAGTGTAATAGAAAGGGGCATGGTGCGGCAAAGTGTGAAGTTTACGGACCAGGGGTTAAAGGAACAGAAAATGCCGACATTACTTTTTTCGGATGCGGTAAGAAGGGCCGTTACAAAAGTATGTGTCCAAACCAGGGGAATAATAATGGTCAAAGCCGTGGAAGAGTCTTTAATATTAACGCGGCTGAAGCACAGGAAGACCTGGAGCTTGTTAGGGGTACGTTTCTTATTGATGAAAAACCTGCTTATGTTTTATTTGATTCGGGTGCGGATAGAAGCTATATGAGTAGAGATTTCTGTGTTAAATTAAGTTATCCATTAACGACTGTAGATAATAAGTTTTTACTCAAATTAGCGAAAGGTAAATTAATTAAAGCCGATAATATATGCCGGAACAGAAAAATTAAACTGGCTGACGAAACGTTTAAGATTAATTTGATCTAGTAGAGTTAGGAAGTTTTGATGTGATAATTGGCATGGACTGGTTGAAATAGGAGAGAGCAGAGGTCGTTTGTTACAAAAATGCGATTCGCATTATGCGTGAAAAGGGAAAACCCTTAATGGTGTACGGAGAAAAGAACAACGCGAAGTTAAATCTTATTAGTAACTTGAAGGCGAAAAAACTAATAAGAAAAGGTTGCTATGCCATTCTAGCACACATCGGGAAAGTCAATTTCGAAGAAAAGAACATCGATGATGTTCCTGTCACAAAAGAATTTCCCGATGTATTTTCGAAAGAATTACCGGGACTTCCTCCACACTGATCCATTGAATTCCAAATAGATCTTGTACCCGGAGCTGAACCGATAGCTCGTGCTCCATACAGACTTGCACCCAGTGAAATGAAAGAATTACAAAGTTAATTACAAGAACTTTTGGAGCGTGGTTTCATTCGACCAAGCACATCACCTTGGGGAGCTCATGTTTTGTTTGTCAAGAAGAAGAATGGTACATTCAGGTTGTGTATCGACTACCGAGAGTTGAACAAACTTACCATCAAGAACCGTTATCCACTATCGAGAATCGATGATTTATTTGATCAATTACAAGGTTCGTCGGTTTATTCGAAGATCGATTTACGTTCCGGTTATCATCAAATGCGGGTAAAGGAAGATGATATTCCAAAGACTGCTTTTAGAACGCGTTACGGTCATTATGAGTTTATGGTTATGCCAGTTGGTTTAACTAACGAGCCAGCCATTTTCATGGATCTCATGAACCGAGTGTGTGGACCATATCTTGACAAGTTTGTCATTGTCTTCATCGATGACATACTTATTTACTCCAAGAATGATCAAGAGCATGGAGAACATTTGAGAATGGTTCTAGAATTATTGAGGAAGGAAAAACTTTACGTTAAGTTTTCAAAGTGTGCATTTTGGTTGAAAGAAGTTCAATTCCTCGGTCACGTAGTGAACAAAGAAGGTATTCAGGTTGATCCGGCAAAGATTGAAACCGTTGAAAAGTGGGAAACCCCGAAAACTCCGACGCATATACGTCAATTTTTAGGATTGGCTGGTTACTACAGAAGATTCATCCAAGATTTTTCCAAAATAGCAAAACCCTTGACTGCATTAACGCATAAAGGTAAGAAATTTGAATGGAAGGATGAGCAAGAAAAAGCGTTTCAATTGTTGAAGAAAAAGTTAACTACGACACCTATATTGTCATTGCCTGAAGGGAATGATGATTTTGTGATTTATTGTGATGCTTCAAAACAAGGTCTCGGTTGTGTATTAATGCAACGAAAGAAGGTAATTGCTTACGCGTCTTGATATCGGCTAAAAAGTCACGTTTTTATCCCCGATATTGAATCCCAAAAAGCATAAAGTTCAGAGCTTTGTCGGCAAAATAATCGCTTTTTCAGTTAAATTTGTAGGTAAAGTAATTACGAAGACGATGCAAAAAGAATCAAGAGAAACGGAGCTAAAACGAAGATTCTAGAGCGAAAACGGTGAAAGACAAGAAATCAAGTTACGATCCAGTAAATCAAGGCTGACCAGACCAAAAACGGCTTGCCATACGGCCTACCATACGGCCTGCCAGTATGTAAATGGCCTACCAAATACGGCCCACCAAGCGGCCTGCCAAATGGGCTGCCAAGCAAACGGCCTGCCAAATACGGGCCACCAAACGGGCTGCCATACGGCCTGCCAGCCGTTTTCTGGCAATTTCCTAGTCTATTTAAAGGGCTTTTTGTCATCCATTTTCCACAAACCTCTCTTCACTCTCTCACTACAATACACTTTCTCCCACTAGAGCTTTCAAGGCCTTCTCACCTCCGAGCGGGAAATTAAGTACCCGGAGGAGAACGCCGAAGATTGTACTAGGAGCGGTTTAGAGGTTGTCAGCACTTGTTATGGTCCAGATCTCGTGTGTAAATGGTAAACACTTTCTTTAATTTAATAAAGGTATTATCTTGAGTTGCTTTCACTTTGCATGATTATCTATCTGTTACAATTGTTTATCATGTGTTGAATATGTTATCTGAAACTTATCATATTTGTATGCTGAAACTTTGACGGTTTAGAAGTTTAATTTATGGATCACCCTTTACGCTTATTCATGTGGCTATAACCTAGTATTAGGACCTGATCAACTCTAGGATACAAGGTAAGTAGTTATGTATGCTTAACGTCACAATAGGGATATAATACCTACGTACGAATAATCACTTATTCGTGATAGAAGAGCTGCCCATTTAGGTTGTGGTTAGAGTTAGCAATAGAGAGTTCAGTGAACACTAGCCTACTCAAAAGCATGATTCGCGTCAGAAGCAATGTTCTTGAGATATTGTAAGATGATCCGGAGTTGAATAAGTGATCGCAAAAGGAGAGACTTCTATCCCAGTTAGCACTACCTTAGAATATCTAAGATTGCACATCTGTTAATGTTAAGGCATAGCATAGTGATTAAGTGGTAGGATATTGCTTTAGTTAGACCAAATAGGATTAAGAAAAGCTGAGACTTTCCTTTATTGGGTATACCACTTTGTTCATGTACCTAGGATTCTATCCATAAGGTCGTTTAAACCTTTAGGTTAACATTGGGAGTAGGGATATCCGTCTTAGCCAGAATCTTCAAGGCCTAAACTCTTAGTGAAAAATCAGTTAGGTTCACAGCCCAGTTGATTGAGGTTTAGTGTTTATCCTAGGAAGTTATACTCTTGCGATAATTCCCCTTCAGAATACTATTCTTCATACCTATCTATCTTTACTTTTATAGTTAAATTACTATTCTACTTAGCGAAACTTAATCTATCACCTCTTGTCATAAGGGTTAACTATATAGGCACTTTTGTCCCACATTACTGAGCAAACATACAAAAATACGAACCTGAGTTATATTTACCACTTACCCGTAAAAAGGAAGACAAGTAGGTGATGTATAGCTAGGGACCCCAGCTAAATATAAATAATAAAACCATTACTCTCTTTTGGTAGCTAAATTCTGACGTGTTGCGACCTAACGACACTGCACAAATAAAACCGTCCGTTTTGGCCATATCATAAGTAGAAGTAAGTTTTTGGCGCCGTTGCCGGGGACTCTATTTTCTGTCTGTTAAGGTAATCGTTGATTCTATCAAGATATCTGAGATTCTTGAGTGGTGTCTAAGAAAGACAATTATACACGGACTTGGTTGTTAGATTTTCCGAACAGCCTCCAATTATATTGGAACCAAAAGGATCCTGCCTCTCCATTGTCTGCCTGGCCACTTGATTAAAAGATAAATTGACAAGAATCACACATGCTTAACAAGTAGAGAGTTTGTCGGTATAGGATTTAAAGTCGCCATTATAGTAAAACCTTTTCAAATTATAAAAACAAAATATTAATTATGGTTTTAATTTCTGTAGTTTTCAGTTCAAACTTAACCGACTACGAAGAAAGTGCGAATGGCAGTTGCTCTCCCACAACTTCAGAAACCGGCGAAGTTTTTCTTTATAAACCTAAAACAAATCTAAACCCTGATGAATCTCATCAAGACTTAGTTCTTGATCTTTGTAGTCCAAGAAGCCGGATAATTTTATCTGACTTAGAGATTTCATTGCTTTTGGATAATTTTTACTCAAATGAACCAGGATTCGACCCTCTTCATGATCCAAAAGGGAGGTTCAGTCTTAATGAACTCCTGATTATGGAAGATGAGATACGGGAAGAATATCCAACTATTTTCAACTATCCGTACTTGTTTGAATTTAATCCCAAAGAGATACAACACCCTGATAAAACAAAAGCTCTGTTTATTGGAAATCTGTTAAATCCAAGCAGAAGGTTAGATGTCTATAGAGCATTCATTAGGCACCTCTATTCCTCAGACTTCCCATTTTCAACATTTCAAATCAATCAGTTAAAAGAGCCGCGTTCTCAGATGCGTTCTCTTCACAAACTGTTAAAAGAATGTGGGGATGACCTTTTCGTCAAGTATCGGGATGCAGAAATTGATTTAAAATTCGATTTAGAGTCATTCGTCAGTTTTCTCCCTCACTTCACCAATAAGGAAATTTCTCCAATTCATATAAACCGTTATGTCTCGGCAATGATCTCGGAATTAGAATTTTGGAATGAAAGAAAGAAACCTAACCCTATTTCAAAATATGGAAACCGAGATTTCTTCTACTTTGATCCAGCCTCATTTCTCATCAAAAGATTAATTGAAGTTTTTTCGGATTCTACCAAGGTAAGAATACATCAGAATTTCTTTTCAAAAAGAAAGGAAATATATTCAGAACTCGTGCAAATCCTCACTATTTCAAAATTTTGAAGGTACTTCGTATGCCCGAGAGACATATTAAATTAATGTGGCTAACGTGTTATGATCCAAGTCGGGTCATACCCAATAACAAGCTTACCGACACCTTATATGTGTTTATCTTATCGATTGGTTCGTTAAATAAATACGCGACACTTGAAATTTAGAAAATCGGTTTTCTAAATTATATTCACTTGAGATAAATTACTTGGATAATTTATATGATGAAGATTTAATTATTTATAGGTTTTAAATAATTAAATTGTGTTATATTTTATAAAATGGTTTATAAAATAAAAGTAGCTTAACAAATGCATGATTTATTAACAAGTTTTATAAAAAAATCCAATTGTTTTATATAAGTCCCATGGGGGACGGTTTTGTGGTCTCCAAGGGGAGCTTCACATGCTCATTTTGTTACTTTTAAGATAACACAACTTCACATATGCATGCTTAACCATTAAACCAAGGTTTTGACTCATTCTTTCAAGGATATGTTTGAAAAACTTCTCTTTCTCTCTTGATGCTATTCTGGCCGAATTGTTGGGGCTGAATAGAGAAGGGTTCTTGCTTGGTTTACTAGCTAATTCAAGTGTCTAATTAAATCCTAACCAAAGATATAGGTGTTGGGGTTATTGCTTGGGGTATGCAACACTTGAGGCTTCAAGTTAGAAGCTTTTTCAAGTCATCATCTTCATAAACTTCCTGCTCATTTTGGACAGCTGCTGTTCGGTTTTTGGAAGCCTAATAAGGTGGTCTTAAAGCTTGGTTAATTAGCTTATTAAAGTTCTAAGGTGTAGCCAAGTGAAAGGGTAGTGTTGGTGCATTATTTCTTCTTCATTGCTCATCAAATTCAGCCCTTAAACTTAGTTTAAGGAGGTATAAACTCTTTCCTTCTCTTTAATTTGTAAGTATATTTAGCAACTTGATCCATGTGGGACTTAACTTTAAATTGGTTTAAAGATAACAAGTAAATTTGATAGTTTCACGCTTCCGTTCATAATGATTCTTAAAAGGTTTTAAGTATTATTAAACTTGTTAATTCCCAACAATGGTATCTAGAGCCGAAGTTGTTGAAATATGCTTCGAATTGTTGTCTTTAAACCCACTATATTTGCATTCCAAGTACATGCATGAAAATGGAATACAAAAATTGTTGGTTTTGGGTGGGTTTGATATGATGGCCGAAATTTTGATGTTCCAAAAGGGGTTTGGAACTTGTCATTTTGGTCATTTTGGTTGCATGTTAAAGTTCACAATCCTAGCCTTGACCTTGTGTTGATTGCATGCTATATTTGGTTGATTTGTTATATTCATTTGGTATGTAATATTATTCATTCAATTGGCATGTAATAATTATTATTTTGGCTATGTAATTTGTTTTACATTTGGTATGTAAAATAGAATAGGTTGTATTTCATTTTCTAGATAAAAATGTATTAGGATACATATTTTGTAAAAATGAAGAACAAGATCATGAAGACTTCAAGAACACAAGGAGCATATGGATGCAAGGTTAAGTGGGAGATTGTAATCTCCTACTTTGTATGATTAACCCTTACCCGGTGACATTTGTTTTCGGCTAAACAAATGTCCACCAAAATGGCTAGATTGTGAACATACTTATTTTGCATGTGTGGTTGTTTGTATGATTATTGTTTTGTATGTTTGGTTGATACAATTAATCACAAGATAACAACTAACAAAACGACATTTTAATTGGTTAAATTAGACGTGCTAAGTACATGCAAAACGGCAATTTAAATGGTTAAATTTAAAAGGCAACCGAGAACCTTAATAAATGGTTATTAAGAACATGATAAGGATCATACATATAAAATGGTTTATATCAAGTAATTGGTTTAATTACATAACATGAAAATGGATTTTCAATTAAACCATACACTAAATGCATGTTGGTGTATGGTGCAAAAGTTTTCTCAAACTAGAATTAATGAAGACTTAAAATCCCTTATTAACAAGGCAAACAAGTTAAACGCCATCCTTTTGTGGAAACACTTAGACGTATTTAGGAAACTCTTGATGGGATAAAGGTCACCTAACCGTCATGAGCGAACTAATATGAATAAGGTACACTTCGAATACATGTGGGATAAAGGTCACCTAACCACTTGTATGTTAAGTCTACATGTTTACACAAGTAGGACGACTTGATTTGGGAATCATGAACTTAGGGTCACCGAAGCATGATGAACAAATAGGCGTTGATGGGATAAATATGCCATGCAAAAGGATTGCATGATCCCATAACTTAGAAGTTGCAAAAGGATTGCAATTGTCATATAATGACTACCTAGCTAAATCAAATAACGGGATAAAGGTCACCTAACCAAAATATGATTTACCGTTGGATTCAAATATTTAATAAGTCAATTAAAATTTAAAAGGGTATTGAATGTTAAATTAAAATCGATACTTAAACGAACTTTGTTAAATTTTGTAGATGGCCGCCAATAACAACAACAACATTCCAAACGCACCACTTAACCTGAACCACCTATCATTAAGGTCTCTCTTAGAGAAAGACAAACTCAACCATACAAACTTTATGGATTGGTTCCGCAATCTTCGGATTGTCCTCAAACAAGAGGATAAAATGTATGTGCTTGAGGACCCCATTCCCGATCAACCGGATGAGAGTGATGTGGAGGCAATGGCCTCTTACGATAAGTATTGCCACGACTCCCTTCAAGTCTCATGCTTAATGCTTGGGACTATGATACCCGAACTCCAAAAGGATTTCGAGCATCATAGCGCATACGACATGATAACACAATTGAAGGAGATGTTTCTCCAACAAGCACGTGTTGAGCGTTTCGAAACGGTTCGGGCGCTTCATGCTTGTCGTATGGACGATACCCAATCGGTTTCATCTTATGTACTTAAGATGAAGAGCCTTATCGATCGTGCTAACCGTCTTAACCTTAACATATCTAATGAGTTAGCCACCGATCTTATCCTTAACTCCCTATCAAAGAGGTTTGATCAATTTGTAATTAATTACAACATGAATGGGATGGATAAGAGCATAGGTGAGCTTCATGGTATGCTTAGGACGGCGGAAACTAGCATGGGTAAAAGGACTTTACCCGTGTTAGCAATCGATCAAGGTGGATCCAAAGGTAACACCTCTAAGCCAAAGGTGGCTAAGAGGAAAGGACCCGCCCATCAAGGCAAAGGGAAGGGGAAGATGGTTACCTCAACCAAGAACAAGGCTAAGAAGCAAAAGGTAGCCGAGAAGGCAAACCCCAAGGAAGACCCATGTTTCGGTTGCGGTGAAATGGGTCATTGGAAACGAAACTGTCCGGTCTATCTTAAGGAGTTGAAGGACAAGAGGGATGCAGGGCAGACCTCAGGTAATATATATATGGTATATATAGAGCTTAGTATTACTTCTTCTAATACATGGGTATTAGACACTGGATGTGGAACTCACATTTGCAATTCATTGCAGGGGTTCAAAAGAAGTAGCAAGCAAACGGGAACATCAAGTCTCTACATGGGTAATGGAGCCAAAGTGCAAGTGAAGGCTCAAGGAGACTTTGTGTTAAAGCTTCCAAGTGGTTTGGAACTTATTTTGAAAGATGTTTTGTATGCACCCGATTTATGTCGAAACATTATTTCCATTTCCCGTTTGAAACAATGTGGTTTTTATCTTAATTTTGTTAATGATGATATCCATATTTATTTAGATAATGTATTCTATTTCAAGGCTTCACCTTCAAATGGAATTTATGAATTGGTTCATGATGACACATCATCTAGTAGCTTAATGTACCATACAAGCACCAAGAAACTCAAAAGAGATTTGAGTGATTCCTATTTATGGCATTGTCGCCTTGGTCACATAAACAAGAACCGAATGCATACACTTCAAAAGGATGGACTTTTGAAATCAAATGAAATGGATTCGTTTGATGTATGTGAATCTTGTTTACAAGGCAAGATGACTAAAGCACCTTTCAAAGGGACTTATGAAAGGGCTAAAGATTTATTGGGATTAATACATTCGGATGTATGTGGACCCTTTAAACCCATGACTAGGAATGGTGAAAGATACTTTGTTACTTTCATTGATGACTTTAGTCGTTTCGGATATGTCTACTTATTAAGACACAAGGACGAAACGTTTGAAGCATTCAAAGAATATCAAAACGAAGTACAAAATCAACTCAATAGGAAAATTAAGGTACTTCGTACCGATAGAGGAGGTGAATACCTAAGCGATGCCTTCCAAGATCATCTTAGGAGTTGTGGGATTATCTCACAACTTACTCCACCCGGAACACCCCAACTTAATGGAGTTTCCGAAAAGAGGAACCGAACCCTAATGGATATGGTTCGATCTATGATGGCAAGAAGCTCATTGCCTCTATCATTTTGGGGTTATTGTCTCAGCTCCGCGGCTCGTATTTTAAATATGGCCCCAACCAAGAAAGTGGAACGAACTCCTCACGAGATGTGGTTTGGTAAACCTCCATCTCTATCATACTTAAAGGTATGGGGATGTGAAGCTTATCCTAAGCGTTACGTCCCTAATAAGTTGAATGCTCGATCCACGAAGTGTATCTTCATAGGATATCCCAAGGATGATATGGGATATTATTTCTATGATCCATCCGAGCAAAATGTATTTGTTGCTCGGAAGGCGGAATTCCTTGAAACTAAGTTCCTAATGGAAGGAAATAGTGAAAGGAAAATAGATCTTGAAGAGGTTCAAGATCAAGTAGATGATACACAATTGGTTAACACTAGCACTCAACATGAAAATGTTGATAGTGATCAAATGGATGATCAAAATACACAAGACATTCGTAGATCTGGTAGGATTAGCAATCCTCCTGAGAGATATGGGTTTCTCATAGATGGTTGCTATACGGTTGATTTGGATGAACCAACAAACTACCAAGATGCTTTATCAAGGATTGATAAAGATAAATGGCAGGATGCCATGGACGCCGAGATGCAATCCATGTATGAAAACCAAGTGTGGGAACTTGTTGAGCAACCTCCTAGCTCTAAGCTAGTTGATTGCAAATGGCTTTTCAAAATGAAAACCGACATACATGGAAACTTGGATACATATAAAGCTAGACTTGTTGCAAAAGGTTTCACTCAAACTCAAGGGGTTGATTATGATGAAACTTTCTCGCCTGTGGCAATGCTAAAGTCTATTAGGATATTATTTGCCATTGCTGCTCACTATGATTACGAAATATGGCAAATGGATGTCAAGACCGCCTTCCTAAATGGATATCTTATGGAAGATGTCTATATGGTTCAGCCTGAAGGTTTTGTTGATCCGAAATATCCTAAAAAGGTATGCAAGTTAAATAAGTCAATCTACGGATTGAAACAAGCATCTAGAATGTGGAATCATCGTTTTAATGAGGAAGCCGAGAAATTTGGCTTCATTAAAAATGGTGATGAAGCTTGTGTATATAAGAAAGCTAGTGGGAGCACTATCATGTTCCTTGTACTATATGTGGATGATATATTATTATTTGGGAATGATATTACCGCAATGCAAGGAGTCAAAACTTGGCTAAAGAGTTGCTTCTCCATTAAGGATCTTGGAGATGCACAATACATATTGGGGATAGGGATCTATAGGAATAGATCCAAGAGATTGATAGGTTTAAGTCAAAGTACATACATTGATAAAATCTTGAAAAGGTTCAAGATGGAAAACTCTAAAAGAGGTTTGGTACCTATTCAAAAGGGAACCGTTCTCAGTTCATCTCAGTGTCCTGCCACGAAAGATGAACAAGAGAGAATGAAGAAAGTCCCATACGCATCTGCTATTGGGTCTATCATGTATGCAATGATATGTACTAGACCGGATGTGTCATGCGCTCTAAGCTTGACAAGTAGATACCAGAATAACCCAGGAAATAGTCATTGGACTGCGGTTAAATGTATATTGAAATACCTTAGAAGGACTAAGGATATGTTTCTTATATATGGGTCTGGTGAGGAGGAACTCGTTGTAAAAGGTTACGTGGACGCGAGTTTCCAAACTGATCGAGATGACTCCCGATCACAATCCGGTTATGTATTCATGTTAAATGGTGGTGCGGTCTCTTGGAAGAGTGCGAAACAGGAAGTTGTTGCGTTATCCACTACAGAGTCGGAGTACATTGCCGCCTCACTGGCAGCTCAGGAGGCTGCATGGATGAAGAAATTCATCGACGACTTAGGAGTGGTCCCTTCCATTCAGGACCCTCTTGAGATCTTTTGTGACAACGAGGGTGCGATTGCTCAAATCAAGGAACCCCGTGCTCATCAAAAGACTCGTCACATTGAGCGGAGATTCAACTACATCAGGGATGAGGTTGAAAAGGGAAAGATATGTATTCACAAAGTTCACACAGATCAAAATGTTGCGGATCCACTCACGAAGCTTTTACATGGACCAAAACATGAGGGACATGTTTGTGCGTTAGGGCTTCGATATTCTAGTGATTGGAATTGATCTATTTTATGTATTGTACCGGAACGAAATTATTCAAACTTATTAATATAACTATGGTGTTAATTTATTTGAGTTATGTTCCTATTTTGCATATTTCATCCATGAATAAGCAATTATTCTAAATTTCCGTAGTCGATCACATTTGTGGGAACAAGTGTGAGGTTTGGACTATTATGAACTCGGATTGGTATACATTCATAGGTTGAATATGGGGCAAGGTTGCAACCAAAGTTCATAGATATTTGTTGGAAACAAATATTGGAAGACCCGCTCTCAAGAATTACTGTATAGAGCCTTTGTGGTTGATCACATGTAATCTTGAGTAAAGGCGAATATCATTGTATCCTCTGACCTGAGATACATATTGGGTTCGGATATTCACCAAGTACTATGCCTTGATTCTTTCCTTCGCTATTCTGAAACATGGTAGTACATAAGGAAGAACTCAGGTATATTACAAAGTGTATATCTAGGACGTATGTAGTCAAGATGGAATTTGTCCCTCTTATTCGTTGAGAGTCAGATGTCTAAGGCCTGAAAAGTTAAATCTATAAGAGAGTGATCACTCTGTATCTCTTGGATTTAACATGACATCTAGGATAAAAGGAAATAATGAAAGATTCACCTAATCATATTCGAGATGGGAACTCGAAAGGGATGATGTTATTGAATGGCACAAAGTCATAACATATTAGGGGTGATGGACGGTGTGTTAGGCTGTATCCATCACTTGCATTAATTTCTTGTGTTTCTCGTGCAAGTGGGAGATTGAAGGTACTTCGTATGCCCGAGAGACATATTAAATTAATGTGGCTAACGTGTTATGATCCAAGTCGGGTCATACCCAATAACAAGCTTACCGACACCTTATATGTGTTTATCTTATCGATTGGTTCGTTAAATAAATACGCGACACTTGAAATTTAGAAAATCGGTTTTCTAAATTATATTCACTTGAGATAAATTACTTGGATAATTTATATGATGAAGATTTAATTATTTACAGGTTTTAAATAATTAAATTGTGTTATATTTTATAAAATGGTTTATAAAATAAAAGTAGCTTAACAAATGCATGATTTATTAACAAGTTTTATAAAAAAATCCAATTGTTTTATATAAGTCCCATGGGGGACGGTTTTGTGGTCTCCAAGGGGAGCTTCACATGCTCATTTTGTTACTTTTAAGATAACACAACTTCACATATGCATGCTTAACCATTAAACCAAGGTTTTGACTCATTCTTTCAAGGATATGTTTGAAAAACTTCTCTTTCTCTCTTGATGCTATTCTGGCCGAATTGTTGGGGCTGAATAGAGAAGGGTTCTTGCTTGGTTTACTAGCTAATTCAAGTGTCTAATTAAATCCTAACCAAAGATATAGGTGTTGGGGTTATTGCTTGGGGTATGCAACACTTGAGGCTTCAAGTTAGAAGCTTTTTCAAGTCATCATCTTCATAAACTTCCTGCTCATTTTGGACAGCTGCTGTTCGGTTTTTGGAAGCCTAATAAGGTGGTCTTAAAGCTTGGTTAATTAGCTTATTAAAGTTCTAAGGTGTAGCCAAGTGAAAGGGTAGTGTTGGTGCATTATTTCTTCTTCATTGCTCATCAAATTCAGCCCTTAAACTTAGTTTAAGGAGGTATAAACTCTTTCCTTCTCTTTAATTTGTAAGTATATTTAGCAACTTGATCCATGTGGGACTTAACTTTAAATTGGTTTAAAGATAACAAGTAAATTTGATAGTTTCACGCTTCCGTTCATAATGATTCTTAAAAGGTTTTAAGTATTATTAAACTTGTTAATTCCCAACAAATTTCCATTTACAACTCCGCAAAGGAAGATCATTCGGGAAATATCTACAAATTTTAAAATTACTATCGGTAATCCTGACTGCGCAGAAGATCTTTTATTTCAAGACACAGTGTCAAAACTTCTTTTCGAACTTAATTATAGAAATACTGGGCCAAGGGATGGAATTTCAAACACTAAGAAAGTTAAAAGGGCTTTGGTTAAATTTATGGAAGATATCGGAGGTTTACAGAAGTGCGAGTGCAAGATGTTAAGTGATTTCAAAATATTTTCAGTACACTCCGCTGATTTACTCTGGATGGTCAAAGAAGCTTTAAACTTGTCTTTCTTTCCACGTCATTTCTGGAATTTAGTTGTAGAACCTGTGTAATTTGAGTTTTTAATAAAAACAAAATATTTTAATTTTACTCCATGTATTTGTCTTTTCTCTTTTTATTTTAGATAGTTATATAAAAATAACCGTATTAAAATCCGAGGCAAAATTTTATTTATCTTTTCTTAAACCCTTTTAAAATTTTAAAATCTTAAAAAATTAAAAATTTCGCGAGTCGGGTCGGGGAAAAAAGCCCGCGCGCCACATGGGCCACTTTCTTTTCTCTTTTTCTTTCATTTCTCCTTCTTTTTTCTTTCTTTTTTGTGTTCTTCTTCCTCCCTCCTGCTTCCCCTTCGACGCACACACACACCACCACACAAACCTCAAAACTCAACCATTTTCAACAAATCGAAGCTCAAATCTTATTCTCTCGTGCCTCCTAAACTTGATTCCATCATCAATTTAGAATAAAAGATACTCTTTCTTGGTTAAAATTCGAATTTTCTATAAAAGACAAATTTTTGACTTTTTAGAAAAACTTTGTTTAAATTTTGGATTCCTTTATGCTTAGATAGATAATGTGATTACTTTGTGTTAGTTTTTAGGCTTGATTGAGGCATTTTGGATAGTTTTTGGCTCTCGATTCACTAGTTGAGGTTTTGGGGTAGAATTTGGTGAAATTCTTGGAAATTTGATGTTTTACTAGCTTAGTTAGGCTTAGTGATGCATTAGGAATGTTTAGAAACTGATTTTGGAACAAAGTAGGCTTGTTTGCTTGAATTTGGCATTTTGATCAAAACTACACGTAATTAGGACTACGGTTTTTCCTATAGTTAAAACTTTTTTAAAACTTAGGATTGCCTTAAAACTAGTTCAAATGATGATATCATTGATTTGCTCGTGAAAATATAGCTTATTCCTTGATATTCCTTATTTTGTACATTTTGAACAAAATTAATATTTTTAGGATAAACGGCTTTAATCTTTGACTTTAAGATGTTATAGCTCAAGTTTGATGATTAAAAATAATTAAGGTAATTAAAAATGGTCATTAGAATCATTGTATGCTTAAAAATTATCATATTTGGTTCAAAATTGCTTATTACGACTAACTTGCTATAATTATTATTTTTAGCATTATTTATTGTAATCACGGGTACACTTTAAATTTTGCTTAGAAGTAAGTTTATAGTTCGTTTGAATGTTGTTTGTGGTAATTTGGACTATATTTGACTATAACAGGATTTTGGAAAATGCCTTTTTAAAGCCCTCATTTCGAATTTTTTTTTCGAAAAATATATGCATTTTTGGATTATAAGTCTTAATTTTTGGAACATAACCTATGTTACTTGATTTCTGCAGATGGCTAATCATTTTCAACATGAGTATGAGTTGCCCCATTATCTCCGTAGGCAAGATAACTCAGCTGATAATGAGCCAGTTATGAGAGTTTAGATTAACCGGCCTAAAGCGGGTAACAAATATGTCAATTGAACGATCTTGGAACAATGTGGATGGGCCGATGAGCTTAGGGGACTCTTAACCTTTCAAGCTGAGGGTAGAATACACCGAGCCTGGAAACATTTGTTTGATTTAAATGAGACGACATACAATGAGCCGTATGCGAAATTTATGGCTACTTAGAGTTTTGATTCGGATGTTGACCAGGAAGATTATAATGATCAAGAGTGTATCCATTTCCGACACCAAAACCACACGTATAACCTAACTCTCGCACGGTTTGCGAGATACTTGGAGTTGTATAAACCTTCGCAGCTAAACTGGTCAATATTCAAGAGGGGATCCACCACCTTGAATAACATAGATCACCAAGCTTTTTGGCGCGATTACACCACTGATAATGGGCCATGGAAATTGAGTAAAAAGGCATCTAAATTCACAAACCCCATACACCGAATCCTCCACCACCTCATCCCTAAAACCCTCTACCCTAAAGCCCAACATGGCGGCACTGTTACGATTGGCGATATGCGCCTAATGCACGCCATGATACATAATCAAAATATGCAGGTAGTACATCTCCTGGCTCAGGCTCTCACTAATGAGAAGGATTCGACAAGAACAATTGTGCCGGATTTAAGGGGCGTTGTTACTAAGCTGCTTCGTAGAATGCGTGTCTTGGGATATGTAGAACGATTTAACTATAGGATCGGGGCCATGTCAGAGGAAATAGGGTATAAGCTGCTGAGCTACTGGGATTATATTCGTGTTGAGGGTGAACAGTTAATCATTAAGGTGAATCCAGAGATACCTGGTTCTAAAGATCGGACGGTGCCAGGGGTGAGAGTACAGGGTTTCAGACCAAATACGAGGACACGAGACGGTAGTAGGCAGCGAGGTTCTCAGGAACCAAGGGATGAGGATGATCCCACAACGCTTAGACGGCCCACTGACACCCGCCGGCACTCATCAGTTGGGGAGGGTGATCGGCCACGGTATCCGCCATACCAGTACCACATGGGAGACCTACCCGGGCACGAGAGTTGGTTTGCCCAACATGCGATTCTGCAGAATTTGGATCATTTTGCTCACTACGCAGGCAGACAGCTCCATGTTCCTCCATACCCTCATGAGTACCCCATACTAGAATCCCACCGTGATCCCAGGGGAGCAGGCCCAAGCCACCAGTTTTCAGGACCTCCACCACCACCTACACATCACTACACGCAGCATACAGTTATTCCACCTCCACAGAGCACTGGGGCTGTGAGTTTTGTCGATGACCTGTTCAACACCGACCATTTAAACGTTAACAGAGATATATCTACCGATGCTCAGGAGTCGGTATGGGATCAGGCGGTGCACTGACGTAGGACTGAGGGGATTGCGCAGGGTATTGATGGTATGGATGTTAACCAGTAGTGGGGTAGGGGTAGAGATTTGCAGGAAGGAATGGGTTGGCAGACAGGGCCGATGGTTTTCACTAGCACATCATTACTTACTGGGTTAATTGCGCGATCGGACGAAATAGAGTTTAGAATATCCTCGGGTATGAACACAGAGGAGTTGGCAAATTTGTTTCCTACGGACGAGGAAATGACCAGCGAGGGTCAGTTTAGATTGAGAAACCCATCCAGGCCCTGCACCAGCGTAATCTATTCTCCTCCATACCCACCACCTCAGCCGTGACCATGTTTATTTTGGAACATTCGTATTATTACTTATGCTACATTATCTTATTTTTGTACGCCCAATTTCGGGCATGACTATCTTTACGTTTTAGTGTGTATGGTTTCTTTTAGAATAAAAATTGCATGAATAAAACGTCACAAAACAAACAACGATCGAGACCATACGAGATGGAAGCACGACTTGGAGCAAGGACGCTTTGAACAAGGATGAAGTCGGCACCAGAATTGAAGAACCAATAATTAGCGCGCCATCCGACTACACCATAGAGGAGTACTACGTCTTCATCACCTTTTCAATAGAATATACGCAAACTACTATACCACTTTAAAAACTAAGTGTGGGATTGGCAACCCCACCAACATAAACTTTTAATAACAAAATGCCTCTTTTTAAAACCTAAAGTGTGGGATACTCCGTATCCTTAACATTTAGGACAATGTTATTTTAAAGTGTGGGATAGCAAATGTTGCACATAATGATTCTTGTAAAATCCTCAAGTTTTTCACAAAATTTAAAACTTTCCGAATTATAAAACACTAAGGATGATAAAATTCTATAAAAGATCAAAAAGTTTTTGCTACAAAATAGACAAAAAGAGTAAAACAAGGTTGAAAAGTTTTTGCGAAAATCAAAATCAATTTTCCAATAGAGCATTGCATAACGAAAGGCGCAATTCGACCTGCTATAATTGTTGTGAGGCACCCCCAAATAAGGCTTTATAAGCACTCATTTTTAGTGCTTCACTATACTTCCGTTGAGCGCCCGATGTTAACATCTCGGAATCAGAACTTGCTCTTGATATACATTTCGGAATCACACATTTTGACGAGGATGACTAAGTTAAAACCTCAGCTATTCATGTAGACAAAAACAACCTCCGCTACACACCTCCGTTTCCATTTTCACCCCACAAATCCATTCACCTTTTCTTATTTACTCTATCCGTTTCATAAATAAATAAATCCCGACTAAATCATTCTTTTTCGGAAAAACCCTTTACAAAATCCCACGAGAAAAATGCAAGCATCCAAGCCAAGTATCAAAGGAGATCGCCAAAAGGAGACCTCAAAGAGAAAAGCAAAAGTTGCTTTGAAAAAAAAAAAAAAAAAACAAAAAAAACTAGAGCAAAGTCTTTATGAATAAAGGTTCTGAAAAAGCGACCGAACCAGAAAAGATTCGAGGAAAGAAACTCCTGGCAGTCAAAAAGAAGGATGCTCACCGAGAAATTCCGGACAAAAAGACGGAAAGGATCATTGAAATCGACCTTTCAAAAAGAAACTCCTATCTATCAAAACCCTTCGCACTCTAGAAACTTCCAAATCTCCATCTCTTCACAATTCAAGCTGAGTTGATAACCGAAAATTATCGCAAATAAGTGATGGAGATTTGAGTCTTGATCAAGCCTATGACGAAGAATATAAGCATGACTGGCTAAGAGCGACTTCATTTCTTAGAACTATAGGACACCCTAAACACTTTAGTGAAATGAGTGACCCGAGTGAGATAGCCTCAGTTATGTAAGCTCCTCTCATGCTTGCGGAAAAAAAATTCGAGAATAGCAAAAAGAATAAAAACTAAGTTTCCGCTCTTCCGTCTTGAGGAAAAAAACAGCTTGATCACTATGAATTAAAGTCCTCGCTGTTTTAAGTTCGGAAGTTTGCTTGAGGACAAGCAAAGTCTAAGTGTGGGATATTTGATATCGGCTAAAAAGTCACGTTTTTCGATATTGAATCCCAAAAAGCATAAAGTTCAGAGCTTTGTCGGCAAAATAATCGCTTTTTTAGTTAAATTTGTAGGTAAAGTAATTACGAAGATGATGCAAAAAGAATCAAGAGAAACGGAGCTAAAACGAAGATTCTAGAGCGAAAACGGTGAAAGACAAGAAATCAAGTTACGATCCAATGAATCAAGGCTGACCATACGGCCTACCATACGGCCTGCCAATATGTAAACGGCCTGCCAAATATGGCCCACCAAGCGGCCTGCCAAACGGGCTGCCAAGCAAACGGCCTGCCAAATACGGGCCACCAAACGGGCTGCCATATGGCCTGCCAGCCATTTTCTGGCAATTTTCTAGTCTATTTAAAGGGATTTTTGTCATCCATTTTCCACAAACCTCTCTTCACTCTCTCACTACAATACACTTTCTCCACTAGAGCTTTCAAGGCCGTCTCACCTCCGAGCGGGAAATTAAGTACCCAGAGGCGAACGCCGAAGATTGTACTAGGAGCGGTTTAGAGGTTGTCAGTACTTGTTATGGTCCAGATCTCGTGTGTAAACGGTGAACGCTTTCTTTAATTTAATAAAGTTATTATCTTGAGTTGCTTTCACTTTGCATGATTATCTATCTGTTACAATTGTTTATCATGTGTTGAATATGTTATCTGAAACTTATCATATTTGTATGCTGAAACTTTGACGTTTTAGAAGTTTAATTTACGGATCACCCTTTCCGCTTATTCACGTGGCTATAACCTAGTATTAGGACCTGATCAACCCTAGGATACAAGGTAAGTAGTTATGTGTGCTTAACGTCACAATAGGGATATAGTACCTACGTACGAATAATCACTTATTCGTTATAGAAGAGCGGCCCATTTAGGTTGTGGTTAGAGATAGCAATAGAGAGTTCAGTGAACACTAGCCTACTCAAAAGCATGATTCGCGTCAGAAGAAATGTTCTTGAGATATTGTAAGATGACCCGGGTTGAATAAGTGATCGCAAAAGGAGAGACTTCTATCCCAGTTAGCAGTACCTTAGAATATCTAAGATTGCACATCTGTTAATGTTAAGGCAGAGCATAGTGATTAAGTGGTAGGATATTGCTTTAGTTAGACCAACTAGGATTAAGAAAAGCTGAGACTTTCCTTTATTGGGTATACCACTTTGTTTATGTACCTAGGATTCTATCCATAAGGTCTTTTAAACCTTTAGGTTAACGTTGGGAGTAGGGATATCCGTCTTAGCCAGAATCTTCAAGGCCTAAACTCTTAGTGACAAATCAGTTAGGTTCACAGCCCAGATGATTGAGGTTTAGTGTTTTTCCTAGGAAGTTAAACTCTTGCGATAATTCCCCTTCAGAATACTATTCTTCATACCTATCTATCTTTACTTTTATAGTTAAATTACTATTCTACTTAGCGAAACTTAATCTATCACCTCTTGTCATTAGGGTTAACTATATAGGCACTTTTGTCCCACATTACTGAGCAAACATACAAAAATACGAACTTGAGTTATATTTACCACTTACTCGTAAAAAGGAAGTTAAGTAGGTGATGTATAGCTAGGAACCCCAGCTAAATATAAATAATAAAACCATTACTCTCTTTTGGTAGCTAAATTCTGACGTCTTGCGACCTAAAGACACCGCACAAATAAAACCGTCCGTTTTGGCCATATCACGTCTAGACAATTAAAGATTCACGAACAGAATTATACGACTCATGATTTGGAATTGGGTGCTGTTGTTTTTGCATTAAAAATGTGGAGGAACTACTTATATGGGGTCAAATGTATTATATATACCAACCACAAAAGTCTACAGCATATATTTAATCAAAAACAACTAAACATGAGGCAGCGTAGGTGGATTGAACTGTTAAGTGATTACGACTTCGAGATTCGTTACCACCCGGGAAAGGCAAATGTGGTAGCCGACGCTTTAAGTAGAAAGGACAGGGAACCTATTCGAGTAAAAGCTATGAATATAATTATTCATACTAATCTTACTACTCGAATAAAGGAGGCGCAACAAGGAGTTTTGAAAGAATGGAATTTGAAGAATGAAATAACCAAAGTATCGGAGAAACATCTTAATATTCGGGAAGAAGGAACCCGGTATATGGCTGAAAGAATTTGGGTACCAAAGTTTGGAGATACGAGAGAAATGGTACTTAGGGAAGCACATAAAACTAGATGTTCAATACATCCCGGAGCGGGGAAAATGTACCAAGATCTCAAGAAACATTTTTGGTGGCCGGGTATGAAAGCCGATGTTGCTACATACGTAGGGGAATGTTTGACTTATTCTAAAGTCAAAGCTGAACATCAGAAACCATCAGGTCTACTTCAACAACCCGAAATCCCGGAATGGAAATGGGAAAACATTACCATGGATTTCAATACTAAATTGCCAAGGACTGCAAATGGTTATGATACAATTTGGGTAATAGTCGATCGTCTTACCAAATCAGCACACTTCCTACCAATGAGAGAAGATGACAAAATAGAGAAGTTAGCACGACTATAATTGAAAGTAGTCGTCTCCAGACATGGAATACCAATCTCTATTATCTCTGATAGGGATGGCAGATTTGTTTCAAGGTTTTGGCAGACGCTACAACAAGCATTGGGGACTCGTCTAGACATGAGTACTTCCTATCATCCACAAACTAATGGGCAAAGTGAAAGAACGATACAGATATTTGAAGACATTCTACGAGCATGTGTTATTGACTTTGGAAATGGTTGGGATCGACATCTACCGTTAGCAGAGTTTTCCTACAACAATAGCTACCACTCGAGTATTGATGCGGCACTGTTCGAGGCACTTTATGGTAGATTTGTTGTAGCGAGGTGGGGGATAAACAAATTACGGGTCCATAAATTATCCAAGAAACTACCGAGAAAATCATTCAAATTCAATAACGGTTGAAAATCGCCCAGAATCGGCAAAAGAGCTACGCGGACATTAGAAGAAAAGATTTAGAATTTGAAATTGGTGACATGGTCATGCTTAAGGTATCACCTTGGAAAGGCATTGTTGATCGTGTCAGACCGGTACATTGGGCCATTCAAGATTATTGATCGTGTCGGACCGGTAGCTTATCGACTTGAATTACCGCAACAATTAGCCGGCGTACATTATAAATTTTACGTCTTGAATCTGAAGAAATTCTTAGCTAAAGAAGATCTCACTATTCTTTAGACGAAATTAAGATCAACGAAAAACTACAACTCATTGAAGAACCCGTCGAGGTAATGGATCGTGAGGTTAAAGGACTTAAACAAAACAAGATACCAATCATTAAAGTTCAATGGAATTCTCGTAGAGGACCCGAGTTCACCTGGGAGTGTGAAGATCAGATGAAACACCCGCACTTATTTCCAGATGATCCGTCAACACTTCCATCTACTTAAAATTTCGGGACGAAATTTATTTAACGAGTAGGTACTGTAGTGACCCGAACCTTTCCATGAATATATATTATATGAGATTCATATTTACATGATTAAATTTTTCCAACTTGTTAAGCAATCAAACTTGTTAAGACTTGATTAATTGAAACAGATTTTATGTAATCGTTTGACCACCCAGTTTATCCGATGATTCACGAACGTTATAACTTGTATGTGACATGATAATATATATGTGGTCATATATACATACATATATATATATATATATATATATATATATATATATATATATATATATATATATATATATATATATATATATATATATGTTTAACATGGTGATATGATAATTAAGTATCTCATTATGTATTTTAACAATGAACTATATACATAAAACAAGACTATTAACTCAAGGATTTCAAAACGATATTTATATGTAACGATTATCGTTGTAACGACATCTTAATATATATATATATATATATATATATATATATATATATATATATATATATATATATGTATTAAGATATATTAATACACTATGTTATCATGATAATATAACAATTTAACAGCTCATTAGATATAATACCAATGGATTAATTGCATTAAACGAGATCGTTAACTTAAAGGTTTCAAAATAACGCATCCATGTAATGACTAACGATGATTTAATTACTTGATTAAAATGTATATATATGTAGTGTATTAAGATGTATTAATACACTTTTGAAAGACTTCAAGACATATATCAAAATACTTCTACTTAACAAAAATGGTTACAATTACATTCCCATTCGTTTTCATCAAGAATTCTACTCGTATTCGTTCGGTATTGTACCCGTACAATACCTAGCTTTTAGATGTACATACTATTGGTATATACACTTCAATGATCAACTCTTAGCAGCCTTAATGAGTCATCAAGACATGTGGGAACCATCATTTGGAAACTAGCATGAAATATCTAATAAAACAACAAATTAATGGAGCCTATATTGACTCCATCCATTCACGTCCACATGCACACACACAAACACATTTCCATTTCAACTTTCATGCATCAAATTGATCTCTCTCTTGTTCTTTCATTATGTTCTAAGTGTTCTTCATCATCTTCATCAAGTTCTACATCAATCTAGCTCATAAACCCAACCTTTGATCACCATACAAAACAACTACTTAAGAACACATCAAAAACACTTTCAAGTTTACTAGATTACTTCCAAGCTTTCAAATCCATTCCAAGCAATCATCTAAGATCAAGAAACCTTTGTTATTTACAGTAGGTTATCTTTCTAATTCAAGGTAATATTCATATTCAAACTTTGATTCAATTTCTATAACTATAACTATCTTAATTCAAATAGTAATCTTACTTGAACTTGTTTTCGTGTCATGATTCTACTTCAAGAACTTTCAAGCCATCCAAGATCCTTTGAAGCTCAAGATCATTTCTTGTTATTTCCAGTCAGTTTACCTACTATATTTGAGGTAGTGATGATGTTCATAACATCATTCGATTCATACCTATATAACTATATTATTCGAAGAATATAAATTGTAATCACTAGAACATAGTTTAGTTAATTCTAAACTTGTTCGCAAACAAAGTTAATCCTTCTAACTTGACTTTTAAAAACAATTTAACACATGTTTTATATCTATATGATATGCTAACTCAATGATTTAAAACTTGGAAACACGAAGAACACCGTAAAACCTTACATACGCCATCGTAGTGAAATCGGGGACTGTTTTGGGTTAGATAATTAAAAACTTTGATAATCTTTGAGTTAAAAGTTGTTTTTCTGGGAAAATGATATTTCATATGAACATGAAACTATATCCAAAAATCATGGTTAAACTCAATGTAGAAGTATGTTTTTTCAAAATGGTCATTAAGATGTCGTTCTTCGACGGAAATGACTACCTCTTTAAAAATAGGCATGTAACCTGTAACTCTGACTATAAACCACCACTTTTTCAATCCAGTTTTACAAATTTCAGTTCATTATGAAATCATAGCAATTTGATTCACTCAAAACGGATTTATAATGAAGAAGTTATAAGCAAAAGAATATTGGTTAAAAATGGCTAAATTGACTACGTGATGATTTTACAAAAATCTATACTAACCACATCCTAGCTAACTTTTCTTGTATTATACATGTATTCTAACATGTTATGATAATTTCCATGTAATATACTAGTCTCGAATGAGTCTGAGACAATATCATGTAATCTTGATTAGTTAAGACATTAGTTACACAATACGTCAGATAAATCGAAAGACCCATATACACAATACGTGTAACTACAATAGCGGTATCGTGAGTCATGATTGAGTCTTATACAATAGGTGTATACTATGTTTTGATTATTACAGGGTGATATTTTGAATTATATATGTAGTACTAACATTGGACTACTAATTGTGGACTACTAACGTTGGACTGCTAACTTGACAACTTAAATCGACAAAACGTAAATAAAAATATGATGTGAATATATTTCTATCATACCTTGATATATATGTATATATTTTTTATAGGTTCGTGAATCAACCCGTGGCCAAGTCTTATTCTCGACGAATTGAAAATATGTGAAAAGTGAGTTATAGTCCCATTTTTACTATCGAATATTTTTGGGATGAGAATACATGCAGTTTTATAAATGTTTTACAAAATAGGCACAATTACTTAAAACTACATTCTATGGTTGGATTATTATACTGGATATCACCCTTTTTAGTCTGGTAATTTAAGAATTAGGGAACAGAAACCCTAATTGACGCGAATCCTAAAGATAGATCTATTGGGCCTAACAAACCCCATCCGGGTTACGGATGCTTTAGTACTTCGATTTTATCATGTCCGATGAGAGTCCCGGAATGATGGGGATATTCTAGATGCATTTTGTTAATGTCGGTTACCAGGTGTTCACCATATGAATGATTTTTATACACAGGTTATGTGTATCATATTTTGTACACGAGTTATGTGTGCGGTTAAATAATTGAAATCTTGTGGCCTATTATTATTACGATTTATGATATAGGTTAAACCTATAAGTCACCAACTTTTTTGTTGACGTTTAAAGCATGTTTATTCTCAGGTGATTATTAAGAGCTTCCGCTGTTGCATGCTAAATAAAGACAAGATTTGGAGTCAGCATGCTTGTATAATATTGTTTAAAAACTGCATTCGAGAACTTGTTTTAATGTAACATATTATTATTGTAAACCACTATGTAATGGTCGTGTGTAAACGATATATTTTAGATTATCATTTCTTGATAATCTACGTTATGTTTTTCTAAAGCTTTGTCGATAAAATAAAGGTTATGGTGTGTTTTAAAAACGAATGCAGTCTTTGAAAAACGTCTCATGTAGAGGTCAAAACCTCGCAATGAAACCAATTAATATGTAACATTTATAATCGATATGAATAGGGCATTTCACAACCCACCTTCACTCTTTGGAAGACACACATCCGCCCATTTTACCTTGGCTTTACCACGCTTAAACTCGCCTTGGCACCATAAAAAACCTCGCATAAGGGCTTCAATTTCTTTCACAATAGCACAAGGTAGAATAAATACCGATTGCCAATATACTTGCATGGAAGTTAACACAGAAATAATCAGTTGCACACGACCCGCAAAGGACAGAAATTTATTCTTCCAATTGTCGATTTTGTTCTTCACACGCTCCACAAGAACTTGGCAATCGCGATATAAAAATAGAGATGACACCAACGGAACTCCAAGATATCTCACCGGAAGCGATCCTCCTTCAAAAGGTAAGATGGACATAATATTGTTCTTGATACGTTGAGGCACATTTGCAAAAAATGCTGTACTTTTAGGAATACTTGGCGTCAATCCAGAACATCTCTTAAACTCTTCCAATGCCGATTGAATCACCTCAACCGAACTCAAATCAGCATAGCAGAAGAGAAACAGATCATCCGCAAAACACACATTAATAATTTCCGGCTTTTCACATTTAGGATGGAATTTGAAACAGTCGGAATTCCTTACATTCCGCTTCAATAATAATGATAACACCTCCATCACTAAAGTGAATAGGTAAGGGGACATTGGGTCTCCCTGTCTAAGCCCTCTCTTACCTTTAAAATATCCATGGAGCTCTCCATTAATATTAATGGAAAAAGAAGTAGTAGAAACACACTTCATGATCCATTGAACCATTATACGATGAAACCCAAATCTGTGCAAAATAAATTCAAGAAAACACCAGTCCACTGTATCGTATGCCTTCTGGATATCAACCTTGAAAGCACACCTTGGTACACCCCTCTGTAAGTGATAATTTCGCATTAGCTCTTAAGTGATCATAATATTATCTGAGATCCTTCTTCCCGAAACAAAGGCTGACTGATTCAAACTTACAATTTCATCGAGACTATCCTTGATCCTAGTAGTGATTATTTTACTAATACACTTATATAACACATTGCAACACGATATAGGACAATAGTAATTCACCTTAGTAGGGGTTTAAACTTTAGGAAGAAGCGCAATGACTGTATGATTAAGCTCTGACAAGATCTGGCCATTTCTAAAAATGTCCATAACCGCAACTTCCACATCTACACCAATAATAGGCCATGCCTCTTTAAAAAAAGCTACTGAGAACCCATCCAGACCAGGAGATTTATCATCACTAATATCAAATATGGCACGTTTCACTTCTTGTGCTACAACAGGCCGCACCATATGCAACGCCTCCTCTGGCCGAATGCGATTAGGAAACAACGAATTAGAGTCTGAAAGCAGATCCGGAGGTACCGAATCTCCCAAAAAAAATTATAATGGTTTACAAAAACTTAAGAGACCTCCTTTCCTTCCACCATTGCACCATTATGATCCAACACAGCATGTATTTTATTTCGATGCATTCTACCTTTAACAACGCTATGAAAGTAACGCGAGTTGCAATCATCTACTCTAAGCCACTCTACTTTCGCTTTTTGCTTTAAAAATCTTTCCTCTTCAAGAGTGGCGATATTGAATTCACACAAAAAATTACTCTCTGCCAACCTCAATTCAGCCGAAGTGGGGTTCAAATCCAAACGCTTTTGAGCCTCATCTAGGTCAGCCCTTAGATTAGTAACTCTATCATGAACACTTCCTTTACTTCAGGCTAACTTTCGAATGGGTTTTTTAAGAAACCTCAACTTTTCCACAAGCTTAAACATATTATGGCCATGTACCTCTTTCTTCCAACCCTCCAATACAGTAGGCATAAATGAGTCATACTTTGTAACAAAATTACAAAATTTAAAGGAAGCTCGCTTCTTTTTAACATTAGCTGGAATCTTGAGAATAGCAGAAGCATGATCGGATATCCGATACGGTTGAAAGATCGCAAAAGAGTCAATAAACTTACTAAGCAACGCTTCATTAGCCATTACTATATCAATCTTTTTCAAAATGCCCAAAGAAGCATTTGGACGTTGATTCCATGTGAACTTCAACCCCGTTTGGTTAACATCCGAAACACATAACTTATCAACACATTCTTTAAACTCGCGCATGGAAATAGTAATCTTTGATGAACCCACAGAAGAATCATCCAAACATAACGAAGCATTAAAATCGCCCATGATAGCCCATGGGTGATCTCCTACGAACCTTTTATGAATCCCCAGCTCGAGCCAAAGCACTCTTCTATCGATGTAATAATTATTCGCATAAACGAATGAAACAAAGAATTGCACATTATCTTCCACAATCTTAACCAAACAATGTACAACTTGGTTAGTCATTGAGATGATCATTAACGATACAACCTCTGAATCCCATCCCAACAAAATACATATACCATAATAGCAATGACTCGTGTTCGATGACCAACTCCATCTAGGAAACACATTATTACAAATAGTAGTAAGTTTACTAACCGCAACATGTGATTCTAGAATCGTACAGATGCACAATTTATTACCCGATACTACATCAAGAACCTCATTTTGTTTCGGGATTCGGTTCAAACCCCGGATGTTCCAATATGCAATACTAATCATTTAAACTGTGAAGACCGGGAGTGCTTGCCCCCTCAGAATATTTACCGACCATGAAGTCAGTAGTCTCGTTCACATGCTCCTCATCTTCTATAATATCATCCAGGTCAGCCTCCATAATATGTTTGTCCTTATTTATAAGATTCTCATCATCTATTTCATTTAAAACATTAAAAGCATTCTCTGTAACAACCTTTGACGCAGTATTCTCATTACTTATGCTTGCATTATGATCAACTTTAGAAGCCCCCCATTTACCTTTTAGACGATACACAAATCTCTGTTTAACCTTACCCACCACATAGCCATCAGCTGTTTTAATATTCTTATGACTTCCAATAACCAAACCTTTGGAATCTGTTTTCTAACCGCCTGAAAATCCATCTTCACGAGCCTTCTTCTCTGTAACAGGAATATTTTTAGGGCATTGAGCATCCTTATGCCCAAACACACAACAACACGAACACCGTGGTGGATTCCACTCATACTCAATTGTCAGCACATTCATAGTCTTTGTTTTCCCATCTAAACTCGGTGTAGCTACATTCAGTGACGCCTTTAATTCTGTTAATGAAGATACTTCAACCATTGCTCTAGCATAATTTGGGCATCCCCACGATTCCATACACATAGTGCTTGTATAGGAATCAAGCATCATTGGCTTACCAATCTTCGTGGCAATGGCACTCAAACCATCCTCCGTAAAATCAGCAAGAGGAACATAAAACAATTTCACCCAGATTGGAACCTTCGTAAGATCCTCTTTAAATAAAGAAACAAATGGAGACCATTTGTTCAGAATAATCGGGATTGTACGAATCATCCACGGGCCATTTTCCATGACACTTTGCATTCCCACTTCCAACGAGAATTTAAATAAGTAGAAACCCTTTGAATTCATCATCGTCTTTTCAATACCATACTTCTTCCAAGCATTCATAACATAATTATGCACTACCGGAAACACAAATCTCTTGCCAAGGAAATATCCATACAATGTATTGTTATACCTAGCCGATGCTTCCTTAACCGACGATATGGGGATCTCCACATCGATACCATCCTCCAACTCAATAGGTGATTCCAATATCATAAAGTTTACTTTCTTCTTCTTCTCAACATTACCATTCAAAGCATGTAAATAAGATACTGGAACATCCTTACCCTTATCAGTATGCTCAGTATGAGACATAGAGCCAGAGTCTATTAGTTTTTCCCCAATATCAACAACAGGTCCACAAAATTTGCTATCTTGGGTTTCCCCAACTTCTTCATCCGAAGAATCAGTCGCTGTATACGCACTTCCCCTATCTTCTTGATCTTCATTGTTATCGAGACCTGTATACACCTTCGTCCCATCTTGTTGACCACCAATATTATCCTGGACTTGAGAATCATTCTCATGCACACCTTCAAAATCATCTACATGGTTTGGAAGATCAGGAATATTATCATTATTATCATTACGATCAATCCGCTCCCCAGTCGCATTCGTATTAACATTTAAATCAAAGCTAACAATACGATTTCTTAAAGCCCTAGAGTGGGTTTGAGAAACCTCTTTTTTCTTCTTTCCAACCGAACTTTTACCCATAGCCAACCACAAGGATCGAGCCATAGATTATAATATGAAAGTGAAAACAAGAACAAAATTGCAATCGAAATACATGAAAATCGTAAGAAAAAAATCGCCGCCCTAGAAGTTCAAAAGCATCTACCTAATTTTTTATGTATTCACCTTTTGAAAATCAATTTTCTTTTCATTTTCTCCCCTTTCACCCCCTCAAAATGTGATATACAATTAAGTAAATCACCATTTTGATCGTTTCAAAGAAAATTTTAACTCCCCCTTAGATCTAGACATATATCAATCAGTTACCTCCTCATATCATAACAATTTAAATTCATATCAAGGGAGATATCATAGATTCGAAAGCTCCCCCTAGAAAGATACTATCTAAAGCATTGAAAGATTAGTTGCTCCCTCTAGAAAGTATATACTCCCCCTAAACACAAGCTCCCGAGAGTAAGTACTGACAGTATCAAGGAGATTAAGGACTATACTCCACCATGCCTATTTGTTAAATCAAGAACTTTATCCTAACCTCATACAAAGGTTTTGTAAACATGTCAGCTAATTGTACATTTGTAGGCACAAAGTATAACGCTACATCTTCCATTTCTACATGTTTCTTGATAAAATGATAACGGATGTCTATGTGTTTGGTCTTAGAGTGTTGGACCGGGTTTCTAGTTATGGCAATGACACTCTGTGAATCACAATAGATTGGGCTCTTAGAAACTCTAAAGCCATAGTCTAATAGTTGAGTTTGCATCTACAAAACTTGTGAACAACAGTGAGCTGCAGCAATGTACTCAAACTCAGCTGTTGACAATGAAACACAATTTTGTTTCTTGAATGACTAACCAACTAATCTACTTCCTAACATCTGAAGTGATTTGATTTTTCTATCAACATGACAACCACCATGATCTACATCTGTGTAAGCAGTGACATTGAAATCAGATCTATGTGGATACTAGATTCTAAGGTTGGGTGTACCTTTAAGGTATTGAAAAATTCTAACCACCGCTTTAGAGTGTGATTTTGTAGGGTTTGACTGAAACCTAGCACAGACAGTAACAGCTAGTGTAATGTCCGGTTTGCTGGCAGTCAGATACATGAGAGAACCAAACATGCTTCGATAAAGAGTAATATCGAAGGGTTCCCCATTTTCATCAGCATTGAGCAAAGTCCTCATTGGGGTTGACATTGTTTTCAGTTCTGTCATCTTAAAATGTTTTAGCATATCGTTGATGTATTTTGTTTGACTGATAAAAATGCCATTTGGTAATTGTTTGACTTTCAACCCCAAGAAGAAATTGAGCTATAAACCCATTTCTTGTGAATTTGGAGTTTTTTAATGTTCATTTGGGGTGTGAAAACCCTAATGTGGTGGGTTATCGTTTGAATGAAAAAATTGTTAGTTTGAGATCTTACTTGTGCAAGTATAATCACTAGAACACTTGTGTACTACTTGTGTACTAGTGATTATGGTGTTGAGTCAACTTGTTATAAACTTGATTTTTGTGTGTAGACCTTGAAATGGATCAAAATGTGTTTGGTGAGTAATTTGGTTGGTTAAGGACTTAAGGTAATATGATATTAGTACTAGTTGTTGGTTTAAAAGCATAATCACTAGTCTCTAGTGATTATGGGTGTCTTGGGTTGTCTTTTGACTTGTCAAGAGAAGTTAAGTGCAATTTGGGTCGAAATTTCACTTGTGGATTTAAGTATTAAACTTGTTGTGAGTTTAGCTTAAATCTTTATTAATGTAATAGGTGGTTTGCATTGATGATTTTGGAACTCAAGCTTTTGTCCATTCATAAATAATAAGGTGAGTGTTATGTGTATGTATATGAATTACTTGTTTGTGTGGGATGTGGTTTATTGAATTTCGGGCGTGAGAATTCACTAGAGTGTTATCTTTGTGATGGATTCACTCAAGTTTGGGAGTCGATACCATATTGTGTGTTAGCATGAAATGTGGGTTTTAAGTTGAGGCGTCGATACCACATTGAGCGTGACGGGTGGGTGTGGTCAATTTCACTGGTCACTGTAGTTCGGGCGTTCGATACCACGTATGGGGGGTTAGTGTTACATCAGGCGTGTATGTACATTAAAGGTCATAGTGAGTACGGATGGTCATTGTGAGTACCATTCCCTTGTGTGCTTATGGTTAACCATATTTTGTGTGTTGAATTTTATTTTGGCATAATACTTGTAATTATATGCTATTGGTGATGCTACATTGTAATTTTGTATGTTTGGTTCTGTAAGTGTTTGTAAGTGTGTGCAAGTAAGTAAATTATGCATGTATATATATAATTATTGCATTCACTAAGCGTATTGCTTACCCTCGTTGTTTAATCTCTTTATAGATTCAAACATTTTGAAGGACAAGGGTAAGGGCGTGGAATAGCTTGCTTGCTTAGGGGTATTTGTATTTTGAAGACATGCTTATGGGTAGATGGTCCCGACGGTTATGCTCGTCTTGTGTCATTTTTTTTAGGAAATGAAATATTTTATTAAAACAAACCAAATCCAACATACATAGAGAGAGACATACCCCACACCCTAAACCACAAAAAACAAACCGAAGATTCCTATGCAAAACAACAAAACTGTATCAATGAATCACACTTTTTTCCACTTTATACTCCATATCTCTCCATCCTTTAAAACTGCAGCAGAGTTTTTGACTTTAAGGGTCATGATTAAATGTATTTTAGGTCGAAATTGCCACTTTGAACTTGTAACGGGTCGTGATGTTCCAAATGATTGAATGGGTACATTTGGTTGTCCAAACAGGTTATTTTCAAGTTTTATGGATGTACGACTTATTAAAAGCGTTAAACTAAGTGTTGAAATGTTTTTGGTAAATTTTGGTTTAGTACAAATTTGACTAAAGGGCCTGACTGGAACTTTAGCTATAAATCGCGACGCGCAAATCTTTGACGCGCCGCGCATATTTTGGCGCGTCGTGCAAATAGGTGTGAGCCGGTGATCAAGTATGAGCAAGATTTATGTTTTGAAATTAGTTATAAATCGCTACACGCAGGTATATTGCGCAGCGCACAATTCCTTTATAAAAAATCAGATTTTAATGGAAAATGGTTTCGTGTCAGTTCAAACTTGGAGTACAAAGTTGGCCTCAGAGTTATGCCATGTAGTCATTAGCATAATAAGCATAGTAAGAACGTTCCGAAGCACAAGGGTTGTAGTAATTAGTAACACTGCTACGCACAACTTTGGAAACATCTTCTAGATAAGTAACGTACATCTCAGGGATTCACTTAGTAATAATTCATATGTTCAATATTTCACAAAGATATATAAAATAAATTTAGTCCCCGTATAAACTTTTCTTTCTTTTTCTTAATAATTTCTATAACAAATATAGATTTACAAAAAAAAAAAAAAACATTACACAATTCATCCTCCAAAAATAAATGGCCAAATATATATATATATATATTGGAGATGCATGATCCTTTGGTACTTGATTATTAGGAAAATTCAACAATCAAGTCCAAGTCGAAATTTCTAGACACCATTTATTTAGTTATCAAATCGTAAAAAAGTTTATTTACACCAACAAATGGTTAAATTGTTGAATATTTCAAGAAAATATACCTCTTCCCAAATCATAGAAGATACAATATTTACTTTTAAACGAAAGAAAGTTTTTCAAAATTATCACGAAAATGATTGATCATTTTCAAAGAAAATACAACTTTCTAATACAAAGAAAGTAATAATTATTACAAAAATAATTTACCAAATTGGACGTTCACAATTTATATAAAAGTACAATTTTTATCCTTCAAACAAAATGAAAGTTTATTGTCATTATTACATATATAATTATTTAATACATCCTTATATTCTCATAAAGAAACTTAACTTTCGAGCATATTAAAAGTTTATTTTTTTTGTCCTCGAGTAGGTTTTCTTTTTCTCATAATTTTTGTAATGCATATAGAAACAAAGCAATTGTTATAACAATTATCACATAAATAACTATTTTGACCAAACACTATTATTTGAATTGTTACTAGTTCGTTTAGTAAATCATCACAAATACACATTACTTATTTCAAAATAACTGTATAACTTTATAGTCCAAAACACAAGAGTCATAAAACTATATGTATAATGTATTAATTTCAATTCAAAATATAATTATTAATGATTTTCATTATAACAAATAATCATTAACCAATTCCATTATAACTAATAATGAATTACATTTATTAATTCCATTATAACAAATAATGAAATATATAGAGTTGCAAAACTCATTAAAAGTGTATTAGAATTCACAATGAAACATATTTTCATTATAACTTATACATAAAACATAAAAAAGTATTTCATGGTAAACAAAACGATTTTTGATCATTTTCTCATCCATAACTCAAATACAAATTTACAAATCACATAAAGTAAAATAATTTTACTTAATTATTATTCTTAGTATTTCTATAAAAAATACATAAACTTTAAAACTCAAGATAATATGTAACTCAATATCACATAGAACTATAAGTAATGTCTTATTCATTATGTCCATTTAATTCATGAATGACAATAATGTATAAAATTTATACATAATCAAAACAAGAAACTTAGAAATAATATCATATATTTGTAGTCTATGCAATTAATCCGAAATTAGCTTTTTATAAATGTAAGTTTAAAATATAGAGATGTGAAAGTAACAAATATTTTCACTATAACTTTGAAATTTAGTTATGCTCTTTTAGCAAATAAAGTATAAAACATTGTGATAATCCATTAGTTAAACAAAACAATTACAATTACAATTCATATGAAAGTGTTCCATGATTAGGTGTCAATTATATGAGCTCAAAAAAGGATCAAAATTTCTAATAAAACATATCAAGAAGTATGCATAAGACAAATTAAGGAACATATAATTGGGATTATAAACGTCATAGCTCTGATACCAATGAAGTAAAAAGTATGGATTCGAGACATACCCGAAAGCTAGTAGCGCAAGCGGAAGGATCATTGTTTATATCACTGTCAGGGAAAACAATCACAATGCGAAAAACTTTCGTAGGTCACAACCTAAGATTTCCATATTCTTGTTTGCCTTGAAAATACACGAACGAGACAAAACCACGATCTTGTCTCTCTTTAATGTTCTTTCATACGTGTTTATATGTGTTGTCTTACTTATGTTCTTGTGCGTTCTTAACAAAGAGGTGAGTAACTATTTATAAGCCACACAAAGTGAAACCACCAACCTTATGAATGACCCCCATTAAGTTCATTAATAAAAATATTAAATGATTGTATACACAATCATTTTTTATATGTACACAATCAAAAATGTTTTACAGTGTTATACAGTACAACATTCAAAACATGTTTAGTTATGTACATATAAATAATAGGTGTGTACATATCAATCACCTAACTAATAATATAAATTATTAATGGGTACTTAATTCATATAAATAATAACATAATGGTATTAAATATTAAGTATCAAGGAAATTAGGCTGGAATCAGGATTCAAATTCAACTATGTGTGTATGTTTGTAGGTTTTGTCACAATAGACAGAGTTTTTTCTTTTTTTTTTTTTTTTTTTTTGAAAGACCAACTTTTTTATTACTATAAATAGATACAATATGGGCTTGAAGCCCTACAAACTGAAACACGACACTCTAATGAATTACAACACGACACTCTAAGGAATTACAACAGGGGCATGAAGCCTTACAACATATACAGATAAAGAAGACACAAAATGTAGGAAAACACCCTTTTCACTAATCGAATCTTTGGGAAGGAGCCGATAGACAGTTCCGATGGCCCAGCTACAAAGCATATCGACCTTTCTCATTTATTCCTAACCAAAGAAAGATCAGTGAGATGGGTAAAAAACCTACTAGTTTGCCAATTCCTACTTTGGAAATTGGATTAGCGTCATATATCATTGGATTGAACATCGAGGATTGCCATTGAAGCTCGATTTTGTTTGCTCGACAGTTTTTCCACTCGAATGTTTTAGCTTGAATATCGGACATAATTTTTGGGTTGCCTAGTTTATTATTGCCAAACACGAAATCGTTTCGGTTTTTCCAAATGTGATGACACATGACCCAGACATCAGCTTGCCAAATACTAGCACCAGTAGTGGTGGTGAATGGTGAGTTTGAAGAATTAGGAAATTGCTTGAGGTCAGTGATGTTTAACTGAGCAATATTCCACCACTTGCAAATACGATAGACAGTGTTGATTTGAGTAATTTCTTTAGTCTTAATAATAATAACGTACAGTGCTGAGGTAAAAATTACCATTCATAGTGTCATAGTGACCATGAAGTTATCTTACAATTTCAATTACTATTCTCGTTTGGCAAAGAAACATCTCCATAATTACTTTAGCAACAGCTTCATGGTATTATATTTATTTTTAGAAATTGTTTGTACAATAACCGGCGATTAGTATTGATATGGGGATATGCAAGTCACAGAGATTGAGATTGAGTGATTATGATTTTGGTTTTGTTTTGTCGATTCCCCGAAGGTAACAATCAGATGATTTTTTTACGCCACCGAAGCAAATGATATAACATGATTGTGTTATTATGTGTGTATTTATTGAATGTGGAATGTTTCCTGCATTCTATTCTATTTATAAGTGGGATGGAGCGGCTTCTTATACCAGCTCGCTAGTTTCCAATGATTTTGGATCACTAGTTGACTTTCCCTTTTGGTAAACCTGCAGAGGAAAGTGAGCTTGTCCCTTTCCTTTGTGGTACAGGTGTGCACCGAGCTAGGAATAGTTTCGCTAGCTTGACTTTGTAATTGACCGAGTTTTTATGGGCTCTAAGATCACTATTGTTGCTCTGATTTCAGGACCTCGTTCACTGTAGCTAAAGTTTTCCTTCATTCTATATATTGTGGCCAGATCCTTCGAAGCAAACTGCGAAGCTGGTAAACGGTCCATAGGTGGGGTACACTATCAAGCCCCCCAGTTTAATTTTACGAAGCATTAATATCAACATATGAGCTTCGTTAAGTTAAACTTAGTAATAATTACTTTTGCTGCTGTGATTTGACAATTAACTGCACCGTTTAATAATCTTATCCCCAAAATTACTACTTTACCCTTAATGAGAGAATCTTTTCTGTTTTGCTTATGGGGGTACGATCGTCCAATGGGTTGCGGTTACCGAAAGTGCCCTGCAGTTTGATTTGACGGCCACCCTTCTCTTTTTCTTAAGGTTTTAACGCCTCCTCTTCTCCCTCTCATTTGTATTTATTTTCCATTCAAACTTTACCTTCTGGAATTCTTTCTTCTTCGCATACCAAGGTACTCACGGTTTTCTTCTTACGTTTTTTCTTTTTGTTTATTTTTACCATGTCTAAACGTGGTATTAAGGCCTCTTTTAGCGATGTTAACCCCTCTTTGCTGTCGTATCTGATTGAAATGTTTGGTTTGAAATCTGGCGATATTGTTATTCCGGCTAGCGACAAGCACATCTTGAATCCTCCTAAGGGTTACATTGGCGTGTATACCCAATTGTTCACTGAGTGTAACGTTAGGGTTCCTTTCTCTTCTTTCTTTCTCAGCATTTTAGATTACTTTAAAGTGAATATTTCTGTTTTTCATCCCTTCGCCGTGAAAAAGGTTATGGCTTTTGAGGTAATGTGTAGGGCTTATGGCGGTGAACCTTCTGTTGATCTATTTCGCGCTTCTTTCGTACTGGTGATACCCGTGATTGGATTACTGTTCAAAAATGAAAAAGTAGGAGAGGTGCTCCTTCTCCTGTTTATTGCTTCGCTCCCCAATTTCCTGATGTTCAGAATTGGAAGTGTTCTTTTATCTTTTTGAAAAAATCCTTTTTGTTTCCGAAAGATTATCCTTTTGTTTTTGATCCTGAAAGGGCATTTGTCCCTAAAGAATACAAAGATCCTATCCCTTTCATTTCTGAAGATGATGCTTTGTTTATGAGGATTTGTAACCACCCCGTCGTTCCTTCTACTTACCCAGATGCTACACTTTTTAAGTTAGGGATGACACCTGAATGGGAAGAGGGTACTGCTACTCCTGTGTTTTTTTATAGGGAGCAGGGTATGTTTCGTTTTTGTTTTTATATATAATTGGTTGCCTTTCTAACTGCTTACACTTATCTGTTGTGCCTTTTACAGAAATGTCTTTGAGGAATGTTGTCAAGGCCCAAGGGTTGAAGGAATATACTGGTGCTGTCCAAGCTCGGTCGACTGTTGTTAAGGATGTTGGATCCCCTACATGCTCTGGTTTCATGGAGATATCTAGCAAGCCAAGGGCTGATCATGTCGAAGTGAGTTCGTCAAAGGTTAATGCGAAGGAAAAATCAAAGCAAGTGGAAGCTCCCATTGATGTGGATACCCAAGATGACCAACCTCTTGCTTCTATGGCTACAGGCGTTGGGGCCAGGGTGGTACAAAGCTAAAGGTGTGATGAAGCGAAAGGCTCATCCTGATGTTTCTTCTGTGAAACCAAAGCCCGGTTACTAGCTTCGCGAATTATTCCGGCTTTTAGCAGACCTTCTACTTCCTTACAGGCAGCTTCGTCTTTTTCCGGTGCCAAGTTCCATTTTTTCTGATGCACCGGTTCAAGGTGCTTGTGCTCATTGAGTCGATGCTCCATTACGAAGGGTGACCCCTGTATATTGATGGTTCGTGTTATCCCGGTCACATCGCTATTTTCCCAAGCAAATACATCCACATTGGCTTGTAGTAACTTCCGGAGCTTTTGTTTGGTGGATGCTGGCAAGTTCTTTCCTATGCTGATCTCCTGATCCTGAAACATCGGATTCACTGATATCTTTTCTACCTGGGGATCTTCCTTCCAAACTTCTAGGATGCACTCGGTTGGTTTTTTCATTGTTTCTTTTATGGCCAAGATCACCTTATTCCTGTCATATGTTGATGCGAGGGTTTCGATCCCTTTGTGGGTATGGAATTTGACCATTTGATGTATTGTGGATACAATTATACCCATCTTTTTCATAGCTACCCTCCCAAGCAGAATGTTATGTGGGGAGTTTTCCCGGACTACCACGAAATCAATGGTTTCGGTCCTTGTTAATGGTGGCTCCCCTATCGTGAAGTCGAGATCAATTTCTCCGATGGGCCAACACCTTTCTCCGGAGAATCCTACTAAGGGTACTCATGGGGCACCCAACCGTGCTCTGATTGCGGGACTTAGCCGTTCGAAGTAGTTTTCGTACATTACGTCACAAGCACTTCCACTGTCAAGGTATATCCTTCGTACCTCTCTGTTGAAAATCTTTCCATTTATGATGACCGGTAGGTCCGAAGGACATATGGTATCAAGGGCTGGGAACGATACTTCACTCCATTCTCTGACGATACGACATCTTTCTCTTTTCTTATAAGGATGGTGTGAATCTATTGCCAGGATTACATTTTCTGCTTCTTGCCTCGTGTCTTCCATTTTCTTTTCATGTACCCTCTCTTTCTTTGGTTCTCGGATTCCTTTTATGAGATGGGACAGTTTGCCCGACTTAACAGCCTCCTCAATGGCTGTTTTGAGGTTGAAGCATTCATCCGTATGGTGCCCAAAATCATTGTGGAAGTCACAAAACTTGGTCATGTCTCTATTCCTCCCTCTGTTGGACATCTTTCCCGGGGCTTTGAACTTGTTGGCTACTTTTTCTGTTGCTAGGATTTCCTTGGGGGTTTTTATCAACGCCCTTAGGATCCCAACTCCGGTTTCTCTTCGGTAAGGGTGAAATCTCCCTTTATCCTCCTTCCTACCATGTTTGTCATCCCTTCTTTCTGATTTCTCTTTTTTCCTATTCATGGGAGCATCGTCTAGGACGAAGTTACCTGCTGTTTCCTTAGCATCTAACCATATATATGCATTTTCTAACAAAGCTTCGTAAGTGCTTGGTAGGTCTCGTCTAAGGTGTTCAATGAGAGGTCTGACCCTAGATCCATAAAGCAACCCAGATATTCTTTGGGACTCTGGTAGGTTGGGAATTTGTTGAGTTTCGTTGGTATACCTAGTGAGGAAGGCTCTAGAACCTTCGCTATCTTTTTGCTTTATCCCATGATCGGCCACATGATTCTTTTTGTGTCGCTTTTGCTGACTAAACTTAGACCTAAATTGTCGTTTTAGGTCATCGAAGCTAGCTACAGAGTCTTTTGGTAGGGAGTTAAACCAGACCCTCGCTTCCCCCTTTAACATGTAATACAATGCGTGACATGCTACAGGAATGTCCCATTTGGCCATTCGTGCTGCACCCACAAATATACTAAGGAAATCACCTGGGTCATCTTTTCCTTCGTAGTAAATTAGGTGTGCGGGTATTTTCATTCCATCGGAGAATGCACATTTTTGGATGTAGGGCACAAACGGGGTTTTTTGATTTATCCAGAAGTTGTTGTTGGCCGCGATCAGGGGTAGTATCTGGTGACCTTGGGCGCAACACATTCCCCCTGGTTAGGAGGATATATCCAGGTGGTGGTCATTTGTTATGGAGGATGGTTCCAATTTTGGAAGTATGCGTGGCTGGTTACTGGTGGTGCCAAAGCGTTTGGTTGGTTGCTCACAGGGGTTATTTCTACACATGGTATGTTGGGGGTGACATGAGAGTTTCCTTGGGCCCATACATATTGGTTTGGTTGCCCGAAGCCACCCCAGCTCGGGTGAGGAGGTGGTACATGCCTATTTGGTGCCTGGGGTGCTATGGACACAGTCGAAGCTGACGCATTACAAATGTAGAGGGGTGCAGTAGGTATAGTTAGGGTTACCTGAGATATGCTGGGGGTTTCCCCCGCTCGAGTCATAGCTTCTGCTGACGAGTTTGCTGGTGGGTTCCTAGGCTGTGAATTTTGGTTTGGAGGTTCCATTTACATCTCCTCGTCATAATCCTCGCTTTCGTATGTTAGCACCCTTCTACTTTGTAAGATCCCCGTGTCCCTTAAACTCTTTATTACCGATCTGATATGATCGTAATTATTCAAGACGAAGGTCTTATCTATCAACGGTGGTGGTTCTGCGGAATGCGAGCCATAGGGGTTCGTTGAGACGAATATGGCGGGAGTGGCTGGTAACCTGGTCAGGGTCCCTACAGTTGAGAACTCTAGCTGTGTTGAATCTGAGGTTTGTGTGTGATATTGCTTAATTTACACATATTTATTCACGCAATATCGATCGCATTTTGGTCCATTGGATACGAATTGGAGCTATTTTGGAAGACATTTGTTAGATTTGGGTTTCGAGAGCCGAGAAGATCTTTTATATGCTTTTTAGATCATTTTGAGGTATGATTTATGTTATTTTATCATCGGTGCCTTAATTTGATGCAACTAGCAGCTTTTGGGCATTTTATGGTGAAAAACAGAGGAAGATTCTGAGCACGTGTTAAGCCGCGGCGCGAGTTAGAGCTATTTTTGAAGGTCGAGCGTTTAGTAATATTTGGAGTAGTGGTAAGAGTTAAGCCGCGGCACGGCTGGCCAGGCCGCGGCGCGGGTCGTTACTGTGTCGGTTTTTAGAGCTATAAATAAGGAATTTAAACCCTAACTTTTTATCACTTTTATCCAGATGAATTCCAGCAGCTTTGGGGCAATTTTTGGTGACTTTTGGGGAATCCCAACATCATTTAATCAATTCAATCATTCCGGGAGCGCGTTTCGATTCGTCAATCGTTCAAGATCACGATTTCAATTAGGTTTAATTCTTATCAAACATAATGAATTTTCTTAATTGTTTATTTATGATTTTGTTTTCAGCCATGATTGTTGGCTAAGTTTTCAATGCTTGTCTTGATTAATAACCGAGGTTTTGGATGTTATCATTTATAATTTATGAACTTATGCATGTTTATTTCAATAGTTTGAATAAAAGATCGATTCTTATTGATGTTTAACTTTATGAACTTGATTGATTAGTGTATTTGTTTGATAAAGAGAACTCTTGTTGATTTAATATACTAGTTTAAATTGATTTATCTTAATTGATTGTTTGCTAAACCGGACCAAGGGGGTAAATTAAGTTTAAGCGGTTAGACGATATATGGGTGAATTGTGTAGAGCGAACGCAAAGGCAATTGTTATTCAAATCTTTGATCTAGTTAATTAATTAGTCACAAACGAAAAGGTCTTAGGTGCCAGGGAACCCTACATCTAGTAATTCTAGTTTGAGTACTTGCTAAAGAGAACTCTTGGCGGGTCGACTGAGTAATTTGCATGTATTAAGTCTTAAATCGGGCTAAAGTATAAAAACATCCAATTTCGAGGGTAAAAGGTCTATACGAGCATTTCCATTCTATTGATATCAAATTATCTTAATTGCTTTCTTGTTTTAAGTTTTATAAATCTAAAAATTCAAAAATATTGTTTTTATTTTCAAATCAAATCTTGATTTGGCTAATCATTAAATAGCCACCAACAAAACTATTTCGTACTTTCCATTTTCTAAGATTAACTTAGTTTATTTTCATTAGCTATAATCTTAATTCACACGCGTAACCTGTCCTTTGAACGATCTTGGATTTGCCAACATCTTACTACTGCACGATCGGGTACACTGCCCGTTAGTGTGTAAACTTTAACAACTGGTAATTCCTTTTATAAATAATAGACGTGATTTTACACATCAAGTTTTTGGCGCCGCTGCCGGGGACAGTTGTGTCGAAAATTAAGATTGTTATCTAATTGTTTTTAGATAGTTTTAATTGTAGTTTATTTCTATTTTTCGTTTATTCTCAGTTGAATCTGTGCGTTTAATCAGTTGTTAGCTGTGATTTTCCAGATAACAGGTAGTGCATGCCACATACGCGTTCTTCAGATTCTCCACTTCTTTAAGCATTTGACGAACCCGAAAGAGAGTTCTTTAGAGAATTAAGTCAAGAGCAACAGTCAACGGTGGATTCACCCGTTTCTTCGAGTGATAATATAATTCATTTGGGTAGTAGTTCTGAGACTGTGGTGCCCGATACACCACCTGAAATCAACGAAGAGGAAGACACTTATGTTTCATTAGATATTTTCGAGACTGAAGAGAAGGCTGAGCAACCACCTCATCTTCAGACTATGTCAGAAAAGTTGAAGGCCACCCGAGCTGGCCAAGGAAATTCAATTACTCAACCAAACACCACTCAGCCTTTCCAAATCACAGGTCCAATTCTGAGTTTGATTTCTTCTGATTGCCAATTTCATGGCAAGGATAGTGAGGATGCTAACGAGCATCTCCGTGTTTTCAATGATGTTTGCAACTTATTCAAGCTGAATGAGGTTGCCGATACTTCGATAAAGACAAGGCTTTTTCCCTGGACTCTTAAGGGAGAAGCTAAGAGGTGGTTAGATAAGCAACCCGAGGGTATGTTTACTTCTTGGGATGGGTTTGTAGATAAGTTTTTATCAAAGTTTTTCCCTGCATCTCGAGCTGCTAGACTTCAAGCATAACTTTCACAGTGAGACATTATTTGATGCTTGGGACCATTATGCTAACATGTTACGCTCGTGTCCGCAACACGGGTTGAATGATTTACAAAAGGTCCAGATTTTCTACAAAGGTTGTGACATACCAACTCGTCAGAGTATTGATCAAGCAGCAGGAGGTACTTTGATGGATAAGACAGAAGAAGAAGCGTTAGAGATTATTGAAAAGCAAGATGCCTACACTCACGAGTGGCATCAAGATCATGAGTTACCCCGTTCAGCTTCAGTAAAGAGGACCGATACCACTGGTGCTTATGATGATTATGGGTCTATAAATGCTAAGTTAGATAAATTTGGTAGGCATTTTGAGAAGTTGGATAAGGATATTCAAGGTATAAAGGTTGGTTAATTGTGAATATTGTGGGGGATTACATTTAGCAAAAGATTGTGATGCGGATTTGACTATGAATCAGAAAGAAGAGATCGCTTTTATTAGTCAACAGAACAACAATCAGTTTTAGGGACGTACTTAGTTTAATAGGAATTTCAACAATCCTTATAATCCTCAAGGTAATCAAGGTTCGAGGTTCCAGCCAGGATCTAGTGGAGGTTATCAACAGCAAGCTCCCAGATATTTTCAGAAGCCCCAAGCCGAAGAGAAAAAGTCTAAACTTGAGGCTATGATCGAAAAGCTTGTGATATCTCAAACTCATCTTGTTACTACTGTTACCCAAAACAATGAGAAGAATGATCAAATGTTTGGAAATCAACAAGCAGCTATTCAGAATCTGGAGAAACAAATTGGTTAACTTGCTAATCAGAGTAATGAGAGGAAACCGGGGGAATTATCGAGTAAAACGGATACTAACCCGAAGAATGGGCACGTTAATGCTATCACCATCCGAAGTGGTTTAGCATATGATCTACCAAGGAAGCTCGATGAGTATGATTTGAGAGTGCCGTTAGCTAAGGATAGTGAACCGGTTGTTTTTAGTGAACCGGAGGGGGAAAAGGAGCCGGAACATGTGATTGAGAAGGTTGTGAGGTTACCGGAAACCATTGCTGCAAAATCGGTAGTTAAAGAGTATCAACCACCTCTCCCATTCCCGAGGAAGTTGAGATTGGAGAAGCTTGAGGCGGAAAAGTCCAAGTTCATGGACTTGATTAAAAAAGTTAACATAAATATGCCTTTTATTGATGTGATTGCAGGTATGCCAAAGAATGCAAGGTTTCTGAAGGATTTGCTAACTAACAGGAAGAAGCTGGAGAACGTGTCTTCAGTCAGATTGAATGCCGCATGCTCAGCGGTAGTTGCAAACAAGCTTCCCGAGAAGCTTGAGGATCTTGGAAGTTTTACCATTCCTTGCTTACTTGGTAATTTAGATTGTGTGATGGCGTTGGCGGATTTGGGGTCTAGTATAAATTTAATTCCTTATTCTATTTATTTACAGCTAGACCCCGGGGAGTTAAAACCCACGCGTATGGCTATTCAGCTAGCAGACCGCTCTATTAAATTCCCTCGTGGAATTATAGAGAATATGCTAGTTACGACCGGGTCGTTGGTTTTCTCGGCTGATTTCGTGGTTTTGGATATGGAAGTGGATGAAAGGATTCCACTTATTTTGGGTCGGCCATTTTTGAATACTGCTAGGTGTATCATCGATGTTTATGGCCAAAAGTTGACCCTTAGGATAGATGACTTGAGTGCAACATTCTCAATCGACCATGCTTTAAAATACCCTGCTTACACTGATGATACATGTTTTTTCTTAATACTGTGGATATCCAGTCTGAGTTTTTGCAAGAATTCCCAGAGTTACAGGGTTCAGGAGAATGTTCATTGGTTGAAATTGATGAAGAGTTGTAGGTTGAGGAGGTGGACATTTTAACCGCCTTGATGGAAAACGGCTATGAGCCGACTGAGGAGGAGTTCAAAGAACTCGATCGTGATGATGATTACCGGAGCAAGTCTTCAATTGAAGAACCTCCCGAGTTAGAATTGAAGTCACTTCCAGATCATTTGGAATACGCTTATTTGCAGGAGGAATATAAGCTCCCTATAATTATTTCTTCTTTTCTTACTACAGGTCAGAAAACTGAGCTTGTAACCATGCTAAAGGCCCATAAACCGGCCATTGCTAGGAAAATTCGCGACATCAAGGGTATTAGTCCCACCTATTGCACCCAAAAAAACCTAATGGAGGATAACTCCAAACCTGTGGTGTAACGTCAAAGGAGGTTGAACCCGCACATGTAAGATGTCGTGAAAACTCCTCGATGCAGGTCTGATTTACCCGATTTCTGAAAGTCCGTGGATTAGCCCAGTACACTGTGTACCTAAGAAAGGTGGTATGACTGTTACCACCAATGATAAAAATAAGTTAATTTCCACTCGGACTGTCACGGGGTGGCGTGTTTGTATTCACTATCGTAAGTTGAACAACGCCACACGAAAAGACCACTTCCCGTTACCTTTCATGGATCAAATCCTAGAGAGGTTAGCGGGAAACAGCTTTTATTGTTTTCTTGATGGTTTTTTGGGCTATTTCCAAATTCCTATCTCGCCCGAGGACCAGGAGAAAACCACTTTCACGTGCCCGTGTGGCACATTCTCATACCGTCGCACGCCCTTTGGCCTTTGTAACGCTCCGACCACTTTTCAAAGGTGCATGATGGCCATATTCCATGATATGATAGAAGATTGCATGGAGGTGTTCATGGATGACTTTTCGGTCTTCAGTGACACTTTCGATTCATGCCTTCTTAATTTAGAACGAATGTTGGTAAGGTGTGAGAAATCTAATCTTGTGCTTGTAAGTAACTAGAGGGGGGTGAATAGTTACTTGATACGTTTTTAACACTTTTTCGATTGATCACCAAATTCGATTTAACTTTGATCAACCAACTCAACTCAAACTTGATGTGTGTAGTGTATATGTTCGAAATGATAAATGAAGTAATGTAAAGAACATAGACACAAGGATTTATAGTGGTTCGGGTGGATGTTAACAAATCCACCTTAATCCACTCCCCGATTACACTAATCGGGATTTGTTGCTTCACTAAGCACTTTTCTCCAAATCCGATGGAGATCCGATTTACAAGTCTTCAACTTCTTTGGTAGACAACAAACCTAATCTTTCTATCCCTTTGAAAGATCAACTTCAACCTATATCAACTTGCCTTCACCTTGGACAAGTATTAATCTCCAAATAAGATTAATCAACTTCCTAAGTCCCTTTAAGGAAGTAGATCACTAAGCAAGCCTATGCTTCTACTAATTGAAGTTACAAGACTTATACACTTTGCAATGATGATCCTAATACAATTCTAGGACATACATTACATTAAGTAAACTCACAAGATAAATGATTTTGATTAGTAAGTTTACAACAACCCAATTCTATATCCATGAGATCATAGAATCTTCTCTTGCTTGATCACATTTGAGTAGTAATTGATGCACTTGTGATCACTAGAAATAAGCCTTTGAAATATGCAACATGGTTAGCTTCAAGTGCTCTTAAATGTTTGCCATTTATAGTGAGATTCAAAAAGTAGCCGTTGACACACGGTTGCCGTCACGGTCGACCGTGGTGCGGCCGTGCGTGCTCCAGTCCAAATTTAGTATCTGTTGTATAGCCTTTTGACTCAAATTTGAACACCACATTTTGGCACCTTTACTCCTTCTAGCACCTGCAAAAGAAACCAAACATCCAATACAAGTACTGTATGCATTAAGTGTGTGAGATTTGGTCTTAATGCATGAAAGTGACTAATCATTCCAAAAGTGGCAAACCCAACATTCTTGGAGAAGTGTCTTGATTGATATTTTAGGAAATCTCAGTTGGTCAAGACTTAGTTAGTCACTTTAATGCCCTTGGTTCAATTCTAAAGACTAGTCACTATGTCATTAGCTTCCTAGTTTCAATTAATCACAAGTCATGTTCTTTTTTAAGTTTAGTTAGAGATTAATTGAATAATGTCTCTATAAGATAATCATGAAGTATGTAGAGACATCAAAGTTCAGTCATAAGCAATCACCCTTAGTCAGTTAGACTAGACCAAATAGACAATTGACTATACTTTCATAGTGAACCATTTTACACTTAATCTATTGGAGTAGGTTAGTCACTTAATTCCTAACTAATGAGCACATAGCAAACATATTAATCAAGTTGACAAGTTTATGAGTATTAATCATATTGACAAGTAGCAAGTAATACTCACATAGCAAGAGATAGTTATTCTAGGATCAATCATATAGATACTTGCACAACTTATAATTCAAGCACTTAATAAGTTTAATTTGCAATATAACATATTGCTTGATTAATGTGTAAGCACACATTAATGTCCAACACATGCACAAGGGAAGAGCAATCTTTAGTTGGGACTTAGTGAACATACTAAATGTATCTAAGTGTGTTTTAGGATTACAAGTCATTACTAGTTAACCTTGAGAGCATTGTTCCTCATTTAGCCTTAATTAATCATTAAGTCATTTCTAAAGCAATCATTTTTCTAGTGACATTGGCTTAAGTGTGTTGTACTTGATGATCACACTAAGGATATCTAGATAAGAATTAAGATCACAAGTTGTTGATTAACACTTATGTGTTATGCCTAATCTTGGTTAATTTGTCATTAAGATGTCATTAGGCGTAATTAATCACAATTAGTGTTTTTATGACCAAAACTCATTTGAGTATGCAGAAGGCATCTATTCTAAGCATGTTGAGAAAGGTTTCATGAATTATAGATGTCGGGAACTAGTCACACTTTATTTGGTCGAAAATGGTAACAGAGAAAACTGCGGTCGCACTGCGGTTGATCGTGGTTGAGACCGTGCAACTTGTTTTCACAAAACTTCATTGCAATTCAGTTTGGGGTTTCACGGTTGACTATGCGGTCGATTGTACCTTGATCGTGTGTTTAGCTGAACTTTTAATTTCATTCTTTAACCTATGTTTGACTTGGTCGTTTGCAAGATAAAGTATGGATTAGTGACCTTGCATGTTTTATGTTAAGATGTCAGTTATCACTTATGCATATGTATGTGTCATCATCAAAACATATTCTTTGGTTAATCATACTTTGGTTAATCATACTTAAGTTTATCGTTTAGTGCATTAACCCACATTCAACCAACATTCTCCCCCTTTTTGATGATGACAAACATACAAGTGATGTGATGAGGGACATTTTGCTATAAATACGCAAGTGTTAACAATCACTTGTATCCATCTTTCTCCCCCTTTTGTCGAAGCAAAAAGGTTAGCTCCCCCTAGAACTAAGCTCGCCCTTAGAAAAAAACTCCCCCTTAAATTGTGCACGTTGGAAAAACAAATATTAAAACATAACAAGCACACATTTTATTCAAAGTACATACTAAGCATAGATAATTCATACATAGATAATACATGATGGTCAAAAGAAATTCAATTATCATGATGAGAGGAGTGACCCTTGTCCTTGTCCTCAGATCGTGATAATCTTCGACCAAGTTTTAGAATGTTTCCATGAATTACACTATTTTGTCCCTGTGTCGAAAGAGAACAAAAGTTGGGTGGATTTTCAAGAGGAGGTTCTTGGATATGCTTGGTTGAAGCTTTGCATATTGGATATGAAGAGGCTTGAATGGAATGGTGAAACGGAGATGTCATTCCAACATATACGAAAAGCTTGGTCAGATGGAGACCATACGGAAGTGACACGTGGGAATGTTGACTTGCATATTGCATTCTTGATGCCATGAAATGTGCAACATTTACTTTCGTGGAGTTCAGAAGACACTATATGAAGGTGACTTCATTTGTATCCAGTCTATCCAGTAGTTTCCCCTTTCCGTACACATTTGCAGTGATGATCTGTTGCCAAAGATCATATGTCGATGCAGGATGCTGACAAGGGAATCCATCCTTTTTGATTAATTCGGGTCTAAAAGTTCAGTTGCACATAATATCTAGTGCATTGTCTTTCTTTACCCATTTAGGAAATTCATTGAACGAATTTGGTTCTAGAAAGAATGTTCGACCTTCATGCGGAACATCCATAATATTTCCAAATTCTTTAAGAGTTAATGAATAACTTCTTCCATAAAGAGAAAATGAGATTTTCTCATTATTGTGTGAGAATTGAAAATTCTCATAGAGTTCATTGATGTGAGGGGAATAGAGTGAACCTCTTAGATTAAGAAAGACATCCCACTTGATGTTTGAGAAGCTTTCAAGAGATTAGGTAGTAAGATGATGTGTAAGAACTTCTTTCCCTTCAACAATGGACCTCATTGTGAAGAACCTTTGCTTTGCAAAGAGATGTTTGGGGTAGTTGATGGAGGTGGGAATTTGTTGAATGTATTTTCTTTAATAGACAAATGATGAATGGTGTCTAGCAAACTTTAATTGGGTAGGTAGCTAAATTGAGAGCATTTTGTCAAAGATATCAATTTTTTCTTTTGCAATCTATTTGTTGACATATGTTTATGTAATAGTTTAGTGGCCCACGGTTTTAATCATTGGATGTAATGTATTTACTAGTATTTACCATGGTAACAATGTAACTTATCTAACTTGGGAGGTTGTCATATATAAACAACCTCCCCACATCTTTTGTAATTAGTTATCCATTTGCACCTACAAACTTTATCTTATTCTCTCAAGTGTTCTTGCATAACTAATACCTATAACCCACTAATCCAACTCACAAACCGGTCGATCTAGGCTTCTTTAGGGACTAACAATTGGTATCAGAACTTGCTATCTTGCTTGTAGATCCAAGGATTGAAGCCTCTAGATTCGTGTTTTGAAGTGATTGGTGTTCTTCGGTTTAGGTATCATGTTTTCTTCTTATTTGGTCACTGATTTGCTTGATTATCTGTTAAATATATTTGTTTTCTCTGCTTGAAATCTGTCTAAAATACTTAACATGAACTGAAAAATCTCACGCCTTAACTTAGTTTAATCTGGTTCTTAAAGATCTATGCATGAAATCTTACATCTAATTCTAATCTGTCGTGTTTTTCGTTTATGTTGAAGTATGTTTAACATGTTTATCTCATGAAAACGATATGTATGTCAAAATGGTATGAAACTCATGAAGTTTTCTGTTAATCTAGTGCTTAGTTCATGTACTTTGTTCATATTTCATGCTTTAATGTTCATGCTTCTGCTGCCATGACTGAGTTACTATGAATTTGTCACTTTATACCATGATTTAATCAAAACTTGCATGATTATAATTGTAGTGACCCGAACTTTTCCATGTTTATATATATTAAATGAATTTATTATTTACATGATTAAGTGTTTCCAACATGTTAAGCAATCAAACTTGTTAAGACTTGTTTAATGGAAATAGGTTTTATATAGACAATTGACCACCCAAGTTGACCGGTGATTCACGAACGTTAAAACTTGTAAAAACTATATAATGACATATATATGGTTATACATATAGTTAACATGATATTATGATAAGTAAGTATCTCATTAGGTATTTTAACAATGAGTTATATACATAAAAAATGAGACTATTGAATTAAAAACTCGAAAATGATATATATAACGATTATCGTTATAACAACGTCTTACTAAATAAATATGTATCAAAATAAGATATTGATACACTATGTTTAATCATGATAAATGATAAGTAATCATGTCATTAAGTGTATTAACAATGAACGACATATGTAAAAACAAGACTACTAACTTAATGATTTCGAAACGAGACATATATGTAACGATTATTGTTGTAACAATATTTAACTGTATATATATATATATCATATTAAGATATATTAATACATCATATTATCATGATAATGTAATAATTTAATATCTCTTTAGATATAATAAACAATGGGTTAACAACATTTAACAAGATCGTTAACCTAAAGGTTTCAAAACAACACTTACATGTAACGACTAACGATGACTTAACGACTCAGTTAAAATGTATATACATGTAGTATTTTAATATGTATTCATACACTTTTGAAAGACTTCAAGACACTTATCAAAGTACTTCTACTTAACAAAAATGCTTACAATTACATCCTCATTCATTTTCATCAACAATTCTACTCGTATGCACTCGTATTTGTACTCGTACAATACTCCAATGATCAGCTCTTAGTAGCCCATGTGAGTCACCTAACAATGTGGGAACCATAATTTAACATCTAGTATGAAATATCTCACAAAATAACAAACTAATGGAGCCTATATGACACCTCCATATTTACGTGAAAGAGGAAGTCCACAAACACTTTCATTTTGCAACTTACATGCATCAAACTACTCTCTATCAAGTGTTCTTACTTTTTTCTAAGTGTTCTTTATCATCTTCATCAAAATCTAGCTCAATCTAGTTCATAAATCCATACATAAACCAAGTTATAAAACAACTACTCAAGAACACACCAACAACACTTCCAAGTTTGCTAGCTTACTTCCAATCTTGCAAATCCACTTTGAGTGATCATCCAACCTCAAGAAATCTTTCTTATTTACAGTAAGATATCTTTCTAATATAAGGTAATACTCATATTCAAACTTTGATTCAATTTCTATAACTTTAACAATCTTATTTCGAGTGGAAATCTTACTTGAATTTGTTTTCGTGTCATGATTCTACTTCAAGAACTTTCAAGCCATCCAAGGATCCTTTGAAGCTAGATCTATTTTTCTCATTTCTACTAGGTTTATCCACAAAACCTGAGGTAGTAATGATGTTCATAACATCATTCGATTCATATATATAAAACTACTTTATTCGAAGGTTTAAACTTGTAATCACTAGAACATAGTTTAGTTAATTCTAAACTTGTTCGCAAACAAAAGTTAATCCTTCTAACTTGACTTTTAAAATCAACTAGACACATGTTCTATATCTATATGATATGCTAACTTAATGATTTAAAACCTGAAAACACGAAAAACATCGTAAAACCGGATATATGCCGTCGTAGTAACACCGCGGGCTGTTTTGGGTTAGTTAATTAAAAACTATGATAAACTTTGATTTAAAAGTTGTTCTTCTGGGAAAATTATTTTTCTTATGAACATGAAACTATATCCAAAAATCATGGTTAAACTCAAAGTGGAAGTATGTTTTCCAAAATGGTCATCTAGACGTCGTTCTTTCGACTGAAATGACTACCTTTACAAAAACGACTTGTAACCTGTATTTACTACTATAAACTTATACTTTTTCTGTTTAGATTCATAAACTTAAGTTTAATATGAAACCATAGCAACTTGAATCACTCAAAACGGATTTAAAACGAAGAAGTTATGGGTAAAACAAGATTGGATAATTTTTCTTGTTGTAGCTACGTGAAAATTCGTAACAAATCTATATCAATCATATACTAGCTAACTCATATTGTATTATACATGTATTTTTATATATTATGTAATCTTGGGATACCATAGACACGAATACAATGTTTTGACATATCATATCGACCCATCTATATATATATTTCGGAACAACCATAGACACTCTATATGTAGTAATGTTGGAGCTAGCTATACAGGGTTGAGATTGATTCCAATATATTATATATAATTTGAGTTGTGATCTAGCCTGAGACTTGTATACATGAGGTCGTGGATTGATTCGAGATAATATATATTGCTTTATTTCTGTACATCTAACTGTGGACAACTAGTTGTAGGTTACTAATGAGGACAGCTGACTTAATAAACTTAAAACATTAAAACGTATTGAAAATGTTGTAAATATATTTTTAACATACTTTAATATATATGTACATATTTGTTATAGGTTCGTGAATCGACCAGTGGCCAAGTCTTACTTTCCGACGAAGTAAAAATATGTGAAAGTGAGTTATAATCCCATTTTTAATATCTATTATTTTTGGGATGAGAATACATGCAGATTTGAAAATGATTTACAAAATAGACACAAGTAATTGAAACTACATTATATGTTGAATCGTTATACTGGATATCGCCCTTGTTGAACTTGGTAACCTAAGAATTGGTATTTATTATAATTACCAACAATTGACACGAATCCTAAAGATAGATCTATGGGCCATTGACAAGCCCCAGTCAGAGAATTTGAACTGCTTTAGTACTTCGATATTATTTATGGGGATATTCTAGATGCATTCTGTTAATGTCGGTTACCAGGTGCTCAAACATATGAATGATATTTATGCAGATTGCATGTTATTGAAAGATGAAATCTTGTGGTCTATTATTACAATTTGATATATAGATTTAAACCTATAACTAACCAACATTTTTGTTGACATTTAAAGCATGTTTATTCTCAGATGATTATTAAGAGCTTCCGCTGTTGCATGCTAATATATGGACAAGATGTGGTGTCAACATGCTTGTATAATATTGTTTAAAACTGCATTCGAGATTTATTTTGTTGTAACATATTAATATTGTAAACCAATATGTATTGGTAGTGTGTAAGTGTGATATTTTCATATTATCATTTCTGGATAATCTAGGTAGTGTCTTTTTAACCTTGTCGAAAAAATAAAGGTTATGGTTAGTTTTAAAAACGAATACAGTCTTTGAAAAACGTCTCATATAGAGGTCAAAAACTCGTAACGAAATCAATTAATATGGAACGTTTATAATCAATATGAACGAGACATTTCAGCTGGTATCCGAGCGTTGGTCTTAGAGAACCAGAAATTTGCATTAATGTGTCTTATCGAGTTTGTTAGGATACATTAGTGAGTCTGGACTTCCACCGTGTTTTCTTTAAAAACGATTGCTTAACACTTTTATTGGAAACTATATGTAATTATTATGTGATATATTAACCTCTTAATATGTTTGATATTGTGTGATAGATGTCTACCACTAGTACAAATCCCATCGACTCACCTAATAATAATGAAGAGTCGAATATACTTTGGGAAGATTCACAAATTCCCGAAGAGGAACCAGAAGAGGAGGAACTGGAAGAGGAGGAACCAGAAGAAGAGGAACCGAAAGAGGAAGAACCGGAAGAAGAAGAAGAAGAAGAAGAGGTTCCGGAGGAAGAAATATTGATACCTACAGTAAATCGATTAAATAAAAGAAAATCCTCAACCAACGGACCAACGTTAAAAATGGTCAATGGTGTTTCCGCCGAGGAAGCAAATTATTGGGAAGATTACCAATTTTCCGATAAATCAGATCCCGATGAGGATTCCGATGATGTTATAGAAATTACCTCGACCCAATTTAATAAAGCAAAAGAAAATAATAAGGGAAAAGGTATAAAAATAGAGAAACCTGATTCCAACCCCGATAAACTTTATATGTATTGGCAACATCCGTATTTCCTAAATTGTAATAATAACCCGAGATCCTCTAAACCACCAGGTTTTTCTAAACCATTGTAGAAAATGACGGCTCGTATTAGAGGAATAACATATATCCCTAGAAAATTAGGAAAATGAACCAAGTCAATAAAAGAAGAAACCAGTGATTCAGATTAGAGGGTTGTAATCATGTTGTGTATTATAAGTATTGTAGTGTGCTTGTACTTTTATGTTCTATGCAAAAATTGCTTGTATTGTTTGTTAATTATCTTTTACAAATCTAATCATTGTCTATTTTACAGTATAAAAACACAAAATGGACCTTAAGGGTAGATAACCGAATATTTTAGAAGACCTACCAGAGGATATGATTGATGAAATCTTGTCTAGAGTTGGTCAGAATTCATCAGCACAATTAGTTATGGCGAAATTAACTTGTCAAACATTTGAAAGACTTTCTAGAAATGCCTTAGTTTATAAAAGGCTTTTCTTTGAAAGATGGGGTATATCACATTGGGGAGACTTTAAGTTACGCCAAGTTTTCTTTAAGGCATTTAGTGCGGGAAACCCAGATACAATTTTACGCTACGGGTTACGAACCTATTTTGACTCAACATATCCCAACATAGGACTCCGTTCTTTAGAAAGAGCTTCTAACATGCAACATAAAGAAGCATGTTATGCTTACGGGTTAATAATGTTCGCTTCTCATCAAATTGAGAAAAAGAACATTGGGTTGAAACTTTTAAATAAAACATTCTCACAAGTGACGGACTCAGTAGTTGGGGTAAGAAACAAGGTTTTTAGATTGCTACGAGGCTGTTGGGCATTACGAAACCCTCGTCCTTTTGACGATATTACAACATGCTGCCTAGCCAATGGTCATAATGGTTACTTTCCGCAAGACCAAGGATGAGAAGTCGTCTTAGTAAAACCAGAATACATGACTTGTTTTTGGATTTATGAATTACGTGTCTTTATTTCTTTTGCTGAACAACTTGCGTATTAACTAGAAATGCCTTTATAGCTGCCGAGTAGCAAAGTTATTATGTGCTATATTTCATCCTAAATGTATAATAGCGGTATTGTAAGTTGTAAATATTATAAAAAATTTGTACGCTAAATTTTATTATAATCAGTTTTTTATATGGAATTGTAGTAGTTAAATTGTATATTAGCTACTAAGTATGAACTTAACGGGTAGGTACTACCAGTATTAAAAACTATAAAACGCTAATATGAGGAAAAAGCTTTTATAAATGAGTTCATACTATGCTACGAAATACTATTGACTACTCTTAAAATTCTATATGATTAACTTAATTCGTTTGGCTATTTTTGAAGGAAATGGCACCGACTACTCGTCAGAATTTGAACATGAGCGAGGAAGACTTCCGTGTTTTCCTTGCTGCAAACATAGCCGCAGTGCAGGCTGCAATGCAAAATAACAACAATAACTCTGGTTCTAGTAGTGGAACTAATCCCACAAGAAATCGTGTAGGATGCTCCTACAAAGAATTCACTGTCTGCAAACCTTTGGAATTCGATGGAACCGAAGGACCAATTGGATTGAAACGGTGGACCGAGAAAGTCGAATCGGTGTTTGCCATAAGTAAGTGTACTGAAGAGGACAAAGTTAAGTACGCTAAGCATACCTTCACAGGTACTGCGTTAACGTGGTGGAACACCTATCTTGAACAAGTAGGACAAAATGCTGCTTACGCACTACCATGGTCAGCATTCAAGCAACTACGCACTACCGTGGTCAACATTTAAGCAACTGATGAACGAGCAGTACCATCCTAGAAACGAAGTCAATAAGCTCAAAGTAGAGCTTGGAGAGTTACGAACACAAGGGTTCAACATTACCACATATGAACGACGATTCACAGAGTTGTGCCTATTATATCCAGGAACGTTCGAAGATGAAGAGGAGAAGATCGACGCGTTTATAAAAGGGTTACCAGTAAGGATTCAAGAATATGTGAGTTCACATGAGCCCGCTTCCATACAAAAGGCAAGTCGAATGGCTCATAAACTCATAAATCAGATTGAGGGAAGAATTAAAGAACAGGCGGCCGAAGAAGCCAACACGAAACAACTCAAGAGGAAGTGGGAGGAAAACCGTGACAAGAATCACCAGTACAACTACAATAACAATCGCAACAACTATCTCAACAACCGCAACAACAATCGCAATAATAACCGCAATCCTAACAATAACTACAACAAACGTCCCAACAACAACAACAACTGCAACAACCGTTCCAACAACAATGACAATCCCAACAACAACCAAATCAATAACAACAATGGCAACAACAATCAGAACAATAAATGTCTAAGGTGTGGTGAAATGTCCCGTTCTTATTGATTAAAAACGTTCCATATTAATTGATTTCGTTGCGAGGTTTTGACCTCTATATGAGACGTTTTTCAAAGACTGCATTCATTTTAAAACAAACCATAACCTTTATTTCATCAATAAAGGTTTAAAAAGCTTTACGTAGATTATCAAATAATGATAATCTAAAATATCCTGTTTACACACGACCATTACATAATGGTTTACAATACAAATATGTTACAACAAAATAAGTTTCTTGAATGCAGTTTTTACACAATATCATACAAGCATGGACTCCAAATCTCGTCCTTATTTAAGTATGCGACAGCGGAAGCTCTTAATAATTACCTGAGAATAAACATGCTTAAAACGTCAACAAAAATGTTGGTGAGTTATAGGTTTAACCTATATATATCAAATCATAATAATAGACCACAAGATTTCATATTTCAATACACATCCCATACATAGAGATAAAAAATCATTCATATGGTGAAGACCTGGTAACCGACATTAACAAGATGCATATATAAGAATATCCCCATCATTCTAGGACACCCTTCGGATATGATATAAATTTCGAAGTACTAAAGCATCCGGTACTTTGGATGGGGTTTGTTAGGCCCAATAGATCTATCTTTAGGATTCGCGTCAATTAGGGTGTCTGTTCCCTAATTCTTAGATTACCAGACTTAATAAAAAGGGGCATATTCGATTTCGATAATTCAACCATAGAATGTAGTTTCACGTACTTGTGTCTATTTTGTAAATCATTTATAAAACCTGCATGTATTCTCATCCCAAAAATATTAGATTTTAAAAGTGGGACTATAACTCACTTTCACAGATTTTTACTTCGTCGGGAAGTAAGACTTGGCCACTGGTTGATTCACGAACCTATAACAATATATACATATATATCAAAGTATGTTCAAAATATATTTACTACACTTTTAATATATTTTGATGTTTTAAGTTTATTAAGTCAGCTGTCCTCGTTAGTAACCTACAACTAGTTGTCCACAGTTAGATGTACAGAAATAAATCGATAAATATTATCTTGAATCAATCCACAACCCAGTGTATACGTATCTCAGTATTGATCACAACTCAAACTATATATATTTTGGAATCAACCTCAACCCTGTATAGCTAACTCCAACATTCACATATAGAGTGTCTATGGTTGTTCCGAAATATATATAGATGTGTCGACATGATAGGTCGAAACATTGTATACGTGTCTATGGTATCTCAAGATTACATAATATACAATACAAGTTGATTAAGTTATGGTTGGAATAGATTTGTTACCAATTTTCACGTAGCTAAAATGAGAAAAATTATCCAATCTTGTTTTACCCATAACTTCTACATTTTAAATCCGTTTTGAGTGAATAAAATTGCTATGGTTTCATATTGAACTCTATTTTATGAATCTAAACAGAAAAAGTATAGGTTTATAGTCGGAAAAATAAGTTACAAGTCGTTTTTGTAAAGGTAGTCATTTCAGTCGAAAGAACGACGTCTAGATGACCATTTTAGAAAACATACTTCCACTTTGAGTTTAACCATAATTTTTGGATATAGTTTCATGTTCATAATAAAAATCATTTTCTCAGAATAACAACTTTTAAATCAAAGTTTATCATAGTTTTTAATTAACTAACCCAAAACAGCCCGCGGTGTTACTACGACGGCGTAAATCCGGTTTTACGGTGTTTTTCTTGTCTCCAGGTTTTAAATCATTAAGTTAGCATATCATATAGATATAGAACATGTGTTTAGTTGATTTTAAAAGTCAAGTTAGAAGGATTAACTTTTGTTTGCGAACAAGTTTAGAATTAACTAAACTATGTTCTAGTGATTACAAGTTTAAACCTTCGAATAAGATAGCTTTATATGTATGAATCGAATGATGTTATGAACATCATTACTACCTTAAGTTCCTTGGATAAACCTACTGGAAAAGAGAAAAATGGATCTAGCTTCAACGGATCCTTGGATGGCTCGAAGTTCTTGAAGCAGAATCATGACACGAAAACAAGTTCAAGTAAGATCATCACTTGAAATAAGATTGTTATAGTTATAGAAATTGAACCAAAGTTTGAATATGATTATTACCTTGTATTAGAATGATAACCTACTGTAAGAAACAAAGATTTCTTAAGGTTGGATGATCACCTTACAAGATTGGAAGTGAGCTAGCAAACTTAAAAGTATTCTTGATTTTATGTAACTAGAACTTGTAGAATATATGAAGAACACTTAGAACTTGAAGATAGAACTTGAGAGAGATCAATTAGATGAAGAAAATTGAAGAATGAAAGTGTTTGTAGGTGTTTTTGGTGTATGGATTAGATATAAAGGATATGTAATTTTGTTTTCATGTAAATAAGTCATGAATGATTACTCATATTTTTGTAATTTTATGAGATATTTCATGCTAGTTGCCAAATGATGGTTCCCACATGTGTTAGGTGACTCACATGGGCTGCTAAGAGCTGATCATTGGAGTGTATATACCAATAGTACATACATCTAAAAGCTGTGTATTGTACGAGTACGAATACGGGTGCATACGAGTAGAATTGTTGATGAAACTGAACGAGGATGTAATTGTAAGCATTTTTGTTAAGTAGAAGTATTTTGATAAGTGTATTTAAGTCTTTCAAAAGTGTATAAATACATATTAAAACACTACATGTATATACATTTTAACTGAGTCGTTAAGTCATCGTTAGTCGTTACATGTAAGTGTTGTTTTGAAACCTTTAGGTTAACGATCTTGTTAAATGTTGTTAACCCAATGTTTATAATATCAAATGAGATTTTAAATTATTATATTATCATGATATTATCATGTATGAATATCTCTTAATATGATATACATACATTAAATGTCTTTACAACGATAATCGTTACATATATGTCTCGTTTAAAAATCATTAAGTTAGTAGTCTTGTTTTTACATATGTAGTTCATTGTTAATATACTTAATGATATGTTTACTTATCATAGTATCATGTTAACTATATATATATCCATATATATGTCATCATATAGTTTTTACAAGTTTTAACGTTCGTGAATCACCGGTCAACTTGGGTGGTCAATTGTCTATATGAAACATATTTCAATTAATCAAGTCTTAACAAGTTTGATTGCTTAACATGTTGGAAACATTTAATCATGTAAATATCAATCTCATTTAATATATATAAACATGGAAAAGTTCGGGTCACTACAGTACCTACCCGTTAAATAAATTTCGTCCCGAAATTTTAAGATGTTGAAGGTGTTGACGAATCTTCTGGAAATAGATGCGGGTATTTCTTCTTCATCTGATCTTCACGCTCCCAGGTGAACTCGGGTCCTCTACGAGCATTCCATCGAACCTTAACAATTGGTATCTTGTTTTGCTTAAGTCTTTTAACCTCATGATCCATTATTTCGACGGGTTCTTCGATGAATTGAAGTTTTTCGTTGATTTGGATTTCATCTAACAGAATAGTGAGATCTTCTTTAGCAAAACATTTCTTCAAATTCGAGACGTGGAAAGTGTTATGTACAGCCGCGAGTTGTTGAGGTAGCTCCAGTTTGTAAGCTACTGGTCCGACACGATCTATAATCTTGAATGGTCCAATATACCTTGGATTTAATTTCCCTCGTTTACCAAATCGAACAACGCCTTTCCAAGGTGCAACTTTAAGCATGACCATCTCTCCAATTTCAAATTCTATATCTTTTCTTTTAATGTCAGCGTAGCTCTTTTGTCGACTTTGGGCGGTTTTCAACCGTTGTTGAATTTGGATGATCTTCTCGGTAGTTTCTTGTATAATCTCCGGACCCGTAATATGTCTATCCCCCACTTCACTCCAACAAATCGGAGACCTGCACTTTCTACCATAAAGTGCTTCAAACGGCGCCATCTCAATGCTTGAATGGTAGCTGTTGTTGTAGGAAAATTCTTCTAACGGTAAATGTCGATCCCAACTGTTTCCGAAATCAATAACACATGCTCGTAGCATGTCTTCAAGCGTTTGTATCGTCCTTTCGCTCTGCCCATCAGTGTGTGGATGATAGGCAGTACTCATGTCTAGACGAGTTCCTAATGCTTGCTGTAATGTCTGCCAGAATCTTGAAATAAATCTACCATCCCTATCAGAGATAATAGAGATTGGTATTCCATGTCTGGAGATGACTTCCTTCAAATACAGTCGTGCTAACTTCTCCATCTTGTCATCTTCTCTTATTGGCAGGAAGTGTGCTGATTTGGTGAGACGATCAACTATTACCCAAATAGTATCAAAACCACTTGCAGTCCTTGGCAATTTAGTGATGAAATCCATGGTAATGTTTTCCCATTTCCATTCCGGGATTTCGGGTTGTTGAAGTAGACCTGATGGTTTCTGATGTTCAGCTTTGACCTTAGAACACGTCAAACATTCTCCTACATATTTAGCAATATCGGCTTTCATACCTGGCCACCAAAAATGTTTCTTAAGATCCTTATACATCTTCCCCGTTCCAGGATGTATTGAGTATCTGGTTTTATGAGCTTCTCTAAGTACCATTTCTCTCATATCTCCAAATTTTGGTACCCAAATCCTTTCAGCCCTATACCGGGTCCCATCTTCCCGAATATTAAGATGTTTCTCCGATCCTTTGGGTATTTCTTCCTTTAAATTTCCCTCTTTTAAAACTCCTTGTTGCGCCTCCTTTATTTGAGTAGTAAGGTTATTATGAATCATTATATTCATAGATTTTACTCGAATGGGTTCTCTGTCCTTCCTGCTCAAGGCATCGGCTACCACATTTGCCTTCCCCGGGTGGTAACGAATCTCAAAGTCATAATCATTCAATAATTCAATCCACCTACGCTGCCTCATATTCAGTTGTTTCTGATTAAATATGTGTTGAAGACTTTTGTGGTCGGTATATATAATACTTTTGACCCCATATAAGTAGTGCCTCCAAGTCTTTAATGCAAAAACAACCGCGCCTAATTCCAAATCATGCGTCGTATAATTTTGTTCGTGAATCTTCAATTATCTAGACGCATAAGCAATCACCTTTGTTCGTTGCATTAATACACAACCAAGACCTTGCTTTGATGCGTCACAATAAATCACAAAATCATCCTTCCCTTCAGGCAATGACAATATAGGTGCCGTAGTTAGCTTTTTCTTCAATAACTGAAACGCTTTCTCTTGTTCATCATTCCATTCAAATTTCTTCCCTTTATGCGTTAATGCAGTCAAGGGTTTTGCTATTCTAGAAAAGTCTTGGATGAACCTTCTGTAGTAACCAGCTAGTCCTAAAAACTGGCGTATGTGTTTCGGAGTTTTCGGGGTTTCCCACTTTTCAACAGTTTCTATCTTTGCCGGATCCACCTTAATACCTTCTTTGTTCACTATGTGACCGAGGAATTGAACTTCTTCCAACCAAAATGCACACTTTGAAAACTTAGCGTACAATTCTTCCTTCCTCAATACTTCTAACACCTTTCTCAAATGTTCACCGTGTTCTTGGTCATTCTTTGAGTAAATAAGTATGTCATCAATGAAAACAATGACAAAATTGTCAAGGTATGGTCCACACACTCGGTTCATAAGGTCCATGAACACAGCTGGTGCATTAGTTAAACCAAACGGCATGACCATAAACTTGTAATGACCGTAACGTGTTCTGAAAGCAGTCTTTGGAATATCATCTTCTTTCACCCGCATTTGATGATACCCGGAACGTAAGTCAATCTTTGAATAAACAGACGAGCCTTGTAGTTGATCAAATAAGTCGTCGATTCTCGGTAGTGGGTAGCGGTTCTTGATGGTAAGTTTGTTCAACTCTCGGTAGTCGATACACAACCTGAATGTACCATCTTTCTTCTTGACAAACAAAACAGGAGCTCCCCACGGTGATGTGCTTGGTCGAATGAAACCACGCTCTAAAAGTTCTTGTAATTGGCTTTGCAGTTCTTTCATCTCGCTGGGTGTGAGTCTGTAAGGAGCACGAGCTATTGGTGCAGCTCCTGGTACAAGATCTATTTGAAATTCAACGGATCGATGTGGGGGTAATCCCGGTAATTCTTTCGGAAATACATCGGGAAATTCTTTTGCAATGGGAACATCATTGATGCTCTTTTCTTCAGTTTGTACTTTCTCGACGTGTGCTAGAACAGCATAGCAACCTTTTATTATTAGTTTTTGTGCCTTCAAATTACTAATAAGATGTAGCTTCGTGTTGCCCTTTTCTCCCTACACCATTAAGGGTTTTCCTTTTTCTCGTATAATGCGAATTGCATTTTTGTAACAAACGATCCCTGCTTTCACTTCTTTCAACCAGTCCATACCGATTATCACATCAAAACTCCCTAACTCTACTGGTATCAAATCAATCTTAAATGTTTCGCTAACCAGTTTAATTTCTCGATTCCTACATATATTATCTGCTGAAATTAATTTACCATTTGCTAATTCGAGTAAAAATTTACTATCCAAAGGCGTCAATGGACAACTTAATTTAGCACAAAAATCTCTACTCATATAGCTTCTATCCGCACCCGAATCAAATAAAACGTAAGCAGATTTATTGTCAATAAGAAACGTACCCGTAACAAGCTCCGGGTCTTCCTGTGCCTCTGCCGCATTAATATTGAAAACTCTTCCGCGGCCTTGTCCATTCGTGTTCTCCTGGTTCGGGCAATTTCTAATAATGTGGCCCGGTTTTCCACATTTATAACAAACTACATTTGCATAACTTGCTCCGACACTACTTGCTCCGCCATTACTCGTTCCGACACCATTTGTTCCTTTCGTTCTATTAACCCCTGGTCCGTAGACCTCACACTTCGCCGCGCTATGACCATTTCTTTTACACTTGTTGCAAAATTTGGTGCAGAACCCCGAGTGATACTTTTCACACCTTTGGCATAGCTGCTTCTGATTATTGTTGTTGTTGCGGTTATTATTGTTGTTGGGATGGTTGTTGTAGTTGCTGCTGTTGTTGTTGTTGTTGAGCCATTTGTTGTAGTTGCGATTGATGTTGCGATTGTTGGGATAATTGTTGCGATTATTGTTGTAATTGCTGTTGTTGTTGTATTGGTGATTCTTATCACCGTTTTCCTCCCACTTTCTTTTGACTTGCTTCACATTGGCCTCTTCAGCAGTCTGTTCTTTAATTCTTTCTTCAATCTGGTTCACTAGTTTGTGAGCCATTCTACATGCCTGTTGTATGGAGGCGGGCTCGTGTGAACTTATATCTTCTTGGATTCTTTCCGGTAATCCTTTCACAAACGCGTCGATCTTCTCTTCCTCATCTTCGAACGCTCCCGGACACAATAGGCACAATTATGTGAATCGTCTTTCGTACGTGGTAATATCAAATCCTTGGGTTCGTAACCCTCTAAGTTCTGTCTTGAGCTTATTGACCTCGGTTCTGGGACGGTACTTCTCGTTCATCAAGTGCTTGAATGCTGACCACGGTAGTGCGTACGCATCGTCTTGTCCCACTTGCTCTAGATAGGTATTCCACCATGTTAACGCAGAACCTGTGAAGGTATGCGTAGCGTACTTCACTTTGTCCTCTTCAGTACACTTACTTATGGCAAACACCGATTCGACCTTCTCGGTCCACCGTTTCAATCCGATCGGTCCTTCGGTTCCATCAAATTCCAATGGTTTGCAGGCAGTGAATTCTTTGTAGGTGCATCCTACACGATTTCCTGTACTGCTAGATCCAAGGTTATTGTTGGTATGTAGCGCAGCCTGTACTGCGGCTATGTTTGAAGCTAGAAAAGTACGGAATTCCTCTTCATTTATATTCACGGTGTGTCGAGTAGTCGGTGCCATTTCCTTCAAAATAGTCAAATGGAACAAGTTAACCATACAGAATATTAAGAGTAGTTAATAGTATTTCGTAGCATAATATGAACTCATTTATAAAAGCTTTTTCTTCATATTAGCGTTTTATAAGTTTAAATTCGGGTAGTACCTACCCGTTAAGTTCATACTTAGTAGCTAATATACAATTCAACTACTACAATTCTATATGAAAAACTGATTATAATAATATTTCGCGTTCAAACTTTTACACAATATTTTACAAACTTACAATACCGCTTATTTTACATATAGCATGAAATATAGCACACAATAAATTTGATACAAGATGGTTGTGAAGATAATTCTAGCTAGTACATAAGTCGTTCAGCAAAGGCAATAAAGACACGTAATTCATACGTCCAGAAACAAGTCATGCATTCTGGTTTTACTAGGATTACTTCCCATCCTTGGTCTTGTGGAACATAACCGTTATGGCCGTTGATAATACAGCGTGTTGTAACGTCGTCAAAGGGATGAGGGTTACGTAATGTCCAACAGTCCCGTAACAATATAAAAACCTCATTTCTTACCCCAATTACCGACTCCGTCACTTGTGGGAACGTTTTGTTTAATAGTTGTAGCCCGATGTTCTTGTTCTCACTTTGGTGAGAAGCGAACATTACTAATCCGTAAGCATAACATGCTTCTTTATGTTGCATGTTAGCCGCTTTTTCTAAATCACGAAGTCCTATATTCGGATACATTGAGTCGAAATAATTTCTTAACCCGTTGCGTAAAATAGCATTTGGGTTCCCCGCAATATATGCTTCAAAGTAAACACATCGTAACTTATGGGTTTCCCAATGTGATATCCCCCATCTTTCGAACGAAAGCCTTTTATAAACCAAGGCATTCTTGGAACGTTCTTCGAATGTCTTACAAACTGATCTCGCCTTAAATAGTTGTGCCGAAGAATTCTGACCGACTCTAGACAAGATTTCATCAATCATGTCTCCGGGTAGGTCTCTTAAAATATTGGGTTGTCTATCCATTTTGTGTTTTTATACTGTAAAATAGACAAGAGTTAGATTCATAAAAAAAAATACTTATTAATACAAGCAATTTTTACATATATCATAAAGCATAAGCACACTATATTACATATATTACACCACACGAATACAACTATCTTATTTCGACTCGCTTGTTTCTTCTTCTTCGGTTTTGGTTCGTTTTGCCAAGTTTCTAGGGATATATGATGTTCTCCTAATACGAGCTGTCGTTTTCCACATTGGTTTAGAAAAACCTGGTGGTTTAGAGGTTCCCGGGTCATTGTTACAACTTAAGGACTTCGGGGGTTGACGATACATATAAAGTTCATCGGGGTTGGAATTAGATTTCTTTATTTTTATGCCCTTTCCCTTATTATTTTCTTTTGCCTTTTTAAATTCAGTTGGGGTAATTTCTATAACATCATCGGAATTCTCGTAGGAATCCGATTCATCGGAGAATTGGTAATCCTCCCAATATTTTGCTTCCTTGGCGGAAACACCATTGACCATAATTAACCTTGGTCGGTTGGTTGAGGATTTTCTTTTACTTAACCGTTTTATTATTTCCCCCACCGGTTCTATTTCTTCATCCGGTTCCGATTCTTCTTCTGGTTCCGATTCTTCTTCCGGTTTCGACTCTTCTTCCGGTTCCTCTTCGGGAACTTGTGAATCAGTCCACGAATCATTCCAATTTACATTTGACTCTTCATTATTATTAGATGAGTCAATCGGACTTGTTCTAGAGGTAGACATCTATCACATAATATCAAACGCGTTAAGAGATTAATATATCACATAATATTCACATGTTAAAAATATATAGTTTCCAACAAAATTTGTTAAGCAATCATTTTTCAAGTAAACACGGTCGAAGTCCAGACTCACTAATGCATCCTAACAAACTAGATAAGACACACTAATGCAAAATTCTGGTTCTCTAAGACCAACGCTCGGATACCAACTGAAATGTCCCGTTCTTATTGATTAAAAACGTTCCATATTAATTGATTTCGTTGCGAGGTTTTGACCTCTATATGAGACGTTTTTCAAAGACTGCATTCATTTTAAAACAAACCATAACCTTTATTTCATCAATAAAGGTTTAAAAATCTTTACGTAGATTATCAAATAATGATAATCTAAAATATCCTGTTTACACACGACCATTACATAATGGTTTACAATACAAATATGTTACAACAAAATAAGTTTGTTGAATGCAGTTTTTACACAATATCATACAAGCATGGACTCCAAATCTCGTCCTTATTTAAGTATGCGACAGCGGAAGCTCTTAATAATTACCTGAGAATAAACATGCTTAAAACGTCAACAAAAATGTTGGTGAGTTGTAGGTTTAACCTATATATATCAAATCATAATAATAGACCACAAGATTTCATATTTCAATACACATCCCATACATAGAGATAAAAAATCATTCATATGGTGAACACCTGGTAACCGACATTAACAAGATGCATATATAAGAATATCCCCATCATTCCGGGACACCCTTCGGATATGATATAAATTTCGAAGTACTAAAGCATCCGGTACTTTGGATGGGGTTTGTTAGGCCCAATAGATCTATCTTTAGGATTCGCGTCAATTAGGGTGTCTGTTCCCTAATTCTTAGATTACCAGACTTAATAAAAAGGGGCATATTCGATTTCGATAATTCAACCATAGAATGTAGTTTCACGTACTTGTGTCTATTTTGTAAATCATTTATAAAACCTGCATGTATTCTCATCCCAAAAATATTAGATTTTAAAAGTGGGACTATAACTCACTTTCACAGATTTTTACTTCGTCGGGAAGTAAGACTTGGCCACTGGTTGATTCACGAACCTATAACAATATATACATATATATCAAAGTATGTTCAAAATATATTTACAACACTTTTAATATATTTTGATGTTTTAAGTTTATTAAGTCAGCTGTCCTCGTTAGTAACCTACAACTAGTTGTCCACAGTTAGATGTACAGAAATAAATCGATAAATATTATCTTGAATCAATCCACAACCCAGTGTATACGTATCTCAGTATTGATCACAACTCAAACTATATATATTTTGGAATCAACCTCAACCCTGTATAACTAACTCCAACATTCACATATAGAGTGTCTATGGTTGTTCCGAAATATATATTGATGTGTCGACATGATAGGTCGAAACATTGTATACGTGTCTATGGTATCTCAAGATTACATAATATACAATACAAGTTGATTAAGTTATGGTTGGAATAGATTTGTTACCAATTTTCACGTAGCTAAAATGAGAAAAATTATCTAATCTTGTTTTACCCATAACTTCTACATTTTAAATCCGTTTTGAGTGAATCAAATTGCTATGGTTTCATATTGAACTCTATTTTATGAATCTAAACAGAAAAAGTATAGGTTTATAGTCTGAAAAATAAGTTACAAGTCATTTTTGTAAAGGTAGTCATTTCAGTCGAAAGAACGACGTCTAGATTACCATTTTAGAAAACATACTTCCACTTTGAGTTTAACCATAATTTTTGGATATAGTTTCATGTTCATAATAAAAATCATTTTCTCAGAATAACAACTTTTGAATCAAAGTTTATCATAGTTTTTAATTAACAAACCCAAAACAGCCCGCGGTGTAACTACGATGGCGTAAATCCGGTTTTACGGTGTTTTTCGTGTCTCCAGGTTTTAAATCATTAAGTTAGCATATCATATAGATATAGAACATGTGTTTAGTTGATTTTAAAAGTCAAGTTAGAAGGATTAACTTTTGTTTGCGAACAAGTTTAGAATTAACTAAACTATGTTCTAGTGATTACAAGTTTAAACCTTCGAATAAGATAGCTTTATATGTATGAATCGAATGATGTTATGAACATCATTACTACCTTAAGTTCCTTGGATAAACCTACTGGAAAAGAGAAAAATGGATCTAGCTTCAACGGATCCTTGGATGGCTCGAAGTTCTTGAAGCAGAATCATGACACGAAAACAAGTTCAAGTAAGATCATCACTTGAAATAAGATTGTTATAGTTATAGAAATTGAACCAAAGTTTGAATATGATTATTACCTTGTATTAGAATGATAACCTACTGTAAGAAACAAAGATTTCTTGAGGTTGGATGATCACCTTACAAGATTGGAAGTGAGCTAGCAAACTTGAAAGTATTCTTGATTTTATGTAACTAGAACTTGTAGAATATATGAAGAACACTTAGAACTTGAAGATAGAACTTGAGAGAGATCAATTAGATGAAGAAAATTGAAGAATGAAAGTGTTTGTAGGTGTTTTTGGTGTATGGATTAGATATAAAGGATATGTAATTTTGTTTTCATGTAAATAAGTCATGAATGATTACTCATATTTTTGTAATTTTATGAGATATTTCATGCTAGTTGCCAAATGATGGTTCCCACATGTGTTAGGTGACTCACATGGGCTGCTAAGAGCTGATCATTGGAGTGTATATACCAATAGTACATACATCTAAAAGCTGTGTATTGTACGAGTACGAATACGGGTGCATACGAGTAGAATTGTTGATGAAACTGAACGAGGATGTAATTGTAAGCATTTTTGTTAAGTAGAAGTATTTTGATAAGTGTATTTAAGTCTTTCAAAAGTGTATAAATACATATTAAAACACTACATGTATATACATTTTAACTGAGTCGTTAAGTCATCGTTAGTCGTTACATGTAAGTGTTGTTTTGAAACCTTTAGGTTAACGATCTTGTTAAATGTTGTTAACCCAATGTTTATAATATCAAATGAGATTTTAAATTATTATATTATCATGATATTATCATGTATGAATATCTCTTAATATGATATATATATACATTAAATGTCTTTACAACGATAATCGTTACATATATGTCTCGTTTAAAAATCATTAAGTTAGTAGTCTTGTTTTTACATATGTAGTTCATTGTTAATATACTTAATGATATGTTTACTTATCATAGTATCATGTTAACTATATATATATCCATATATATGTCATCATATAGTTTTTACAAGTTTTAACGTTCGTGAATCACCGGTCAACTTGGGTGGTCAATTGTCTATATGAAACATATTTCAATTAATCAAGTCTTAACAAGTTTGATTGCTTAACATGTTGGAAACATTTAATCATGTAAATATCAATCTCATTTAATATATATAAACATGGAAAAGTTCGGGTCACTACATGTGGAGGGTTTCATCCAGATAAGTTCTGTGTAGTAGTGTGTACCAAGTGTAATAGAACCGGACATAGTGTGACGAAGTATGATGTCTATGGACCAAAGGCATATAAAAATAACAGAACAAATAATTCCATTATTTGTTACGGATGCGGAAAGCCGGGCCATTTCAGCAAAGCATGCCCTAATCAAGGGAATAATAATGGGCAAGGCCGTGGACGAGTCTTCAACATTAATTCGGCAGAATCGCAGGAAGACCCGGAGCTTGTTACTGGTACGTTTCTTATTGACGATAAATCATCTTATGTTTTATTTGATTCTGGTGCGGATAGAAGCTATATGAGTAGAGATTTTTGTGCTAAATTAAGTTGCCCATTGACGCCTTTGGATAGTAATTTTTTACTCGAATTAGCAAACGGTAAACTAATTACAGCAGATAAAGTATGTCGGGATAGAGAAATTAAACTGGTTGACAAAACATTTAAAATTGATTTAATACCAGTCGAGTTAGGGAGTTTTGATGTAATAATTGGCATGGACTGGTTGAAAAAGGTGAGAGCAGAAGTCGTTTGTTACAAAAATGCAATTCACATTGTGCGTGAAAAAGGAAAACCGTTAATGGTGTACGGAGAAAAGAATAACGGGAAATTAAATCTTATTAGTAGTATGAAGGCGCAAAAACTAATAAGAAAAGGTTGCTATGCTGTGTTAGCACATGTCGAGAAAGTCAATTCCGAAGAAAAGAACATCAATGATGTTCCCGTCGCAAAAGAATTTCCCGATGTATTTCCGAAAGAATTACCGGAGAAATGTCCCGTTCATATTGATTATAAACGTTCCATATTAATTGATTTCGTCGCGAGGTTTTAACCTCTATATGAGACGTTTTTCAAAGACTGCATTCATTTTTAAAACAACCATAACCTTTATTCTATTGATAAAGGTTTAAAAAGCATTACATAGATTATCAAATAATGATAATCTAAAATATACCGTTTACACACGACCATTGCATAATGGTTTACAATAAGAATATATTACATCAAAAATAAGTTTCTTGAATGCAGTTTTTACATAATGTCATACAAGCATGGACTCCAAATCTTGTCCTTATTTTAGTATGCAACAGCAGAAGCTCTTAATAATCACCTGAGAATAAACATGCTTAAAACGTCAACAAAATGTTGGTGAGTTATAGGTTTAACATATATATTATCAAATCATAATAATAGACCACAAGATTTCATATTTCAATACATCCCATACATAGAGATAAAAATCATTCATACGGTGAACACCCGGTAACCGACATTAACAAGATGCATATAGAATATCCCCATCATTCCGGGACACCCATCGGACATGATAAAATTGAAGTACTAAAGCATTCCAAATTCCAGAATGGGGCTTGTTGGGCCTGATAGATCTATCTTTAGGATTCGCGTCAATTTGGTTGTCTGTTCCCAAATTCTTAGGCTACCAAGCTAAAAAGGGGCATATTCGGCTTCGATCATTCACCCATATAAAGTAGTTTCATTTACTTGTGTGTATTTCGTAAAATATTTATAAAATTGCATGTATTCTCATCCCAAAATATTAGATTTTAAAAGTGGGACTATAACTCACTTTCACAGATTTTTACTTCGTCAGAAAGTAAGACTTGGCCACTGGTCGATTCACGAACCTATAACAAATATGTACATATATATCAAAGTATGTTCAAAATATATTTACAACATTTTTAATACGTTTTAATGTTTTAAGTTTATTAAGTCAGCTGTCCTCGTTAGTAACCTACAACTAGTTGTCCATAGTTAAATGTACAGAAATAAATTTATATATATATATATATATATATATATATATATATATATATATATATATATATATATATATATATATATATTATCTTGGATCAATCCACGACCCAGTGTATACACGTCTCAGGCTAGATCACAACTCAAAGTATATATATTTTTGGAATCAACCTCAACCCTGTATAGCTTACTCCAACATTACTGCATATAGAGTGTCTATGGTTGTTCCAAATAATATATATACATGGGTCGATATGATATGTCAAAACATTTGCATACGTGTCTATGGTATCCCAAGATTACATAATATATTAGAATACATGTATAATACAATATAAGTTAGCTTGGATATGATTTGTATAGAATTGTTACAATATTTCCCGTAGCTACAACAATCAAAAAATATCCAATATTGTTTTACCCATAACTTCTTCGTTTTAAATCCGTTTTGAGTGAATCAAATTGCTATGGTTTGATATTGAACTCAAATTTATGAATCTAAACAGAAAAAGTATAGGTTTATAGTTGGAAATATAAGTTACAAGTTGTTTTTGTAAGAGGTAGTAATTTCAGTCGAAAGAGCGACGTCTTGATGACCATTTTGAAAAGCATACTTCCACTTTGAGTTTAACCATGATTTATGGATATAGTTTCATGTTCATAAGAAAAATAATTTTCCCAGAATAAAACAACTTTTAAATCAAAGTTTATCATAGTTTTTAATTATCAAACCCAAAACAGCCCGCGGTGTTACTACGACGGCGTATGTCCGGTTTTACGGTGTTTTTCGTGTTTCCAGGTTTTAAATCATTAAGTTAGCATATCATATAGATATAGAACATGTGTTTAGTTGATTTTAAAAGTCAAGCTAGAAGGATTAACTTTTGTTTGTGAATAAGTTTAGAATTAACTAAACTATGTTCTAGTGATTTCAAGTTTAAACCTTCGAATAAGATAGTTTTATATATATGAATCGAATGATGTTATGAACATCATTACTACCTCAGGTTTTGTGAATAAACCTACTGGAAATAAGAAAAATAGATCTAGCTTAAAAGGATCCTTGGATGGCTTGAAAGTTCTTGAAGCAGAATCATGACATGAAAACAAGTTCAAGTAAGATTTCCACTCTAAATAAGATTGTTATAGTTATAGAAATTGAATAAAAGTTTGAATATGAGTATTACTTTGTATTAGAAAGATATCTTACTGTAAATAAGAAAGATTTCTTGAGGTTGGATGATCACTTTACAAGATTGGAAGTAAGCTAGCAAACTTGGAAGTATTCTTGATTTTATAACACTTAGAACTTGAAGATAGAACTTGAGAGAGATCAATTAGATGAAGAAAATTGAAGAATGAAAGTGTTTGTAGGTGTTTTTGGTTGTTGGTATATGGATTAGATATAAAGGATGTGTAATTTTGTTTACTTGTAAATAAGTCATGAATGATTACTAATATTTTTGTAATTTTATGAGATATTTCATGCTAGTTGCCAAATGATGGTTTCCACATGTGTTAGGTGACTCACAAGAGCTATTAAGAGCTGATCATTGGAGTGTATATACCAATAGTAAATACATTTAGAAGCTGGGTATTGTACGAGTACGAATACGAGTGCATACTAGTAGAATTGTTGATGAAAATGAATGAGGATGTAATTGTAAGCATTTTTGTTAAGTAGAAGTATTTTGATAAGTGTCTTGAAGTCTTTCAAAAGTGTATGAATATATATTAAAACACTACATGTATATACATTTTAACTGAGTCGTTAAGTCATCGTTAGTCGTTACATGTAAATGTTGTTTTGAAACCTTTAGGTTAACGATCTTGTTAAATGTTGTAAACCCATTGTTTATTATATCTAAAGAGATGTTAAATTATTACATTATCATGATATTATGATATATTAATATATCTTAGTATGATATATATACAGTTAAATGTTGTTACAACGATAATCGTTACATATATGTCTCGTTTAAAAATCATTAAGTTAGTAGTCTTGTTTTTACATATGTAGTTCATTGTTAATACACTTAATGACATGTTTACTTATCATTTATCATGATTGAACATAGTGTATCAATATCTTAATATGATTCATATGTATTTAGTAAGATGTTGTTATAACGATAATCGTTATATATATCGTTTCGAGTTTTCTTAATTCAATAAACTCAATTTTATGTATATAACTCATTGTTAAAATACCTAATGAGATACTTACTTATCATAATATCATGTTAACTATATATATAATCATATATATGTTATCATGTAGTTTTTACAAGTTTTAACGTTCGTGAATCACCGGTCAACTTGGGTGGTCAATTGTCTATATGAAACCTATTTCAATTAATCAATTCTTAACAAGTTTGATTGCTTAACATGTTGGAAACACTTAATCATATAAATATCAATTTCATTTAATATATAAAAACATGGAAACCTACCCGTTAAATAAATTTCCTCCCGAAATTTTAAGCAGTTGGAGGTGTTGACGTATCTTTTGGAAACAAGTGCGGGTATTTCTTCTTCATCTGATCTTCTCGTTACCATGTGAACTCAAGTCCTCTACGAGTATTACATCGAACTTTAACAATTGGTATCTTGTTTTGCTTAAGTCTTTTAACCTCACGATCCATTATTTCGACGGGTTCTTCGATGAATTGAAGTTTTTTGTTGATTTAGATTTTGTCTAATGGAATAGTGAGATCTTCTTTAGCAAAACATTTCTTCAAATTTGAGACGTGGAAAGTGTTATGTACAGCCGCGAGTTTTTGTGGTAATTCAAGTCGGTAAGCAACTGGTCTGACACGATCAATAATTTTGAATGGTCCAATATACCTTGGATTAAATTTCCCCCGTTTACCAAATCGAACAACGCCTTTCCAAGGTGCAACTTTAAGCATGACCATCTCTCTAATTTCAAATTCTATATCTTTTCTTTTAATGTCAGCGTAGCTCTTTTGTCGACTTTAGGCGGTTTTCAACCGTTGTTGAATTTGGATGATCTTCTCGGTAGTTTCTTGTATTATCTCCGGACCCATAATCTGTCTATCCCGCACTTCACTCCAACAAATCGGAGACCTGCACTTTCTACCATAAAGTGCTTCAAACGGCGCCATCTCAATGCTTGAATGGTAGATGTTGTTGTAGGAAAATTCTACTAACGGTAAGTGTCGATCCCAACTATTTTCGAAATCAATAACACATGCTCGTAGCATGTCTTCAAGCGTTTGTATGGTCCTTTCGCTCTGCCCATTAGTTTGTGGATGATAGACAGTACTCATGTCTAGACGAGTTCCTAATGCTTGCTGTAATGTCTGCCAGAATCTTGAAATAAATCTGCCATCCCTATCAGAGATAATAGAGATTGGTTTTCCATGTCTGGAGACGACTTCCTTCAAATACAGTCGTGCTAACTTCTCCATCTTGTCATCTTCTCTTATTGGCAGGAAGTGTGCTGATTTGGTGAGACGATCAACTATTACCCAAATAGTATCAAAACCACTTGCAGTCCTTGGCAATTTAGTGATGAAATCCATGGTAATGTTTTCCCATTTCCATTCCAGGATTTCGAGTTGTTGAAGTAGAAATGCTCCGCTTTGACCTTAGAACACGTCAAACATTCCCCTACGTATTTAGCAACATCGGCTTTCATACCCAGCCACCAAAAATGTTTCTTGAGATCTTTGTACATCTTCCCCGTTCCAGGATGTATTGAGCTTCTCTAAGTACCATTTCTCTCATACCTCCAAATTTTGGTACCCAAATTCTTTCAGCCCCATACCGGGTTCCATCTTCTCAAATATTAAGATGCTTCTCCGATCCTTTGGGTATTTCATCCCTTAAGTTTCCCTCTTTTAAAACTCCTTGTTGCGCCTCCTTTATGTGAGTAGTAAGGTTAGCGTGAATCATTATATTCATAGCTTTTACTCGAATAGGTTCTCTGTCCTTTCTGCTCAAGGCATCGGCTACCACATTTGCCTTCCCCGGGTGGTAACGAATCTCAAAGTCGTAATCATTCAACAATTCAATCCATCTGCGCTGCCTCATGTTCAGTTGTTTCTGATTAAATATGTGTTGAAGACTTTTGTGGTCGGTATATATAATACTTTTGACCCCATATAAGTAGTGCCTCTAAGTCTTTAATGCAAAAACAACCGCACCTAATTCCAAATCATGCGTCGTATAATTCTGCTCGTGTATCTACAATTGTCTAGACGCATAAGCAATTACCTTAGTTCGTTGCATTAATACACAACCGAGACCTTGCTTTGAGGCATCAAAATATATCACAAAATCATCATTCCCTTCAGGTAATGACAATATAGGTACCCTAGTTAACTTTTTCTTCAACAATTGAAATGCTTTTTCTTGTTCATCCTTCCATTCAAATTTTTTCCCTTTATGCGTTAATGCAGTCAAGGGTTTTGCTATTTTGGAAAAATCTTGGATGAACCTTCTGTAGTAACCAGCTAGTCCTAAAAATTGGCGTATGTGTTTCGGAGTTTTTGGGGTTTCTCACTTTTTAAAGGTTTCAATCTTTGCTGGATCCACCTGAATACCTTCTTTATTCACTATATGACCAAGGAATTGAACTTCTTCTAACCAAAATGCACACTTTGAAAACTTAGCGTACAGTTTTTCTTTTCTTAGCAACTCTAGCACTTTTCTCAAATGTTCTTCGTGCTCTTGATCATTCTTCGAGTAAATAAGTATGTCATCGATGAAGACAATGACAAACTTGTCAAGATATGGCCCAAACACTCGGTTCATGAGGTCCATGAACACAGCTGGTGAGTTAGTCAATCCAAACGGCATAACCATAAACTCGTAATGACCGTAACGCGTCCTAAAAGTAGTCTTTGGAATATCATCCTCCTTCACCCGCATTTGATGATACCCAGAACGTAATTCAATCTTCGAATAAATTGACGAGCCTTGTAGTTGATCAAATAAGTCATCGATTCTCGGTAGTGGGTAACGGTTCTTGATGGTAAGTTCGTTCAACTCTCGGTAGTCGATACACAACCTAAATGTACCATCATTCTTCTTGACAAACAAAATAGGAGCTCCCCATGGTGATGTGCTTGGTCGAATGAAACCACGCTCTAAAAGTTCCTGTAACTGACTTTGTAATTCTTTCATTTTGCTGGGTGCGAGTCTGTATGGAGCATGAGCTATTAGTGCAGCTCCTGGTACAAGGTCTATTTGAAATTCAATGGATCGATGTGGGGGTAATCCCGGTAATTCTTTCGGAAATACATCGGGAAATTCTTTTGCGACAGGAACATCACTGATGTTCTTTTCTTCAGGTTTAACTTCCTTGATGTGTGCTAGAATGACGTAACAACCTTTTCTTATTAGTTTTTGCGCCTTCAAACTACTAATAAGATTTAATTTCGCATTGTTCTTTTCTCCGTACACCATTAAAGGTTTTCCCTTTTCACGCATAATGCGAATCGCATTTTTGTAACAAACGACCTCTGCTCTCACCTTTTTCAACCAGTCCATACCAATTATTACATCAAAACTCCCTAACTCGACTGGTATTAAATCAATTTTAAACGTTTCATCCCCCAGTTTAATTTCTCTATCCCGACATATATTATCTGCTGAAATTAATTTACCGTTTGCTAATTCGAGTAAAAATTTACTATCCAAAGGAGTCAATGGGCAACTTAACTTAGCACAAAAATCTCTACTCATATAGCTTCTATCTGCACCCGAATCAAATAAAACATAAGCAGATTTATTATCAATAAGAAACGTACCCGTAACAAGCTCCGGGTCTTCCTGCGCTTCTACCATATTAATATTGAATACTCTTCTGCAGCCCTGCCCATTAGTATTCCCCTGACTCGGGCAATTACTTCTAATGTGGCCCGGTTTTCCACATCCATAACAAACAAAGGCGGCATTACTTGTTTCACCACTATTTGTTCCTTTAGTTCTGTTAAACTTTGGTCCGTAGACCTCACACTTTTTCGCACCATGGCCAGTTCTTTTACACTTGTTGCAAAATGTCATGCAGAACCCATTCTGGTGGTACTCTTCACACCTTCGGCATTTTTGGTTTTTGTTGCCGTTGTTGTTATTGAGGTTGTTGTTGAGATTGTTATTGTTGTTGGAACGGTTGTTGTTGTTGTTGTTGGGATGTTTGTTGTAGTTATTGTTAGGATTGCAGTTATTGTTGCGATTGTTGTTGCGGTTGTGGTTGTAATTGTTGTTGTTGTTGTTGTTGTATTGGTGACCCTTGTCACTGGTTTCTTCCCAATTTCTCTTGAGTTGTTTCGTATTGGCTTCTTCCGCCGCCTGCTCTTTAATTCTTCCCTCAATCTGATTTATGAGTTTATGAGCCATTCTACTTGCCTTTTGTATGGAAGCGGGCTCGTGTGAACCCACATCTTCTTAAATCCTTTCTGGTAACCCTTTTACAAACTCATCGATCTTCTCTTCTTCATCTTCGAACGCTCCCGAACACAATAGGCACAACTCTGTGAATCGTCGTTCATATGTGGTAATGTCAAACCCTTGTGTTCGTAACTCTCTAAGTTCTACCTTGAGTTTATTGACTTCGTTTCTAGCACGGTACTGCTCGTTCATCAATTTCTTGAATGCCGACCACGGTAGTGCGTAAGCAGCATTTTGTCCTACCTATTCAAGATAGGTGTGGGACCACGTTAAAGCAGTACCTATGAAGATATGCGTAGCGTACTTAACTTTGTCCTCTTCAGTACACTTACTTATAGCAAACACCGATTCAACTTTCTAGGTCTACCGTTTCAATCCAATTGGTCCTTCGGTTCCATCAAATTCCAAAGGTTTGCAGGCAGTGAATTCTTTGTAGGAGCATCCTATATGATTTCTTGTGGAATTAGTTCCACTGCTAGATCCAGAGTTATTGTTATTTTGCATTGCAGCCTGTACTGCGGCTATGTTCGCAGCAAGGAAAACACGGAAGTCTTCCTCGCTCATGTTCAAATTCTGACGAGTCGCCGGTGCCATTTCCTTCAAAAATAGCCAAAAGAATTGAGTTAATCATATAGAATTTAAGAGTAGTGAATAGTATCTCATAGCATTATATGAACTTATTTATAAAAGCTTTTTCTTCATATTATCATTTTATAGTTTTAATTCGGGTAATACCTACCCGTTAAGTTCATACTTACTAGCTACTATACAACTCAACTACTACACTTCTACATGAAAAACTTATTACAATAATATTTCGCGTTCAAATCTTTATACAATATTTTACAAATATTCAATACCATTATTATACATATAGGATGAAATATAACACATAAAATCTTTGCTACTCAGCAGCTATAAAGGCAATTCTAGTTAATACGCAAGTTGTTCAACAAAAGAAATAAAGACACGTAATTCATAAGTCCAAAAACAAGTCATGCATTCTGGCTTTACTAAGACGACTTCCCATCCTTGGTCTTGTGGAAAGTAACCGTTATGACCATTGAATAGGCAGCATGTTGTAACGTCGTCAAAAGGACGAGGGTTTCGTAATGTCCAACAGCCTCGTAGCAATCTAAAAACCTTGTTTCTTACCCCAACTACTGAGTCCGTCACTTGTGAAAATGTTTTATTTAAAAGTTTCAACCCAGTGTTCTTTTTCTCCATTTGATGAGAAGCGAACATTATTAACCCGTAAGCATAACATGCTTCTTTATGTTGCATGTTAGAAGCTCTTTCTAAAGAACGGAGTCCTATGTTGGGATATATTGAGTCAAAATAGGTTCATAACCCGTAGCGTAAAATTGCATCTGGGTTTCCCGCACTAAATGCCTTAAAGAAAATTTGGCGTAACTTAAAGTCTCCCCAATGTGATATACCCCATCTTTCAAAGGAAACCCTTTTATATACTAAGGCATGCCTGGAATGTCTTTCAAATGTTTGACAAACTAATTTTGCCGTAACTAATTGTGCGATGAATTCTGCCCGACCCTAGACAAGATTTCATCAATCATATCTCCTGGTATGTCTTCTAAAATTTTTGGTTGTCTATCCTTAACGTCCATTTTGTTTTTATACTGTAAAATAGACAAGGATTAGATTCATAAAAGATAATTAACAAACAATACAAGCAATTTTTACATAGAACATAAAAGTACAAGCACACTACAATACATATAATACACAACATGATTACAACCCTCTAATCTGAATCACTGGTTTCTTCTTCTTCGGACTTGGTTCGTTTTTCTAATTTTATAGGGATATATGGTGTTCCTCTAATACAAGCCATCGTTTTCCACAATGGTTTAGAAAAACCTGGTGGTTTAGAGGTTCCCGGGTTATTGTTACAATTTAGGAAATACGGACGTTGCCGATACATATAAAGTTCATCGGGGTGGGAATCAGGTTTCTCTATTTTTACACCTTTTCCCTTATTATTTTCTTTCGCTTTATTAAATTGGGTCGAGGTAATTTCTATAACATCATCGGAATCCTCATCGGGATCCGATTCATCAGAAAATTGGTAATCTTCCCAATATTTTGCTTCCTCGGCAGAAACACCATTGACCATTATTAACTTTGGTCCGTTGGTTGAGGATTTTCTTTTATTTAATCAATTTACTATAGGTATCAATATTTCTTCCTCCGGAACCTCTTCTTCTTCCGGTTCCTCCTCTTTCGGTTCCTCTTCTTCCGGTTCCTCCTCTTCCGGTTCCTCTTCTTCCGGTTCCTCTTCGGGAATTTGTGAATCTTCCCAAAGTATATTCGACTCTTCATTATTATTAGGTGAGTCGATGGAATTTGTACTAGAGGTAGACATCTATCACACAATATCAAACACCTTAAGAGGTTAATATATCACATAATATTTACATGTTAATAATATATAGTTTCCAACAAAAGTGTTAAGCAATCGTTTTTAAAGAAAACACGGTCGAAGTCCAGACTCACTAGTGTATCCTAACAAACTCGATAAGACACATTAATGCAAAATTCTGGTTCTCTAAGACCAACGCTCGGATTAATTGATTTCGTCGCGAGGTTTTGACCTCTATATGAGACGTTTTTCAAAGACTGCATTCATTTTTAAAACAACCATAACCTTTATTCTATCGATAAAGGTTTAAAAAGCATTACATAGATTATCAAATAATGATCATCTAAAATATACTGTTTACACACGACCATTACACAATGGTTTACAATAAGAATATATTACATCAAAAATAAGTTTCTTGAATGCAGTTTTTACATAATATCATACAAGCATGGACTCCAAATCTTGTCCTTATTTTAGTATGCAACAGCGGAAGCTCTTAATAATCACCTGAGAATAAACATGCTTAAAACGTCAACAAAATGTTGGTGAGTTATAGGTTTAACCTATATATTATCAAATCATAATAATAGACCACAATATTTCATATTTGAATACATCCCATACATAGAGATAAAAATCATTCATACGGTGAACACCTGGTAACCGACATTAACAAGATACATATAGAATATCCCCATCATTCCGGGACACTCATCGGACATGATAAAATTGAAGTACTAAAGCATTCCAAATTCCAGAATGGGGCTTGTTGGGCCCGATAGATCTATTTTTAGGATTCGCGTCAATTTGGGGGTCTGTTCCCAAATTCTTAGGCTACCAAGCTAAAAAGGGGCATATTCGGCTTCGATCATTCACCCATATAAAGTAGTTTCATTTAATTGTGTCTATTTTGTAAAATATTTATAAAATTGCATGTATTCTCATCCCAAAATATTAGATTTTAAAAGTGGGACTATAACTCACTTTCACAAATTTTTACTTCGTCGGAAAGTAAGACTTGGCCACTGGTCGATTCACGAACCTATAACAAATATGTACATATATATCAAAGTATGTTCAAAATATATTTACAACATTTTTAATACGTTTTAATGTTTTAAGTTTATTAAGTATGCTGTCCTCGTTAGTAACCTACAACTAGTTGTCCATAGTTAAATGTACAGAAATAAATCAATATATATTATCTTGGATTAATCCACGACCCAGTGTATACACGTCTCAGGCTAGATCACAACTCAAAGTATATATATTTTTGGAATCAACCTCAACCCTGTATAGCTAACTCCAACATTACTGCATATAGAGTGTCTATGGTTGTTCTAAATAATATATATACATGGGTCGATATGATATGTCAAAACATTGGCATACGTGTGTATGGTATCCCAAGATTACATAATATATTAGTATACATGTATAATACAATATAAGTTAGCTAGGATATGATTTGTATAGAATTGTTACAATATTTCCCGTAGCTACAACAATCAAAAAATATCCAATCTTGTTTTACCCATAACTTCTTCGTTTTAAATCCGTTTTGAGTGAATCAAATTGCTATGGTTTCATATTGAACTCTATTTTATGAATATAAATATAAAAATTATAGGTTTATAGTCAGAAATATAACTTACAAGTCATTTTTGTAAGAGGTAGTCATTTCAGTCGAAAGAACGACGTCTTGATGACCATTTTGAAAAACATACTTCCACTTTGGGTTTAACCATGATTTTTGGATATAGTTTCATGTTCATAAGAAAAATCATTTTCCTAGAAGAACAAATTTTAAATCAAAGTTTATCGAACAAATTTTAAATCAAAGTTTATCATAGTTTTAAATTATCAAACCCAAAACAGCCCGCGGTGTTACTACGACGGCGTATGTCCGATTTTACGGTGTTTTTCGTGTTTCCAGGTTTTAAATCATTAAGTTAGCATATCATATAGATATAGAATATGTGGTTATTTGATATTAAAAGTTAAGTTAGAAGGATTAACTTTTGTTTGCGAACAAGTTTAGAATTAACTAAACTATGTTCTAGTGATTTCAAGTTTAAACCTTCGAATAAGATAGTTTTATATATATGAATCGAATGATGTTATGAACATCATTAATACCTCAGGTTTTGTGGATAAACCTACTGGAAATGAGAAAAATAGATCTAGCTTCAAAGGATCCTTGGATGGCTTGAAAGTTCTTGAAGCAGAATCATGACACGAAAACATGTTCAAGTAAGATTTTCACTCGAAATAAGATTGTTATAGTTATAGAAATTGAATCAAAGTTTGAATATGAGTATTACCTTGTATTAGAAAGATATCTTACTGTAAATAAGAAAGATTTCTTGACGTTGGATGATCACTTTACAAGATTGGAAGTAAGCTAGCAAACTTGGAAGTATTCTTGATTTTATGAAACTAGAACTTATAGAATTTATGAAGAACACTTAGAACTTGAAGATAGAACTTGAGAGAGATCAATTAGATGAAGAAAATTGAAGAATGAAAGTGTTAGTAGGTGTTTCTGGTCGTTGGTATATGGATTAGATATAAAGGATGTGTAATTTTGTTTACTTGTAAATAAGTCATGAATGATTACTAATATTTTTGTAATGTTATGAGATATTTCATGCGAGTTGCCAAATGATGGATCCCACATGTGTTAGGTGACTCAAAAGGGCTTCTAAGAGCTGATCATTGGAGTGTATATACCAATAGTAAATACATTTAGAAGCTGGGTATTGTACGAGTACGAATACGAGTGCATACTAGTAGAATTGTTGATGAAAATGAATGAGGATGTAATTGTAAGCATTTTTGTTAACTAAAAGTATTTTGATAAGTGTCTTGAAGTCTTTCAAAAGTGTATGAATACATATTAAAAACTACATGTATATACATTTTAACTGAGTCGTTAAGTCATCGTTAGTCGTTACATGTAAATGTTGTTTTGAAACCTTTAGGTTAACGATCTTGTTAAATGTTGTTAACCCATTGTTTATTATATCTAAAGAGATGTTAAATTATTACATTATCATGATATTATGATATATTAATATATCTTAGTATGATATATATACAGGTAAATGTTGTTACAACGATAATCGTTACATATATGTCTCGTTTCGAAATCATTAAGTTAGTAGTCTTGTTTTTACATATGTAGTTCATTGTTAATACACTTAATGACATGTTTAATTATCATTTATCATGATTAAACATAGTGTATCAATATCTTAATATAATTCATATGTATTTAGTAAGACGTTGTTATAATGATAATCGTTATATATATTGTTTCGAGTTTTCTTAATTCAATAAACTCAATTTTATGTATATAACTCATTGTTAAAATACCTAATGAGATACTTACTTATCATAATATCATGTTAACTATATATATAATCATATATATTTCATCATATAGTTTTTACAAGTTTTAACGTTCGTGAATCACCGGTCAACTTGGGTGGTCAATTGTCTATATGAAACCTATTTCAATTAATCAAGTCTTAACAAGTTTGATTGCTTAACATGTTGGTAACACTTAATCATATAAATATCAATTTCATTTAATATATAAAAACATGGAAAAGTTCGGGTCACTACAACCGGGACTACCTCCACATCGATCCGTTAAATTTCAAATAGATCTCGTACCAGGAGCTGCACTAATAGCTAGTGCTACATACAGACTCGCACCCAGTGAAATGAAAGAACTCCAAAGCCAACTACAAGAACTTTTAGAGCGTGGTTTTATACAACCAAGTACATCACCATGGGGAGCTCCTATTTTGTTTGTCAAAAAGAAGGATGGTACATGCAGGTTGTGTATCGACTACCGAGAGTTGAACAAACTTACCATCAAGAATCGTTATCCATTACTGAGGATCGACGACTTATTTGATCAACTACAAGGCTCGTCAGTTTATTCGAAGATTGATTTACGTTCTGGGTATCATCAAATGCGGGTGAAGGAGGATGATATTCCGAAGACTACTTTCAGGATGCGTTACGGTCATTACGAGTTTATGGTTATGCCGTTTGGGTTGACTAACACACCAGCTGTGTTCATGGACCACATGAACCGAGTGTGTGGACCATACCTTGACAAGTTTGTCATTGTTTTTATCAATGACATACTTATTTACTCAAAGAATGATCAAGAGCAAGAAGAACATTTGAGAAAAGTGCTAGAGTTCTTGAGGAAAGAAAAACTGTCCGCTAAATTTTTAAAGTGTGCATTTTGGTTGGAAGAAGTTCAATTCCTCGGTCACATAGTGAACAAAGAAGGTATTCAAGTGGATCCGGCAAAGACTGAAACCGTTGAAAAGTGGGAAACCCCGAAAACTCTGAAGCACATACGCCAATTTTTAGGGCTGGCTGGTTATTACAGGAGATTCATCCAAGATTTTTCCAAAATAGCAAAACCCTTGACTGCATTAACGCATAAAGGGAAGAAATTTGAATGGAAGGATAAACAAGAGAAAGCATTTCAATTGTTGAAGAAAAAGTTAACTACGGCACCTATATTGTCATTACCTGAAGGGAATGATGATTTTGTGATATATTGTGACGCCTCAAAGCAAGGTATCGGTTGTGTATTAATGCAATGAACGAAGGTAATTGCTTATGCGTCTAGACAATTGAAGATTCACGAGCAAAATTATACGACGCATGATTTGGAATTAGACGCGGTTGTTTTTGCATTAAAGACTTGGAGGTACTACTTATATGGGGTCAAAAGTATTATATATACCGACCACAAAAGTCTTCAACACATATTTAATCAGAAACAACTGAACATGAGGCAGCGTAGGTGGATTGAATTGTTGAATAATTACATCTTTGAGATTCGCTACCACCCGGGGAAGGCAAATGTGGTAGCCGACGCCTTGAGCAGAAAGGACAGAGAACCCATTCGAGTAAAATCTATGAATATAATGATTCACAATAACCTTACTACTCAAATAAAGGAGGTGCAACAAGGAGTTTTAAAAGAGGGAAATTTAAAGAATGAAATACCCAAAGTATCGGAGAAGCATCTTAATATTCGGGAAGACGGAACTCGATATAGGGCTTAAAGAATTTGGGTACCAAAAATTGGAGATATGAGAGAAATGGTACTTAGAGAAGCTCATAAAACTAGATATTCAATACATCCTGGAACGGGAAAGATGTACAAGGATCTCAAGAAACATTTTTAGTGGCCAGGTATGAAAGCCAATGTTGCTAAATATGTAGGGGAATGTTTGACGTGTTCTAAGGTCAAAGCGGAGTATCAAAAATCATCAGGTCTACTTCAATAACCCAATATCCCGGAATGGAAATGGGAAAACATTACCATGAATTTCATCACTAAATTGCCAAGGACTGCAAGTGGTTTTAATACTATTTGGGTAATAGTTGATCGTCTCACCAAATTAGCACACTTCCTGCCAATAAGAGAAGATGACAAGATGGAGAAGTTAGCACGACTGTATTTGAAGGAAATCGTCTCCAGACATGGAATACCAATCTCTATTATCTCTGATAGGGATGGCAGATTTATTTTAAGATTCTGGCAAACATTACAGCAAGCATTAGGAACTCGTCTAGACATGAGTACTGCCTATCATCCACAAACTGATGGGCAGAGCGAAAGGACGATACAAACTCTTGAAGACATGCCACGAGCATGTGTTATTGATTTCGGAAACAGTTGGGATCGACACCTACCGTTAGCAGAATTTTCCTACAACAACATCTACCATTCAAGCATTGAGATGGCGCCGTTTGAAGCACTTTATGGTAGAAAGTGCAGGTCTCCGATTTGTTGGAGTGAAGTGGGGGATAGACAGATTACGGGTCCGGAGATAATACAAGAAACTACCGAGAAGATCATCCAAATTCAACAACGACTGAAAACTGCCCAAAGTCGACAAAAGAGCTACGCTGACATTGAAAGAAAAGATATAGAATTTGAAATTAGAGAGATGGTCATGCTTAAAGTTGCACCTTGGAAAGGCGTTGTTCGATTTGGTAAACGAGGGAAATTAAATCCAACGTATATTGGACCATTCAAGATTATTGATCGTGTCGGACCAGTAGCTTACCGACTTGAGTTACCTCAACAACTCGCGGCTGTACATAACACTTTCCACGTCTCGAATTTGAAGAAATGTTTTACTAAAGAAGATCTCATTATTCCGTTAGACGAAATCCAAATCAACGAAAAACTTCAATTCATCGAAGAACCAGTCGAAATAATGGATCGTGAGGTTAAAAGACTTAAGCGAAACAAGATACCAATTGTTAAGGTTTGATGGAATGCTCGTAGAGGACCCAAGTTCACCTGGGAACGAGAAGATCAGATGAAGAAGAAATACCCGCACTTATTTCCAGAAGATACGTCAACACCTCCAATTGCTTAAAATTTCGGGACAAAATTTATTTAACGGGTGGGTATTGTAGTGACCCGAACTTTTTCATGTTTATATATATTAAATGAATTTGTTATTTACATGATTAAGTGTTTCACATATTTAGCAATCAAACTTTTTAAGACTTGTTTAATTGAAATAGGTTTTATATAGACAATTGACCACCTAAGTTGACCGGTGATTCACGAACGTTAAAACTTGTAAAAACTATATGATGACATATATATGGTTATATATATAGTTAACATGATATTATGATAAGTAATTATCTCATTAGGTATTTTAACAATGAGTTATATACATAAAAAATGAGACCATTGAATTAAGAAACTCGAAAACGATATATATAACGATTATCGTTATAACAACGTCTTACTAAATACATATGTATCATAATAACTATGTTTAATCATGATAAATGATAAGTAATCATGTCATTAAGTGTATTAACAATGAACTACATATGTAAAAACAAGACTACTAACTTAATGATTTCGAAACGAGACATATATGTAACGATTATCGTTGTAACAATATTTAACTGTATATATATCATATTAAGATATATTAATACATCATATTATCATGATAATGTAATAATTTAACATCTCTTTAGATATAAAAAACAACGGGTTAACAATATTTAACAAGATCGTTAACCTAAAGGTTTCAAAACAACACTTACATGTAACGACTAACGATGACTTAACGACTTAGTTAAAATGTATATACATGTAGTGTTTTAATATGTATTCATACACTTTTGAAAGACTTCAAGACACTTATCAAAGTATTTCTACTTAACAAAAATGCTTACAATTACATCCTCATTCATTTTCATCAACAATTCTACTCGTATGCACTCGTATTTGTACTCGTACAATACACAGCTTCTAAATGTATTTACTGTTGATATATACACTATAATGATCAGCTCTTAGCAGCCCATGTGAGTCACCTAACCATGTGGGAACCATCATTTAACATCTAGTATGAAATATCTCACAAAATAACAAACTAATGGAGCCTATATGACACCTCCAAATTCACGTGAAAGAGGAAGTCCACAAATACTTTCATTTTGCAACTTACATGCATCAAACTACTCTCTCTAAAGTGTTCTTACTTTTTTCTAAGTGTTCTTCATCATCTTCATCAAAATCTAGCTCAATCTAGTTCATAAATCCATACATAAACCAAGTTATAAAACAACTACTCAAGAACACACCAACAACACTTCCAAGTTTGCTAGCTTACTTCCAATCTTGCAAATCAACTTTGAGTGATCATCCAACCTCAAGAAATCTTTCTTATTTACAGTAATATATCTTTCTAATATAAGGTAATACTCATATTCAAACTTTGATTCAATTTCTATAACTTTAACAATCTTATTTCGAGTGGAAATCTTACTTGAATTTGTTTTCATGTCATGATTCTACTTCAAGAACTTTCAAGCCATCTAAGGATCCTTTGAAGCTAGATCTATTTTTCTGATTTCCAGTAGGTTTATCCACAAAACCTGAGGTAGTAATGATGTTCATAACATTATTCGATTCATATATATAAAACTACCTTATTCGAAGGTTTAAACTTGTAATCACTAGAACATAGTTTAGTTAATTCTAAACTTGTTCGCAAACAAAAGTTAATCCTTCTAACTTGAATTTTAAAATCAGCTAGACACATGTTCTATATCTATATGATATGCTAACTTAATGATTTAAAACCTGAAAACACGAAAAACATCGTAAAACCGGATATACGCCGTCGTAGTAACACCGCGGGCTGTTTTGGTTTAGTTAATTAAAAACTATGATAAACTTTGATTTAAAAGTGGATCTTCTGGGAAAATGATTTTTCTTATGAACATGAAACTATATCCAAAAATCATGGTTAAACTCAAAGTGAAAGTATGTTTTCCAAAATGGTCATCTAGACGTTGTTCTTTCGACTGAAATGACTACCTTTACAAAAATGACTTGTAACCTGTATTTCTCACAATAAACTTATACTTTTTCTGTTTAGATTCATAAACTTAAGTTCAATATGAAACCATAGCAACTTGAATCACTCAAAACGGATTTAAAACGAAGAAGTTATGGGTAAAACAAGATTGGATAATTTTTCTTGTTGTAGCTACGTGAAAATTGATAACAAATCTATATTAATCATATCCTAGCTAAATCATATTGTATTATACATGTATTCTAATATATTATGTAATCTTGGGATACCATAGACACGAATACAATGTTTTGACATATCATATCGACCCATCTATATATATATTTCAGAACAACTATCGACACTCTATATGCAGTAATGTTGGAGTTAGCTATACAGAGTTGAGGTTGATTCCAAAATATTATATATACTTTGAGTTGTAATCTAGCCTGAGACTTGTATGCACGAGGTCGTGGATTGATTCGAGATAATATATATTGCTTTATTTTTGTACATCTAACTGTGGACAACTAGTTGTAGGTTACTAACGAGGTCAACTGACTTAATAAACTTAAAACATTAAAACGTATTAAAAATGTTGTAAATATATTTTTAACATACTTTGATATATATGTACATATTTGTTATAGGTTCGTGAATCGACCAGTGGCCAAGTTTTACTTCCCGACGAAGTAAAAATATGTGAAAGTGAGTTATAGTCCCATTTTTAATATCTAATATTTTTGGGATGAGAATACATGCAGATTTGAAAATGATTTACAAAATAGACACAAGTAATTGAAACTACATTCTATGTTGAATCGTTATACCGGATATCACCCTTGTTGAACTTGGTAACCTAAGAATTGGTGTTTATTATAATTGCCACCAATTGACGCTAATCTTAAAGATAGATCTATGTGCCATTGACCAGCCCCAGTAAGAGAATTTGAACTGCTTTAGTACTTCGATATTATTTATGGGGATATTCTAGATGCATTTTGTTAATGTCGGTTATCAGGTGTTCAAACATATGAATGATTTTTATGCAGATTGCATGTTATTGAAAGATGAAATCTTGTGTTCTATTATTACAATTTCATATATAGATTTAAACCTGTAACTCACCAACATTTTTGTTGACGTTTAAAGCATGTTTATTCTCAGGTGATTATTAAGGGCTTCCGCTGTTGCATGCTAATATATGGACAAGATGTGGTGTCAACATGCTTGTATAATATTGTTTAAAACTGCATTCGAGATTTATTTTGTTGTAACATATTAATATTGTAAACCAATATGTATTGGTAGTGTGTAAGTGTGATATTTTCAGATTATCATTTCTGGATAATCTAGGTAGTGTCTTTTTAACCTTGTCGATAAAATAAAGGTTATGGTTTGTTTTAAAAACGAATGTAGTCTTTGAAAAACGTCTCATATAGAGGTCAAAACCTCACAACGAAATCAATTAATATGGAACGTTTATAATAAATATGAACGGAACATTTCAATAATCACTCCATATGTGTTAAGGTTAATTAAAGGTCCTACATTTACTTGATTCATTGATGTTTGGCCCTCAAATCCTGCTAAATCTGCTTAAAAATCATTTAATTTGCTTAAGTTTTCTCCCAATTCAGATGCTCGAAAACCACTTCTGGGTTTGATTTTGCTCAAAAACCTCTCAGGGTTTCATCACAATAATGAAACCCTAAGGTTTTTGCTCGAAAACTCTGTTCATTTTCCCACGTGTCGAGTCTGTTTTAGCTTCAAATCTTGGACCCTTTGTCAATACCCACCAAATTGCTATTACCCGATAGATTTTAGAAGTGAAAAGGACATGTCCTTGACATAATCCCTTGATTTATGTCATAAAGGACTTGTCCTTTTGTGCATAAGCTTGTACTATTGTGTAAGAATTCGCGTGCATAGGTTTTCTCTCACTTATAAGTCAAACTCTTTGAAATTATCAAACTGATTAAAGTGTTTTCAGTCAAAATTGCTCGAAAACAGTGAGGATAGTGAGACTTTTGCTCGAAAACAGTGTGTAAATTGTTTCTTTGCTCGAAAATTGTGTCCTAAAATTTAAAAGATTGTCTGATAACAGTGGTTTTTACTGCCTAAAAACCTTGGACGAAAAATCTCTTGCTGCTCGAAACTCTTAGACTTTGTCTCCTAGTGCTCGAAAACTTAGCTGTCAGAAAACCTGGTTTTGCTCGAAAATCACCCTGTCTAGAAGGCTTGGTTTTTGTTTGAAACCCTAGTTGTCTGCTCGAAAAACTTAAGTGCTCTAGAACTAGGATAGTGCTCGAATACCTTAGCTGCTCGAATACTTTGTCTGCTCGAAATCTAGGTGCTTGTTCTCATATCTGCTCTAAGACTTTCCCTTCATATCTATATTGTTTCTGCTCGAAAACACATTCTGTCTTGAAATTTGGCTTTGCTCAAAAACCACTATGTTCTTAAAAGTGGTTTTACACCAAAACCCTATCCAATTTTCTTGATTCTCCATTCTCAAAATCTCCTCTCTTTTGCACCAACCAGTTTACAATCTTAGTTAAGATGGCTACTGCAAACCGTGATGCTTTGGTCGTGGGCACGGATACTCGTCCTCCCATGCTGTTCGAGGGATTATTTGACGAATGGAAAGGAAGATTTGACAACTTCATCGATGGAAAGGGAGAACAAACCAAATGCCTCTGGGAGTCATTTCTCAATGGACCTAAGATCTCACTTCATCCTGACACCTGCGCGGTTCTAAAACCCTATGAACTCCAGGGTGAAGAAGCCAAGAGAGCTCAAGCCGATATTGATTCCAGGCCCATTATCATGCAAGCTCTTCCTCATCACATGTAGAAATCTGTCAGCTCTCTAAAATCTGGAAAAGAACTTCTAGATGAAATCACTCGTCAACAGGAAGGATATAGCCAATCCGACCAGACAAAACTTGACATAGCTCTCGCAATGTATGAGGACTACTTTCAGAAACCTGACAAACCTTTAAAGGACTGCTACAGACATTTCTGTGAGGTCATTAATGAGCTAAAAAAGGTTGGAGTGAAAAAGGAAAATCAAGAGCTAAACATGAAATTCCTGAAGAAACCGAATGCCACCTGGACACCATACGGAAACAACTTTCGTGCCTCCAAAAACACCAAGAAGTACAACATCCATGAAGTTATAGGGAAACTAATGAATCATCAACCTGATGTGATAGCCGCCCAAAACCCTAAATCCAACCTCGCTGAAACCAGTGATCCAATGGCTTTGTTTGTTAATAAAAGCTCCACCAAAACCCCTTCCAACCGCTCCAACTCACTCAAAGCAAAACAAACCATTTTCTCTGATGATGACACATACTCTGATGTTGATGAAGAACATCGAGATCTCGTCAAGGCTATCGCAATGTTCAGCACGCAACTGAACCTCAGGAGATCATCTGGAGGTTTTAGAAAAAACAACAACAATCAAACCTCATCCAGCTCCTCATACTACAAAAAACCCGAAACCTCAACCACTCAATACCGGACTCCTGACAACAAGGACCCCGATAATGTTTGTTTCAACTATGGTAAAATAGGTCACTTTGCACGAGAATGCAGACTACCCAAACGAAAGGATGCCGAGTACTACAAGAAAAAGATGTTGCTCGCCCAAGATGCCGAAAAGGGGAAGGTCCTCAAAGCCTTAGATGATGTTTGGCTAAACTGGTCAGACAATGAACAGGAGCCCGAACGAGCTAATGTAGTGAAACTCACCAACATGAATCGTGCTCCTGAAAATGTTTCTTCCGATGATGAGGAAGAGGTACAACTTTACATCGACATAATTCATGAATATTATAATTCTGTAAATAACAGCTCTGAATGTGTTCCTAATGTATTGCATGCACCCTCTAAGAAACCTAATAACCCACCTGTCCAAATTAATGTGTCCATTAGAGATGAACCTGCTTCTAATAATCATGATTAAATGCTCCCTGAATTGCCTGATATGTATGTTGAAAACTTGGCTAAAATGAGTAAGGACCTTAGATCTCTTGCAAGTCAAGTTAGTGGACTACAAAATGAGAACCATAGGTTAAAAGCTGAATTGAAAATCAAAGTGTCAAACAATGCATACCTAACACTTCAGAAGGATCTAGCTGAAAAAGTAACACAATTGAAGGAGCTAGAATCTAGTGTGAGACCATTACGGATAGAAAGGAAATACTTTAGGTTAACAAATAAAGTTCTTAGTGAGAAAGTAGACAATGTTGAGAAAGAAATTAAAAAACTCACTGCCTCTAAGAAAACTCTTTTAGATACCTTAGAAGAAAAGATAAGAGAACCCCTTTTCGACCTTGCTAAGAAAACCTCTAAATGTTCTAAACTTGCTGCACATAATCTAGAGCTTCAAACTCGATAGGTCAATTTGAAGAAAAGCTCTACAGGACCGAACAATCTAAGGTTGTTTTAGCAGGACATATCTCGAATCAAACCCTGTTCATGAATCGACCAAAGGACTCCTTCCATGAGAACAAAGGACTAGGCTTTGAAAATATCTCACCTTGACCAATATGGCCAAAGCTGAGCCCTGTCTGTATGATAGTAGATACTTGATGATTGGCCTACATGCACGACTCACATTTGCATCCAACAGTGAGGTTGAGGAAGCATTGGCTAAAAGATCAACCAAAATGAAACGAGAAATTGCTTTAATCTATGATAAAATCAACGCCCTTTATTTGAAAAAGAAAAAATCATTTTCATATGAAAGTTTACCTGATTTGTTTAATGAGAGTGAAAGTTCGGAAGGTCAAAAACGTGTTGTCTACTTACCAACCCTGGTCTTAGAAAAATACATCATCAGTTTAGAAAAGGAACTTTTTGAAAATAAAATGAAATCTTTTGACAATGAACAAAAATTTCTGATGATCATAAAAGCCATGCAACACCAAATCTCACTCCATGTGTCCACAAATGATCAACTTGCTCATGATGTGCATGAACTTCAAAAATAGATTGCTAGTCAAGCGACTACTTTCTGTGAAATGATTTCAAAGTCCAAAGCCCCTCAGGAACCGCCACCCTGCCACCATGAAGAACCCTTAAATGCCCTTACTGATTCTCTCAGGAAAGAAATCGTTGACTTAAAACTTGAACTAAAAGGCTATAAGAAACATGTTGCTATTATTGAAAAAGACAACATTGATTTGCAAGTAAAAGTTTTAATGAATCGTGATTTTGAAAAATCCGAAAAGAATTTTGGTCCAACATTAACACAAGACTATTCACAACAAAAGGAATCAAAATCAACGCAAGAGAAATTTGTACCATCGATACCCACTTATTCTTAACGAGTTCTTCCCCCACATCACCAAGGTGTTCCTTAAACTACTGTAGTGAACTCAAGGAAACCTGTCATTCCAGCTGTCACCATCCTAAAAAACCCTAATCATGGCTCTCATTTAGAGATGATTGTCACTAAAAAGGGTGCTAATCCCAAACCACCACATTCCGCAACCTTGATGAGAAAGCCAAACAACCATGTTTGAAGAATAATCCAAGAACATGGTATGTATGACTACTCAGCAAGAAAAGTCCATAACCACCCTGCATCGCCTATTCCAGACAGGAGGGGTGGTTCAAGCAGCCCTCACGTCCACCAAAATATCAACCGCTCTAACTCCATCCAGAGCAACAGTGGTAGACCATTGAAATACAACCCCGAATCCATCAGACATCAGCAACGACCAAATTTCAACTATGTTGCAAAGTGGGTATCTGATGGGTTAACTAAGACTCAAAAGCGAAACCATCGCAAAAGAGCACAAAGGGCTAGACAGTCATTACTTGAAAACATGAATCGTTTTCAAACTGAGTCTAAATTTGGTGTTTTAAATTTCACAGGACCTAAACCAAAATAAAGCATTTTGAAAGCATGGAAACCCAAGACTGAAACAGTCCAAGCATCCTCAAGTCTTGCTTCTCAGTCCGGGTCATTAAATTGTAATAGATGTAAAAGATGTCTGTATTTTGGTAACCAAAACCATGATTCGTGTGTTGTAATGAATGTTCAGACCTTGTTGAATGTTTCATCTGATGAACTAATGCTCTAAATTCTCTGAATGTGTCTGCTTACAAGGAACCCGAGATAACTTGGGACCCTAAAACATCTGCTTAACTCTATTTTGCAAGTTATCCCAGCATGTGTTTGGTATCTGGATTCTGGTTGTTCCAGACACATGACTGGTGATAAATCCATGTTGACAAACTATGTCAACAAGTTCCTAGGTACAGTTCACTTTGGAAATGATGAAATTGCAACCATCGAAGGGTATGGAGACTATGTGTTCAACGGTGTAACCATCAAGCGTGTGTCCTATGTTCGAGGTCTTGGCTACTGTCTCTTTAGTGTTAGTCAATTCTGTGACAGTGATCTTCACGTGATCTTTGAAAGGTCCATGTGATGTGTTCAAACCATGGAGGGAGACAATTTACTCGAAGGAAAACGTGAATCCACTCTTTATTCTCTTGCCATGAAAAACATGTCTTCAGATCTACAACTACTCTGCCTGGTTTCCAAAGCTTCCTCTGAAACCTCATGGTTGTGGCATCACCGGATGTCACACCTTCACTCTCAGAACCTCAATAAACTAGTTTCCAATAATCTTGTTGATGGTGTTCCACTCATCTCATTTGATTCCACACACATTTTCTCTTCCTGTGCTATGGGAAAGATTCATAAATCCTCCCACAAATCAAAAACCGAATTCAACACCACCAGTCCATTACATATGCTACATATGGATCTTTGTGGGCCAATGCGTGTTTCCAGTCTAGGCGGTCGAAAATAGATTCTGGTGATAGTTGATGACTATTCTCGTTACACCTGGGTCAGATTTCTGAAAAGCAAGTCTGAAACTCCCAAAATAATCATTGAATTCCTAAAAAGAATCCAACTCTCCAACAATAGATTGGTTCGAATCCTCAGAACTGATAACGGCACGGAATTTTAAAACTCGGTTCTTAATTCATATCTTGACCAGGCCGGTATCACCCATCAAACCTCTGCCACTCGCACTTCACAACAAAATGGCGTTGTTGAAAGACGGAATCATACTCTTGTTGAAGCCGCAAGAACAATGCTTGTTTATTCCAAATTACCTCCGTCCCTCTGGGCTGAAGCTGTTAACACTGCGTGCTTCACCCAAAATCGATCCATCATTAACTGTCGGTTCGACAAAACTCCATATGAACTTCTTTTCAATCGTTGACCCAATGTGAAGTACTTTCGCATATTTGGATGTGTGTGCTATGTTCTAAATGACGAGGACAACCTTGGAAAGTTTGATGTCCGCGGTGATGAAGCAATATTTATTGGCTACTCTCAAGATTGTGTGGCACATCGTGTTTATAATCGTCGAACTCGAATCATTAAAGAAAGCACCAATGTCAAGTTTGAAGAGATGTCTGGAGTGGTACTTGGACATAACGGCTCTCGCCCTAGTCTCAATTTTGATCCTCACTTCCGACATGTTGCACTGGCCACCTCTGATGATCTGGATGTGTTGTTTGAACCTCTGCCGCTCGCACTTCACAACAAAATGGCGTTGTTGAAATACGAAATCGTACTCTTGTTGAAGCCGCATGAACAATGCTTGTTTATTCCAAATTACCTCCGTCCCTCTGGGCTGAAGCTGTTAACACTGCGTGCTTCACCCAAAATCGATCCATCATTAACTGTCGATTCGATAAAACTCCATATGAACTTCTTTTCAATCGTCGACCCAATGTGAAGTACTTTCGCATATTTGGATGTATGTGCTATGTTCTAAATGACGAGGACAACCTTGGAAAGTTTGATGTTCGCGGTGATGAAGCAATATTTGTTGGCTACTCTCAAGATCTTGTGGCACATCGTGTTTATAATCGTCGAACTCGAATCATTAAAGAAAGCACCAATGTCAAGTTTGACGAGATGTCTGGAGTGGTACTTGGACATAACGGCTCTCGCCCTAGTCTCAATTTTGATCCTCACTTTCGACATGTTCCACTGGCCACCTCTGATGATCTGGATGACGTCAAACCCCACAGTACCCTCTGAACCTGCTCCCCCCGAATCAATCACAGTCTATTCCTCTACTCCTGCGGTCGTGGGCGAATCACCATCCGATGAAAGTAATTCCTCCGAATTTCTTCTTCTGGATGACCTTGACACTGGAGTGTCTTCCTCAAACAACGCTCCCATTCCCAACTCTCATCCTCCAGATGTTGAATCACCTCCTCTCGAATCTAGTGAAGATTCTCCTTCAAATGCAATAGATTCTAGAATCTTAGACACTACAACGCCTCCCGTACTTCGTACTGATCAAAATGCAGATACCCTTGTTCCACTGTGGGAAGAAAATACCACCTACCCTACTGACAACACTGAACCTACTGGATCCTCATCCTCTTCGTATGTCGACACCTCTCTTGATGATGGATCTACTTCACCTCTTCCACATACCACGAAATGAACTATGGATCATCCAATTCATCAAATCATTGGTGATCCAGATGCTCCTGTCCGAACTCGTAAGGCTTCCAACAATGAATGTCTCTTCGATGCCTTTCTGAGCACGATCGAACCTAAAACTACTTATGAGGCCCTCCAAGATCCCGACTGGTCAATTGCCATGCAAGAAGAAATTCATCAATTTGATCGGCTTGAAGTATGGGAACTTGTTCCTCGTCCATCTAGAAAAACCATCATTGATACCTAGTGGATCTTCAAAAATAAGAAGGATCCCCACGGCATCATCATTCGTAACAAAGCACGTCTTGTAGCAAAAGGATACAGACTACAAGAAGGAATTGACTACGATGAAACATTTGCTCCTGTAGCTCGATTAGAAGCCATCCGTCTATTTCTATCATATGCTGCTCACAAGCGATTTACCATTTATCAAATGGACGTAAAAACTGCTTTTCTGAACGGCATTCTTCAAGAAGAGGTCTATGTCAGTCAACCTGAAGGTTTTGTAGACTCCAAACGCCCCAATCACGTGTATCTCCTTTCTAAGGCTCTTTATGGTCTAAAACAGGCGCCCAGGGCATGGTATGAAACCCTGACCGCATTTCTTCTCAAGAATGGTTTCTCACGTGGAACCATAGACACGACTCTATTCATCAGAAAACAGAAAGAATACATCTTGTTAATTCATGTCTATGTTGATGTGATATTAAAGCGAAGGGGTACAAAATAGTTATATTTTTACTACAAAATACTATTAAATACGATACAATTTTACATAAGTTATTTATTTATTTATAGAGTGGATATACTTAAACCTTGCTACAATACTTATAGGCAGAGTACCTAATCGTACAGTAGTGTAGTTTTTAGTAAGTCCGGTTCGTTCCACATGGATCTTAGCCATGTTTAACGCTATATTTTTAAAAACTATATTTGTAAAAATATAAATATATATATAAGTAGTATTATTAATATAAAAAGGGGGTTTTTACCGTTTAATGACCGGTTTGTCGATTTTAAAACTTTGGACGCAGTTAAAACCTAATGTAAAATATTAAAAATAAAAATAACTTAATTTTAAGCGTAAAGTAAATAACAATAATGAAATTACGATAAATAAAAGTGCGATAAATAAAATGAAAATAAATTAAAGTGCGATAATTAAAAAGTACGGTAATTAAAATGACAATAAATTAAAGTGCGATAATTAAAAGTGCAATTAAATATGAAATAAAGGAGTTATGCTTATTTAAACTTCCGTAATCATGATGTTTGACGTGTTGATTTTAGTTTATTACCATGGGTTAATTGTCCTTTGTCCTGGATTATTCAATATGTCCGTCTGGTTTTTGTCCATAACAGTCCATCAGTCATAAATATAAAGTGCGAGTGTCCTCGTCAAATTATCCTTATATCCGAAGTCAAATATTCTAACTAATTGGGGACTTAAACTATAATTACACCAAGAGTCCTTATATATAATTTACCCCTGTTTTAATAAGTCCATTGACTATTAATCCATTCTCGTGTCAGGTTAAATGAACGATTATTAGTACTTATAAATATCCCGCCCATCGTGTCCGATCGAGTGTATATGGTTATTTATAGGTACGTCCAATTGTAAATCTTTATATTAAATTAACAAACTATCATTTAATTAAACAAATATAAAGCCCATTAATAGCCCATAGTCTAATTTCCACAAGTTTCGTTCTTTTGTCCAAACCCCAATTATGGTACAAAGCCCAATTACCCAATTTTAATATTTAGCCCAACATCACGATTACTTCGGCTTAAATAAGCATAATAATAAATTAGCTACGAGACATTAATTTAAAAAGGTTGAACATAACTTACAATGATTAATAATAGCGTAGCGTTACATGGACAGAATTTCGACTTACACACTTACAACATTCGCTAACATACCCTTATTATTAAAATTAAAATTAAAATTAAAATTAAAATTAAAATTAAAATTAAAATATATATATATATATATATATATATATATATATATATATATATATATATATATATATATATATATATATATATATATATATATATATATATATATATATATATATATATACGTTTAAGAGATGGAGAAAGAAAAAGATGTGTAAATAAATGGCCAGAACACGCAAAATTTATAGGATGTCTGCTGCTACAGGACACCATGCGATCGCATGGTTTTTGGCCTTCCTGGCCATGCGATCGCATGGCCTACTTTTTCAGCTCACAAGTCTTTGTTTTCTTCTTTGCCGACGATTTATATATATAATATAATAAATATATAATTTTAAGAATTATTTATATATTATATTATATTTATGTGCATAGTTGACTTGTAATTTTAGCTCCGTAGCGTCGCGCGTTAAGAGTTGACTCTGGTCCCGGTTCCGGATTTTCGAACGTCCTTGCGTACAATTTAATATCTTGTATTTTGCATTTTGCGGCTTGTACTCTTGTAATTTTGAGACGTTTCTCACCAATAATTTGAACCACTTTGATTGTACTTTGTACTTTTGAGCTTTTTGGTCGTTTGCGTCTTCAATTCGTCGAATCTGTCTTTTGTCTTCACCTTTTATTATTTAAACGGATATCACTTGTAAATAGAACAATTGCAACCAAAAGCTTGTCTTTCTTGAGGGATAATGCTATGAAATATATGTTTGTTTTTAGTATTATCAAATATTTCCACACTTGAGCGTTGCTTGTACATCAGTGATTTCTATACGGCGGTATAAACAATGATAGTAACGTTGTGGTTTACAGTCCCACATGACTATGAAAATTTAGTTCCTTAAGGAAATTGGATCTTTATGAAAACATTTGATCTTTTGAAAATACAATCTAGCTTTTACCCTAGATAAGTTTTCCGGAATAACCCTTCACCGGTGTTTGCAAAATCTTTTTGTGGGTTTTGTGGGTTTCAGATTTGAAAATTTTAGCTCAAAACTTATGGTTTTGTGTCATCCACTTGCTAACCTTGTATTAGGAAAGCAACACGTCCAGTATACTTGCTCCGTATATTACCTTTCGGTAAACTACCGTCCGGTTGTAAAGGAAAGCGTTGAACAAGCAACTGTTAAGGCAATGTCCCGTGACATGCTTTTGATTATGGTCTATAACATGTCGGATGCAATTACTATCCTTGGTAGGGGCAATAGTAAAGCTCACCCTATGGTTTTTCGGTCTGGCACAAAGTCCTGTCTTTGACCATGCTATGCAACCACCGTTCTTACGGTTGACACCCGATTTGGTTCAGATGACCTAATGAATTCCAGGTGAATTCCTAGGATTTTACATTCAATGGTAATGAACGCATTAAAAATGGGTTTTCAGAAAACAAATCGGTTTGTAATTTTGATCAAAATATTTTCTCGTTCAAGCTCGAGTTTAGATATCATCGAATTCCATGAGTTTGAATTCTCAATATTTAAAAGTCAATCTCAAGGATTGAGTAATATCAGTCTTAAAAGCTTATTTTTGATCTTTTAAGGAGATTATCCTTTCTAGGGGTCTGATTCATTAGTCTTATCAAGCTAATTTGCACGGCGCCCTCCCCATTTTATGAGACAGATCCTGTCATAACCCGACCTTAACCATAAGGACGAATACAATAACATATGATTTCATCGCGAGGTATTGACCTCTATATGCGACATTCTTCAAAAACTGCATTCGTTTTTACAATACAAACCATAGCTTTTATTACAAATACAAGGTTTAAACAACTTAATAATGATTATCGTTTAGCGATAATCTTAGACTTACAAACTTTACATGTGATAATAACAATACGACCTCCAACATATTTTACATTACAAATCCTCCGATATGCAGTTTTATTTTTGACACAAATATGCATACTCAAGATCTTGCTTAAATTCAACATGTTGCAGCGGAAGCTTTTAGTTATCACCTGAGAATAAACATGCTTAAAACGTCAACATAAAGTTGGTGAGATATAGGTTTAATGCCGGCAGCGTTATAAATATAGACCACAAGATTTCATATATAAACGTTTTAATAAAAATATTCTAAGTTGTTGAGCACTTGATAACCATACTTAACATTTAATCAACGTCGCATATTCCCTTTATTATGAAATCTTACTACACCGTACCAAGTGTAGTCACCGAAACAAAGTACTGTGCAACCGTTGAATACTAGTCGTCCAGTCCGGTTGGGGTTGTCAGGCCCGATAGATCTATCAACAGGATTCGCGTTTACAATACCTCATGTAAATAATAGTTACCAAGCTACAGGGAAGTATGCCAGTGGTACAACTCAACGTAGAATATATATTTTTAATCACTTGTGTCCATAACGTAAATCATAAAATGCATGTATTCTCATCCCGAAATATTTAGAGTTTAAAAGTGGGACTATATACTCACTTTTGCCTTGAAGGTAATAAACACGACTTGATCTCCGATTGATATCACAAACCTAACCATATATATAATATATCAACATATTTTCTTTTCAAGTAATCGTTACACACACACACATATATATATATATATATATATATATATATATATATATATATATATATATATATATATATATATATATATATATATACTTTTAATACTTTTAATATTTTCTTAGTCCGTAGTTAGCAGTCCGATGTTAGTGGTCCACAGTTAGTTGCTTAAATAAAATAAATAAAGACCCCATCGTATTCGTATTGATCAGAATTAATCTCGACCCATGGTACCATGTTGTCAAGTGACGTGTTGCGTACATAAAGTACCGTGTTGTCAAATGACGTGTTGCGTACAATCATGAGGTCTTATGATTAATCGTCTCGTGTTGTTTACGGGTGGTCCTGAAATATATAAAATCAAATCATAAGTAAATATATATTAAATATTATGTTAATTAGCCAAGATATGATTAATCCGATTTTATCATAATATGATATATTACAGGTCTTGAAGTGTTTTTAAAAATCAAATTAGAAGGATCTATTTAGTTTGCGAACAAGTTTGAAATCACTCAAACTATGTTCTTGTTGTTAAAATTTTACAACACAAAATAAGATAGCTATATAAATATGAATCGAATAAGGTTATGAATAAGGTTACTACCTCAAGTTACTTGGACAAAGCTACTGGAAAAGGTAAGAAAAATCTTGGAATCAAAAGAGTGGTGGAGTGGGATTGAAAGATTGGAAGTAATCTCCTTCAAATCGGATGACTATATTGATACGTTCTTGAGTAGGTAAATGAAGAGAGATTAGGGAGTGAATTAACTTGAAAGAAAATTGGAAATGAAATTGTATGTGTGTGTGTGCAAAATAGCATGATTATGGGATGGATATATAGGAGATTTAGTTTGTTTTCTTGCACAAAAGTCACACACGAGGTTAAATGGCTGGTTCCCACATGTAACATCATGTCTAGTGGCTGATCATTGAAGTTTATTATTGGTATATACCAATAGTAAATACGTATAGAAGCTGGGTATGATACGGTTACATATACCCTAGATATACTTGTAGAAATTTTGAGGAATCGGAACAAGAATTCAAATATGGACGGGTTTATAACTGTAAAAGAGGCTCAAAAACTGGGCTTTTATTTTTGGATCAAACCGGGCCAAAATAAAATTTTAAGACATTTTTAATAAAGCAATCTTAGCCCAAAGTAGGAATCACTCAAATCCCAGCCAGGGGCTCTGCCCCTTGGACCCCACCAGGGGTTGCCACCCCTTGGACCCCGCTTATCGGGGGCGCTGCCCCCGAACCCCCGTCATAATCAAGATAAGTTCAAACAAGTGTGCACTCCACACTTCCCCAAACTTGTTCGATATTTATCAAGATTATTTTGGTTACAAATTAATCCCATTACACTTAAATCATATTGGTGACATAGATCACCAACACATTATAGATTGTAAGTATATATGTCAAAGAACGTTACATATAGTTATCGTTTTGAAAACTTAAGTTTGTGGTCTCAAAGTATACTTATAACTCATTGTTGTTAGTTCACAATGAAATGTTAAACCATCCTTAAATCATGTTAAATATGTATAGATATGTACATATACATATTCGTATAATTATCGTGTGTTATATAGTTCGTGATATCATCGGTCAAATTGGACGGTCAAACGTTGTGTGAAACTCTTTTTAAAAACATAAGTCTCAACAGTTTGGATTGCTTATCATGTTGGTAAGGTTTATTTTATGTAAATATTAATCTCATAAGTATAAAACGATCGGAAAATCCGGGTCGTTACAGTACCTACCCGTTAAATAAATTTCGTCTCGAAATTTTAAAGTTGTACCTATTTTGCGTTGTCGGGAAACAAATGTGGATACTTTTGTTTCATCTGATCCTCTCATTCCCAAGTAAACTCAGGACCCCTTCGAGCATTCCAACGAACCTTGACGATCGGTATGTTGCTCTGCTTGAGTTGTTTAACTTCACGGTCCATGATTTCGACTGGTTCTTCTATGAATTGTAGTTTCTCGTCAACTTGGATTTCTTCAAGAGGAATGGTGAGATCTTCCTTTGCAAGACATTTCTTGAGGTTTGAAACGTGAAATGAATTATGTACCCCGGCGAGTTGTTGTGGTAACTCGAGTCGATAAGCTACCGGTCCGATGCGTTCGATGATCTTGAACGGGCCTACATACCTTGGGTTCAGTTTACCCCTTTTTCCAAAACGTATTACACCTTTCCAAGGTAACACCTTTAGCATAACCATGTCACCGATCTGAAACTCTAATGGTTTCCTTCGGACATCGGCGTAGCTCTTTTGGCGACTACGGGCTGTTTTCAATCTCTCCTTGATTTGCACTATCTTCTCAGTAGTTTCATGGATGATCTCGGGACCAGTTAATTGTCGATCTCCGACTTCATTCCAACAGATAGGGGATCTACACTTCCTTCCATACAGTGCTTCGAATGGTGCAGCTTTAATGCTCGCATGATAACTATTATTATACGAGAATTCTGCTAATGGTAGATATTTATCCCATCCGTTTCCAAAATCGATCACGCATGCCCTGTGCATGTCTTCAAGAGTCTGAATTGTTCTTTCACTCTGCCCATCAGTTTGCAGATGATATGCGGTGCTCATATCCAAACGGGTTCCCAGGGCCTCCTGTAGTGATTGCCAAAACTTTGATGTAAATCTACTATCACGATCGGATATAATGGAAATAGGTATTCCATGCATTGAAACAATTTCCTTTATGTATAATCGTAATAGTTTCTCCATTCTATCCGTTTCCTTTATAGGCAAGAAATGTGCAGATTTGGTGAGACGATCAACTATTACCCAAATGGTGTCATAACCCCAGGCAGTCTTAGGTAACTTTGTGATGAAATCCATGGTAATACCATCCCATTTCCATTCTGGGATTTCTGGTAGTTGAAGTAACCCTGACGGCTTCTGGTGTTCTGCTTTGACTTTGGAACAAGTTAAACATTCCCCAACATATGTTGCAACATCTGTCTTTAAATTAGGCCACCAATAATGCGTCTTAAGATCTTGATACATCTTTCCAACTCCAGGATGTATCGAGTATCTTGTCTTATGTGCCTCGTTCAATATCAACTTCCTTAATCCACCCAACTTCGGTACCCAAATACGGTTTGCGAAATATCGAATTCCGTCTTCCCGTATAACGAGTTGCTTCTCATACTTCTTCATTATTTCATTTCCTATGTTTTCTTTAGTAAGAGCTTCTCGTTGAGCCTCTTTGATTTGTGAGTTGAGATTCATGCGAATTTTTATGTTCATTGCTCGTACTCGAATTGGTTCCCGTTCCTTTCTGCTTAGAGCGTCGGCCACTACATTCACTTTCCCGGGATGATAGCGAATCTCACAATCATAGTCGTTTATCAGCTCGACCCACCTACGTTGCCTCATGTTCAGCTGTTTCTGATCAAAAATATGTTGAAGGCTTTTATGATCAGTAAACACAGTGCATTTAACCCCATATAAATAGTGTCTCCATATCTTCAATGCAAACACTACTGCTCTCAATTCTAAATCATGCGTCGTATAATTCCGCTCGTGAATCTTCAATTGTCGGGATGCGTATGCTATAACTTTCTTCCGTTGCATAAGGACGCAACCAAAACCTTGTCGCGAAGCGTCACAATATATCTCAAAATCATCGTTCCCTTCAGGTAATGATAAAATAGGTGTTGTAGTCAACTTCTTCTTCAGTAATTGAAATGCACTCTCTTGCTCAGAAGTCCATTCGTACTTCTTCCCTTTTTGCGTTAACGCTGTTAATGGTTTAGCTATTCGGGAAAAATCTTGAATAAACCTTCTATAATAACCAGCTAAACCCAAAAATTGGCGTATCTGCGTTGGTGTCTTAGGAGTCTCCCATTTTTCAATGGCCTCAATTTTAGCTGGATCAACCTGAATTCCTTTGCTACTAACAACGTGGCCAAGAAATTGCACTTCTTTCAACCAAAATACACACTTAGAAAATTTGGCGTATAACTGTTCTTTTCTTAACAATTCTAATACCAACCTTAAATGCTGCTCATGCTCTTGCTCACTCTTGGAATAGATAAGAATATCATCAATGAAAACGATAACAAACTTATCTAAATACGGACTACAAACTCGATTCATGAGGTCCATGAATACAGCTAGCGCATTAGTCAACCCAAACGGCATGACCAAAAATTCGTAATGACCGTAGCGTGTCCGAAAAGCAGTTTTCGGAATATCTTCTTCTTTGACGCGTAGTTGATGATAGCCCGACCTTAGGTCGATTTTCGAGTAAACACATGATCCTTGCAATTGATCAAATAAGTCATCAATTCTCGGTAGTGGATACCGATTCTTGATAGTTAACTTATTTAATTCACGATAATCTATACACATTCGGAAAGATCCATCTTTCTTCTTGACGAATAAAATCAGAGCTCCCCACGGTGAAGTGCTCGGTCGAATGAAACCACAGTCCAGTAATTCTTGTAACTGGCTTTGTAACTCTTTCATCTCAGATGGTGCAAGTCTATATGGAGCACGAGCCACTGGTGCAGCTCCTGGTACTAGATCTATTTGAAATTCTACAGATCTAAATGGAGGTAATCCCGGCAACTCTTCCGGAAATACTTCAGCAAAATCTCTTGCCACAGGCACGTCGTTGATGCTCTTCACTTTTTCCTTCGTTTCGACTTTATTAACATGTGCTAGGATAGCATAGCACCCTTTCTTCAAGCACTTTTGAGCTTTTAAACAACTAATGAGTTTTGGCTTTGAGTTACCCTTCTCTCCATAAATCATTAATGGCGTTCTATCCTTACGAGGAATGCGAATTGCCTTCTTAGCGCACACAACTTCAGCTCCTATTTTGGACATCCAGTCCATGCCGACTATTACATCAAAACTTCCTAATTCTACGGGTATCAAATCAATCTTAAATGTTTCTCCGGCTAAATTTATTTTACAATCACGGCAAATTTTATCGGCTTTAATTAGTTTACCATTAGCTAACTCAATCATGTACTTAGCATCTAGAGGTAATGATGAACAATTCAATTTAGCGTGAAAGTCTCTACACACGTAACTTCTATAGGCACCAGTATCAAATATAATAGATGCGGATAAGTTATTAATGGTAAACGTACCCGTAACAAGCTCCGGGTCTTCATACGCCTCTCTAGCATTAATAACAAATGCTCTTCCATGTGCAGATCCGTTATTCTTCTCTGGATTCGGGCACTGACTCTTATAATAACCCTGTTTCCCACACCCATAACAAGTAACAGTGGCCAAGGCAGTTCTATTTGCATTGGTGGCAGGAGTCTTGGTACCGTTTGTATTTGTAGCGGGAACCCTACAATCTTCAGCAAGATGACCTTTTCGATTACAATTGTTGCACACCACATTATAATAACCAGAGTGATGTTTGTGGCATCTGTTACATAAAGGATTTCGTCCTTTGTAACCTGAGTTTGAACCGCTACCCGCACCTTGCGTGGTTTCTTGTTTCTTGTTGGATTGTTGATGATTACCTTCCCACTTTCTTTTATTTCCCGATGTCTTGACATCGGTGTTCTTATCCAGAATAATCTGGTCCATCAACTCGTTCGCCATGGTGATAGCTTCATGAATAGTCTTGGGTTTGGATGCTGTAACATTTGCCTTGACCTTTTTAGGCAAACCGTCTTTGTACAGTTCAATCTTCCGTTCTTCGGTTGGTACCAATTCGGGACATAGCAAAGCTAATTTCATGAATCGTTGATTGTAGTTGGTGAGTTCAGTACCAACAACTTTCAGGCTTCGTAATTCAGCTTCCAACTTCCTAACCTCGTTCCTTGGACAATATTCGTTGATTAGCATTGTTTTGAATTCTTCCCAAGGAGTATCATAAGCTACATCTCCTCCTACGGCCTTCACATAGTTTTTCCACCACGTGAGTGCACTATCTTGTAGGGTGCACGATGCATACTTGGTCATGTCCTTCTCAATACAACCACTGATTTTAAACACAGACTCAATCTTTTCGATCCACCGGGTTAAACCAACCGGTCCTTCTGTTCCACTGAATGATGAGGGCTTGCAACCTTGAAAAGTTTTGTAAGTGCACCCCACACGAGGATTTGGGTTAACTGCAGCACCTCTTGCAGCCTCGACCCATAACATCTGTCGTTCACTCGCTGATTGATGAGTTCCTGGATTTCTTGTTCCGTCATTCGGTTCAATCGCGCCATAATCTTCAACAAGAATGAAAAAAACATAATTATTCACATGGAATATTATAGATGTAGTATGTATTTACAGTACATCGTAGCTTATTAATAATATGAACCAGTTATTATTATAAAAGCCTTTTCTTCTTATTAGCGTTTTATAATTATATCTAGGGTAGTACCTACCCGTTAAAGTTCATACTTAATAGCTTAGTACGAAAATCAATTACTACCACCCAAATAATACTTAACCATGGAAAATTATTTCATTTCACACTTCACTATTTTACATATGCTTATCTTACATCAAACATTAAGCAAACCACACTAGTAATATTATACAAAACATTATATGATCCCATAGTTTAAAACAACAGCGCATCATTTAACCCAAAGCGTTTGTGTTCAAAGAAATTGCTTAAAGGTTATCCTGGTTGTCTCCCTGCGTTTTGGCTGAGGAACTGAAGAACTGGATGTCGGGATAGAACTAATAGGAATAGCGAGAATAGGTGTGGAAGTATCTGGTGGAGTTGGTGCGACAGCATTCTCTCTAGACTCGGGATTTGGATTTTCCATTTCAGTAGCCTTTCGTTTCTTTCCTCGTTCGAACTTGTCTTTCGTAATTTCCTGTATTTCTTCCTCCTCAGAATCACTTTCTGGTTCCTCTTCAATTGATTCATCCGAAACTTGTGAGTCTTCCCCAAAGGTGTCGTTTTCATCATCGGATAGGTTAATGACTGGAACACCATCTGAAGATTCTGGTTCGGAGTCGCTGAGTGTGATAATAAGTTCTAAGCCAGACATCTATCACATAACAACTAGCACGTTAATACCACATAATATTTACATATTAATTTTTAACCAACAAGGATAAGCAATAGTTTTCGAAATCAAACACGGTCAAAGTCCAGACTCACTAATGCATCCTAACAAACTCGATAAGACACACTAATGCAAATTTTCTGGTTCTCTAAGACCAACGCTCTGATACCACATGTCATAACCCGACCTTAACCATAAGGACGAATACAATAACATATGATTTCATCGCGAGGTATTGACCTCTATATGCGACATTCTTCAAAAACTGCATTCGTTTTTACAATACAAACCATAGCTTTTATTACAAATACAAGGTTTAAACAATTTAATAATGATTATCGTTTAGCGATAATCTTAGACTTACAAACTTTACATGTGATAATAACAATATGACCTCCAACATATTTTACATTACAAATCCTCCGATATGCAGTTTTATTTTTGACACAAATATGCATACTCAAGATCTTGCTTAAATTCAACATGTTGCAGCGGAAGCTTTTAGTTATCACCTGAGAATAAACATGCTTAAAACGTCAACATAAAGTTGGTGAGATATAGGTTTAATGCAGGCAGTGTTATAAATATAGACCACAAGATTTCATATATAAACGTTTTAATAAAAATATTCTAAGTTGTTGAGCACTTGATAACCATACTTAACATTTAATCAACGTCACATATTCCCTTTATTATGAAATCTTAATACACCGTACCAAGTGTAGTCACCAAAACGAAGTACTGTGCAACCGTTGAATACTGGTCGTCCAGTCCGGTTGGGGTTGTCAGGCCCGATAGATCTATCAACAGGATTCGCGTTTACAATACCTCATGTAAATAATAGTTACCAAGCTACAGGGAAGTATGCCAGTGGTAAAACTCAACGTAGAATATATATTTTTAATCACTTGTGTCCATAACGTAAATCATAAAATGCATGTATTCTCATCCCGAAATATTTAGAGTTTAAAAGTGGGACTATATACTCACTTTTGCCTTGAAGGTAATAAACACGACTTGGTCTCCGATTGATATCACAAACCTAACCATATATATAATATATCAATATATTTTCTTTTCAAGTAATCGTTACATATATATATATATATATATATATATATATATATATATATACTTTTAATACTTTTAATATTTTCTTAGTCCGTAGTTAGCAGTCCGATGTTAGTGGTCCACAATTAGTTAGTTAAATAAAATAAATAAAGACCCCATCGTATTCGTATTGATCAGAATTAATCTCGACCCATGGTACCATGTTGTCAAGTGACGTGTTGCGTACATAAAGTACCGTGTTGTCAAATGACGTGTTGCGTACAATCATGAGGTCTTATGATTAATCTTCTCGTGTTGTTTACGGGTGGTCCTGAAATATATAAAATCAAATCATAAGTAAATATATATTAAATATTATGTTAATTAGCCAAGATATGATTAATCCGATTTTATCATAATATGATATATTACAGGTCTTGAAGTATTTTTAAAAATCAAATTAGAAGGATCTATTTAGTTTGCGAACAAGTTTGAAATCACTCAAACTATGTTCTTGTTGTTAAAATTTTACAACACAAAATAAGATAGCTATATAAATATGAATCGAATAAGGTTATGAATAAGGTTACTACCTCAAGTTACTTGGACAAAGCTACTGGAAAAGGTAAGAAAAATCTTGGAATCAAAAGAGTGGTGAAGTGGGATTGAAAGATTGGAAGTAATCTCCTTGAAATCGGATGACTATATTGATACGTTCTTGAGTAGGTAAATGAAGAGAGATTAGGGAGTGAATTAACTTGAAAGAAAATTGGAAATGAAATTGCATGTGTGTGTGTGCAAAATAGCATGATTATGGGATGGATATATAGGAGATTTAGTTTGTTTTCTTGCACAAAAGTCACACATGAGGTTAAATGGCTGGTTCCCACATGTAACATCATGTCTAGTGGCTGATCATTGAAGTTTATTATTGGTATATACCAATAGTAAATACGTATAGAAGCTGGGTATGATACGGTTACATATACCCTAGATATACTTGTAGAAATTTTGAGGAATCGGAACAAGAATTCAAATATGGACGGGTTTATAACTGTAAAAGAGGCTCAAAAACTGGGCTTTTATTTTTGGGTCAAACCGGGCCAAAATAAAATTTTAAGACATTTTTAATAGAGCAATCTTAGCCCAAAGTAGGAATCACTCAAATCTCAGCCAGGGGCTCTGCCCCTTGGACCCCACCAGGGGTTGCCACCCCTTGGACCCCGCTTATCGGGGGCGCTGCCCTCGAACCCCCGTCATAATCAAGATAAGTTCAAACAAGTGTGCACTCCACACTTCCCCAAACTTGTTCGATATTTATCAAGATTATTTTGGTTACAAATTAATCCCATTACACTTAAATCATATTGGTGACATAGATCACCAACACATTATAGATTGTAAGTATATATGTCAAAGAACGTTACATATAGTTATCGTTTTGAAAACTTAAGTTTGTGGTCTCAAAGTATACTTATAACTCATTGTTGTTAGTTCACAATGAAATGTTAAACCATCCTTAAGTCATGTTAAATATGTATAGATATGTACATATACATAATCGTATAATTATCGTGTGTTATATAGTTCGTGATATCATCGGTCAAATTGGACGGTCAAACGTTGTGTGAAACTCTTTTCAAAAACATAAGTCTCAACAGTTTGGATTGCTTATCATGTTGGTAAGGTTTATTTTATGTAAATATTAATCTCATAAGTATAAAACGATCGGAAAATCCGGGTCGTCACAGATCCTTTCATGGTTAGGATAAGTCTGACCACTTGGCGACTCTTTTTGATACTGAGGTCCGTGGATTTCCTGCTGATTTTAGAGATGACTTTTCTAGATATTTCGTCAACCTACAGCTGGTCTGGACGTCAACTTCCTGACCTAAATCAAGAAGTGCGTGTCTTTTTCGGAAGACTTTACTTCCTTTTAATGATGGAATTGATTCATCGTGTAGATCCATCTTTCTTTCAAATATCTTACAATTTACCGGGTAAAACGGTTAATTTTGTCCAAAACAAAAGTATCTTCAATTATTTGTACAAAATATGTGATATATATTCTAAATAACTTGGTAAATTTTTCCCACACTTGGCTTTTATTTTCCTTTCTTGGTTTTTTTAATGTCCTCTATTCCATTTTAAAGGAATTCTAACATTTTGGGTTGTTTCTCAATTTATGTCCTTTCCGAGGTAACAATAATTTCGGTGTTAACACCTAGTTTTATCGTTCATAAATATGTATAAACATGATTTTGAGTTCATTTAATTGAAAATTTTGAAAATTTTTACTAGAATTGGGTAGTCAGTATATAAGACTAGGGCTGTTATTTATTATCAGAGAGCACTAGATTCTAATACAACTACTGCGTTACTAGTATTTTTAATGGTAACCAAGTGTATAAATCAAAAATTTTAAAAATCCGAAAGAATTTAACCCCTTCCCGCACTTAAGATCTTGCAATGCCCTCATTTGCAAGAAATCAGTAACAATTTAAATTATTGAGGGTGATTAGCGTAGAAAAATGATTAAATTTTACCAAAGTTTCCAAACATATTGGCGTTTGTTTGCTGAATGATAAATAGTGCACATCATTTGTTCATCCCGTCTTGTTGTTACGTCACATTTGTTTTTCGTTTTGTCGTCAAAATTAGTAGCTTTTGCTGAACTTAATGTCAGTCTTTGAAAATGCGCTGTTTTACCCTGTTGTGTACAATTGACAATATACATACATACAAATAATAACATGCATGGTAATTTGAAATGGGACTTAAAATCGCACTTTCAAATCAAATATGAAATATTAGTACAAAATAATAAAAATATTAAACAATACATTAATGTATCATAATATCATATGTTTAAATATAAATAAAAGGTCGAAAAATAATAAAAAGATAAAAATCATAAAAATCACCAACGAAAACTATATCAATCTGGATAGGGGTTCCAGTTCATGTCGTCGGTCGGGTTCCATGGTTGGTGATAGGTGTACTGGTAGGCCTGGTTAGGGTCGTAGAGAGTATATGGTGGTCTCATATCGGGCTGGTGTGGAGGATAGTAAGCGGGTCGGGTCGGTACGTAGTGATCCTGAGGTGATAGCCGACTCATGATCTGATGCTGATGATAGTGCCATCTATCATGCTGTCATTGCCTGGAATGCTCGTAATCATTCCGGGCTTGCCACTGCTCGTACTGTCTATGTCTCTCCTCGTTTATCATTTCTACCTCATCTACACGCTGGTAGACGTCAGTCATAGCTCCCTAATGACATCCCTAATGTCATCCGCTTCCTCCATTTCCTCATCTGAACCTCTCTCTACCTGTGGATGATTACCATCATAGGGTACTGCCTGATTGCGTCTGCTCTTTAATACCTTAGCACCCTGATAGACCCTCAATCCTAAAGGCTCAACCTGTTCCCTACATACCAAAAGTGGACCCCCTTGATCCCTATCTACACCCAAATACTCTCCAATGAGAGTAACAAAAATACCTCCTCCTATTACTCCCCCTTCCTGTATTCCTTCCACCATTTTAGACAAATAAAAACCAACACAGATAGGGATATTAACAAAGCCTCTTGGGTCTCGAATACAGTTAAGGTAAAATAAATCATGTAAGGTCATTTTCTCCTTGTTGTGACCTCTCTGTGTAATCGAGTTAGCCAGAAATCTATGAATTATACGAAGCTCGGCTCTGTTAATATGTAAGTAGGAGTGTGTTCCTGCCCGCCCAAAAACATTATAATCTGACATACGCCTCCAGACGGCGTTAGCATCAAAATTCCTATCTACCCTTTCACCATGATAAATCAAATTTGTACAATCGGGTAATAGCAATTCAGCGGGCGTATATATCTGTAAAGCCCTGGCCATGTCCAGCATGGACATCCTGTACATCCTACGGCCAAGTATAAATCTAAGAAAACTTCTATCATCTAACCTATCTACATCCGCATTTAACGCTATAGTACTCATAAGCTCAACACACCATTCCTTATATACAGGCCTACGAATGGTGAATAAACGTTCCCAATCGGGAAAAGAAAAGCTGCCATACCTTTGGATCAGTAGCAGTCTAACACGGTTAGCTAGTTAGACCCTTTCCAAAGGATCCCAATCGATTACATTTGGCACTTCTATATTTTTCGGTACCAGTTTGAATTTGTTACTTTGATATGTTGGGTAATCTTTCCAGGTTCGATCAAATCTCAGGTTAGGATGCAACTGTTCTTCATGAATCGTTAGGTGTTGTACTATTGGATGCATCGGAAATACTACATAGGAATCAACATATTCTTGTTGCAGATCATAATAAGGTACATGTTGATCAGGTTGTTGTTGTTGTTCCTGTTGTTGCTCAGGTTCATATTGTGGTTCATATTGTGGCTCATATTGCATTTCTGGTTCAGGTTCTGGAGCAGGTTGCCTAGATGATGATGAAGCACCATCAGTATCGGTATTTCTCTGCAAAACACATTAAACACAAAATTTGTGCATCCATATATGCATTAGTGTTAGCAAAATAACAACTTGAAACAATTACAATAACATGTTCAATCAAAATTAAACTTATACACATTTTCACAATTTTTACAATTCTACACTTTTTCAAATAAGCATATATGAAAATGTTTACAAATTTCATAAACATTTAACTCGAATAACATGTTAAAACAACCATTACTAGCAATTAAACAAGTTTCAAATGGCATTTACATCAATTTAATCAAGTTCATGAATTTATACCTAAAAAGTCCACTTTAATTCTCAAAAATCATGTTTAGGATCAAAGTTTGGATCATTTAGCTATCTAAACATGTTACACTACTTAATTTAGCAATAATTCATGACAAAAATTGGCCATAACCTATTTATATCAAAAAGCCCCAAATTGCTCAAGAACACAAACCCTAGATTCCTAAAAATTTTGAAGTTTTTGGCTTCAAATCATATTAAATAGCATCAATCTAGGTCATACATTCATAAAATACTAACAATTTAACTCTAATTACACTAGAAATTAACAAAATTAAATTAGGTAAAATATCGGTAATTATCACAAAAATTAAGAATTTTAAGAGTTTAGGGGTGTAATTTTTACCTTCTTGTTGAAAAATGCGAACCTAGGCATGATTAGAGCGGATTGTAGGATGAAATTTGGTTGAATTTGGTGAAAAAATGGCGAATTTAGGAGTGTATGTGTGTGTATGTTCGTGTGTTGTGGGGAGAGCAAAAGCAGTTCGATGGGTATTTGATCCTGTCCAGATTTTTGGCACCATGCGATCGCATGGATATACTGGCCAAACCCCATGCGATCGCATGGGGTCCTGGTATTTTTTTTTTTTTAAACCTTATAACTTTTAACACAAAATAATTAATTAAATTTTAAAAATTTTGTTTTCCTTTTTATTTAGGACGAGGTCGTTTCGAATCGTTGTCCTAGTCCGTCCCTCGACAAAATTTTAAAATTTGTCATTTTTAAGCGTTGTTTTAAAAGCAAAGATTTTTGGATTTTTTAAATGTTTTTGACATACATTAATTCAATAAGATTAAAAATAATGATAATAATAGTTCTTGTCTCGCCCTCGGGTAAAGCAATTTCGGTTCAACGATCTAGTTTTCAACTCACGATGAATTTTAAAAATCAAATTTTTAACTTAGTGAAATAAAGTACATTTTTGTTTTTTAAATTCACACCAAACTTAAATTTAAAATGCATAAAATTAAAAATTCATATTATTAATATTTTAAAAATTCACACCAAATTTATATTATATTTTTATTTTTAAACATACAAACTTATATTAGAAATATTAATTTTTTAAATATTTACAAACTTAATTATATTGATTTTAAAAAGTTTACAATAATATTAATTTTAAAAACAAAGTAAAAATAAAATTAAAAATCTTTTTGGTCTTTTATCCCACCTTAATCAATCAAATATTATCAAAAATATACGCCCCTCTTTTCGGTAAAGTAATTTCGATTCCATAACCTAGTTTTACTCCTGACGAATTTCTGAAATATTTTAGGTTGATTGATTAAAGATATTTATACCTTAAGAATAAACGGTAAATTTCGCAGTGATGTAATAAATTTTTGTATGATATCAATAATTTCGGTTACACATACCTAATTTTCTTGAATACCAATTTAATACTTTATAGCGAACGATTCAGCGTTTATTATCAAAAGGTTAAAAGCAATAAAATAAAAATAAAAACTGTACATACTTACCTATGAGATAGAATTCTCAGAGACCTGCTTTAGCCGACTCATAGGAGAGTCGTGTGATTTGGTTCTCCATTGCTACGTAACTATAACCTCGAATCTTCAATATCTTTTCTTCTAAACATATGAACGGTCCTTCTCTGCAAAGAGTAACAAATTCGGTATTTGAATATGTTTGATTATTTGAACATTTACCTTCGTGTGACCATTTTCCGCATTTGTAAGATCTTTCAAGGTGTTGTGCTCTTCTTTTTGTTGCGAATTTTGATTTTCCTTTACCAAAATGTATCTTATGATGATCTTTTCTGAGTTCTTTTCTTACTCCGTCCATTTTGCCTCTTATGAAGGATACCAGTTCACTCGGGAGTGTGTCATTATTACGTTTAGTAATCATAGCGTGTAGCATTAGACCATGGTTCAGATCAAAGGAATTCTTCATCTCGTAAAACCTAAAAAAAATAAAAATTCAAAATGGGGGGAGAAGACTAGTTCTTTAGGGTCTGCTAGGGAAAGACCATTCGGATTCCATTCTCGGAAACTACACGAAAACAGAATATCTAACTCTAACATAAATATATATTACCCTAAAAGATTCAAACCTTCCCACACTTCGTTCGTTGTGGTGTCGAAATTGTGATTAACTTCATCTTCAACTTCTATTAGATTATCTATGTAATGTTTAACTCTGTGACCATTAACCTTAAATTCAATCCCATTTGAATTTATTAACTCTACTGTTCCGTACGGGAAAACTCTTTTGACTATAAATGGTCCAGACCATCTTGATTTCAATTTTTCAGGAAATAGCTTGAATCGTGAATTAAAAAGAAGAACTCTGTCTCCTTCTTTAAATTCTTTTGAACTTCTGATTCTTTTATCATGCCATTTCTTCGTTCTTTCTTTATAGATTAATGAATTTTCGTATGCTTCATGTCTTAATTCTTCTAATTCGTTTAGTTGGCTTAACCGTAGATGTCCGGCTTCATGTAAATCAAGATTACATGTCTTCAAAGCCCAAAATGCTTTGTGTTCAATTTCTACTGGAAGGTGACATGGTTTTCCATAAATGAGTCTAAAAGGTGTGGTTCCAATTGGAGTTTTGTAGGCTGTTCTAAAAGCTCAAAGTGCATCCTCTAATTTCATGGACCATTCCTTCGAATTTGATCCTACATTTTTCTGTAGAATACGTTTTAAAGCTCGGTTGGTATTTTCAACTTGTCCACTTGTTTGTGGGTGATAAGCAGTTGAGATTTTATGAGTTACTCCATATCTTTTGAGAACTTTCTCAAGTTGATTATTACAAAAATGAGTACCTCGATCACTTATTAAAGCTTTCGGTGTTCCAAACCTTGCAAAAAGACGTTTTAAGAAGTTGACTACAACTCGTGCATCGTTAGTTGGGAGAGCTTGTGCTTCCGCCCATTTAGATACATAATCAATGGCAACGAGAATGTAGAGATTATTATGAGATTTTGTAAATGGACATATAAAGTCAATACCCAAATGTCAAATACTTCACATACTTGAATGACATTTTGTGGCATTTCATCACGTTGACTTATTTTTCCGGCCCTTTGACAAGCATCACAGGATTTGCAAAGAAGGGGTGCATCTTTGAAAATTGTAGGCCAATAGAATCCAGCATCGTAAACTTTTCTTGCTGTGAGTTGAGGCCCATAATGCCCTCATGTTGGTCCTGTGTGACAATGGTTTAAGATTTGACTGGCTTCATCTCCGAACACACACCGGCGTATTATTCCATCGGGACAACTTTTAAACAAATGTGGATCTTCCTAGAAATAGTGTTTTATGTCACTAAAGAATTTCTTTCGTTTTTGGTACGACAATCCTTTTTCAAGGTATCCACATACTAAGTAGTTTGCATAGTCTGCAAACCATGGAATTTCACTATAATCTATCTTCAATAGATATTCATCAGGAAAGTTATCTTGTATGGTCGATTCATTGAGAAATTCTAATTCAGGATTTTCAAGACGAGAAAGATGATCAGCGGCGAGATTTTCTGCTCCCTTTTTATCTCGGATTTCAATATCGAACTCTTGTAAGAGTAAGATCCAACGGATTAATCTTGGTTTGGCATCTTGTTTTGAAAATAGGTATCTAAGAGCAGAATGGTCGGTATAGACCACCGTTTTAGCTAGAACAAGATATGAACGAAATTTGTCAAAAGCAAAGACAATAGCAAGGAGTTCTTTTTCAGTAGTTGTGTAATTCGTTTGTTCTCCTTGTAATGTCTTACTAGCGTAATAAATAGGTTGAAATCGTTTTTCAATCCTTTGTCCTAAAACGGCTCCCATTGCAAAATCACTTGCATCGCACATAAGTTCAAACGGTAGATTCCAATTTGGAGTTATCATGATCGGCGCATTAGTGAGTTTTTCTTTAAGAATATTAAAAGATTTGATGCATTCATCCGAAAAGATGAATGGAGCATCCTTTTCTAGGAGTTTATTCATAGGAGTGGCAATTTTAGAAAAATCTTTTATGAAACGTCGGTAAAAACCGGCATGCCCTAGAAAACTCCTAACTCCTCTAACATTGGTGGGATGTGGAAGTTTAGCAATTACATCTACTTTAGCTCTATCCACTTCAATTCCTTCCTTTGAAATTATATGACCAAGAACGATGCATTCTTTAACCATGAAATGGCATTTCTCCCAATTAAGAACTAGATTTGATTGTTCGTATCTAATAAGCATTCGTTCAAGATTAACTAGATATGATTCAAATGTATCACCGAAGACTGAAAAGTCATCCATGAAAACTTCCATGCATTCTTCTATCATGTCGTGAAAATTTGCCATCATGCACCTTTGAAAGGTTGCAGGGGCGTTACAAAGTCCAAATGGGATGCGTTTATAAGCAAAAGTACCATAAGGGTACGTGAACGTGGTTTTCTCTTGGTCCTCGGGTGCTATTGGAATTTGAAAGTATCCGAAAAAACCATCAAGAAAACAATAGTAACTATTTCCGGCTAATCTTTCCAACATTTGATCAATGAAAGGTAAGGGAAAGTGATCTTTTCTAGTGGTGTCATTTAATTTTCTATAATCAATATAAACACGCCATCCTGTTACAGTCCTAGTAGGAATAAGATCATTTTTCTCATTTGTGATGACAGTCATGCCACCCTTCTTATGTACGCATTGAACTGGGCTTACCCATGGACTATCAGAGATTGGATAAATTAAACCTGCATCTAGCAGTTTAATAATTTCTTTCTTAACAATATCTTGCATATTAGGATTTAGTCTTCGATGGCGTTGCACATACGTTTTATGACCTTCTTCCATAAGGATTTTATCTGTGCAATACGAAGGACTTATGCCTTTAATGTCATTATTCTTCCATGAAATAGCTGGTTTATGAGCTTTTAGCACAGAAATGAGTTGAGATTTTTCATTTTCAGTAAGAGAAGACGATATTATTACAGGTAATTCAGATTCACCATGTAAATAAGCATATTCCAAATGGTTTGGAAGTGGCTTTAACTCTAATGTCGGTGGTTCTTCTATCGATGATTTGTATCGATATCTGTCTTCTTCTTTTAGCATTTGAATTTCTTCTGTTGTTGGTTCATATCCATTAGCCATAAGTGTAGCTAACATTTCAGTTTCATCAATTGATTCAGTTCCTTCTAATAAAAAACATTCTCCTGTTCCTTGTAATTCTGGAAATTCTTCTAACAATTATGCATGTGAATCTATAGTTTAAATATAATAACATGTATCATCTGCAGATTGCGGTTGTTGCATGGCTCTATCAACTGAAAAGGTAACACTCTCGTCCTCTATACTTAGGGTCAGTTTCTTATCGAACACGTCTATTATTGCTTTAGCCGTGTTTAAGAATGATCTTCCTAATATTAGAGGAACTCGAGAATCTTCTTCCATATCCAGAATAACAAAATCTACTGGAAATACTAAAGTACCAACTTTAACTACCATGTTTTCCATTATCCCACTAGGATATTTTACTGATTGATCGGCTAGTTGTATGCTTATTCGTGTTGGTTTCAATTCTCCAAGGTCTAGTTTAGCGTATAATGAATACGCCATTAAATTTATACTATCACCTAAATCTGCTAATGCTTCTATTGAACTAAGACTACCCAGAAAACATAGAATTGTGAAACTTCCTGGATCAGATAATTTTTCTGGTATATTATTCAACAGTACTGTAGAACAATTAGCATTCATAGTAACAGCCGAGAGTTCTTCCATTTTCTTTCTATTTGTGATTAGATCTTTCAGAAATTTAGCATATCTAGGCATTCCTGAAATCACATCAATGAAAGGAAGATTGACATTTATTTGTTTAAACATATCCAAGAATTTGGATTGCTCGGCTTCAAGTCTCTCTTTTCTCATTTTACTCGGGTAAGGAAGTGGTGGTTGGTATGGTTTAACATAAGGTTTTGCCTTAACTGTGTTATCTTCATTAACCTTTTCAACTACCGGTTCTGTTTCCTTATCTTGCTCAGACTGTGGTTCTTGTGGAGTAGGAATAGCGTCATCAGAGATTACAGGCATTTCAGGTGGTTTAAGTGTAATACCACTTCTTGTGGTAATGGCTTTAGCTATTTCATTCCGGGGGTTAGCATTGGTATCGCTAGGTAAACTTCCCGATTTTCTTTCACCTATTAACCTTGCTAAGTTGCTTACTTCTTGTTCTAGATTTTGAATAGAAGCTTGTTGATTTCTAAATGCTTGAGCATTTTGTTCATTGGTTTGTTTCTGAGATGTGAAAAACTGCGTTTGAGATTCAACTAGCTTTGACATCATATCTTCTAAATTTGGCTTTTTATCATCTGTTTGTGGTGGTTTGTTTTGAAAAATAGGTCTTTGCTGATTATAAGTATTATTGGATACTTGTTGATTGCTAGGACCTTGTTGGTTGTTGTATGGAACATTTCGGTTATAATTCTGGTTTTGATTGTAGATTGGTCTTGGCGGTTGATAAGTATTCTGATAATTATTTCCAGGCCTTTGGTTCATGTATGAAACATTTTCTCATTGTTCCATTGTTTGTTCAATACTGAGACAATCTTTTGTCAAATGTGGTCCTCCACACTGCTCACAACTAATTCTTATTGAGTGAATATCGTTAGTCATCTTTTCCATTCGTCTCTCAACAGCATCTATCTTTGCGGAAATGGAATCAAAGTCATGGCTAGAATCGGCTCTAGCTGCTTTAGATGATCTAACGATATCTTTTTCTTGATGCCACTCATGTGAGTGGGAAGCAGTGTTATCAATAATTTTGTAAGCGTCAGTTGCGGTTTTCTTCATAATGGAACCACCAGCTGCTATATCGATGTCTTTTCGTGTAGTGATGTCGCATCCTTGGTAGAATATTTGTACTATTTTATAAGTGTCTAAACCATGTTGCGGACATCCTCTTAACAACTTTCCAAATCTTGTCCACGCTTCATATAGAGCTTCATTTGGCTTTTGTGTGAACGTAACAATTTCTCCTTGAAGTCTCACGGCTTTAGATGCCGGAAAGAATTGTTTAAGAAATTTTTCAACTAAAACATCCCATGTATCAATCACCCCTTCAGGTAACGATTCTAACCAATCTTTGGCTTCTCCCTTTAAAGTCCAGGGAAATAACATGAGATATATCTGTTCATCCTCAACTTCTCTGATTTTGGATCCTATTAAAGGTTCGAAGATGTTCGTTTGGATCTTCCTTCGGCGCATCACTAAATTACCATTGATTAGTTACCATGTGTAGGATTTGTCCTTTGATTTCATAATCTGGCGCATTAATGTCTGGTTGAGTAATTGCGTGACCTTGGCCAGTGCGTTTAGCTCACATACGGTCTCCATTCTTAGAGGTTCCAGATTTTCCATGATTGAATTTGTTGAATCTGAATCACTAGAGGATTCTGACTTAATGGGTTGTTCCTCGACAATTTATGTTTGAATGATAGGTGGTTCCGGAGGAAAGATTAATGGTTCAGGATCTCTGAATTGTCCCTAAATATCCTCCGGATTCTCAATTGTGAGGTCGGGTTCAAAAAATGAATTATCGGAAATTTGAATTGGAGTACTTGGTCAACTTGATAACGATTCTAAAGAAAAATCAACGGCGACAATATTGGCTAGATGTCTTGATCGAGTTACAGGTGGTGAACGTATAAAAGGTGGTGAACGTTTAGCTCGGTGCATTCCCTGAATATCCTATTAGTTATAAAAAATAAAAATTATATAAGTTATCAAATTAATAGACTTTTCTGCTTTTGCCCACGTTTCGAATAGCCAAAAGATGTAGCAGGGAGCCAGAACCCTTTAAATCGGAAGCTCACAACTCAGCCACTAACAAATCCAACTATTACTACGAAGCAGAAAATTTGGATATCTATCAATTTAACCACTTAAATTAATTTTTCGTTGAAATTTAAAGAAATTTTAGAGAAGAAATAGAAAATTCTATGTCCTAAAAACTAGAGCGGCGAGAAATAAGAAAGAAAAAGAGCGCGTCAGAAAACGTCGAAAAATAAAAATAAGAAAGTAGCGCGTCGAAACTTAAAAAGGAACTAAAATTTATAAACAGTGTCGCAAAATTCTAAAGCACCTAAATTTTAGTCTTAAAGAAAAAGCACTAAGGGATTTTATGACAAAGCCTAAAAATCTAGAAATATAAATAACTATGGCAAAAACTATGACTTAAAACTAAATACGAACGAAAAATACAAAAATTACACTAAAACAAATAAAAAGATACAAAATATAAACATAAACTTAAATTTATAAAAATACAATTTTTATAAAAATATTATTTTTATATTATTATTTTATAAAAGTATTAAGTTTATATATTTAATAAAACTAATTATAACTAAATATTACAAATTAAATAAAACTAAACTAAAACTAATATTAGAAATTAATTATTTAATAAACCCTAATTAGGGTTAATAATAATAATTATAATTAAATTAAACCCTAAACTGTCGGCTGAGGTTACCAGGCTTGTCAAATCACCTCATGCGATCGCATGAGGTGATAGTTGGTTTTCCATGCGATCGCATGGATTCGGGTACCAGGCCTGGATATGGGATGCTATAGTTCGGGCCGTATACTTATATTTTTATTTTTATTTTTAATATTAAATAAAATATTTACATAAATAAGTAAAAACTTATATTTAAAAAAAAAACTAAAATACTTGATATATAAATTTTTTTTTTATATTTTTGTATATTTAATAATTAAAACGTATTTTTACAAAAGCGTATTTTTACAAAAGTAAACTAAGAGTTAATAAAAATCTTTTTTTATATATAGCGTTGCTCTTTCGGCGTTTAGGATTCCCCGGCAGCGGCGCAAAAAATACTTGATGTTAAAGCGAAGGGGTACAAAATAGTTATATTTTTACTACAAAATACTATTAAATACGATACAATTTTACACAAATTATTTATTTATTTATAGAGTGGATATACTTAAACCTTGCTACAACACTTATAGGCAGTGTACCTAATCGTACAGTAGTGTAGTTTTTAGTAAGTCTGGTTCGTTCCACAGGGATCTTAGCCAAGTTTAACGCTATATTTTTAAAAACTATATTTGTAAAAATATAAATATATATAAGTAGTATTATTATTATAAAAAGGGAGTTTTTACCGTTTAATGACCGGTTTGTCGATTTTAAAACTTTGGTCGCAGTTAAAACCTAATGTAAAATATTAAAAATAAAAATAACTTAATTTTAAGCGTAAAGTAAATAACGATAATGAAATTGCGATAAATAAAAGTGCGATAAATAAAATGACAATAAATTAAAGTGCGATAATTAAAAAGTACGGTAATTAAAATAACAATAAATTAAAGTGCGATAATTAAAAGTGCAATTAAATATGAAATAAATGAATTATGCTTATTTAAACTTCCGTAATCATGATGTTTGACGTGTTGATTTTAGTTTATTACCATGGGTTAATTGTCCTTTGTCCTGGATTATTCAATATGTCCGTCTGGTTTTTGTCCATAACAGTCCATCAGTCATAAATATAAAGTGAGAGTGTCCTCGTCAAATTATCCTTATATCCGAAGTCAAATATTCCAACTAATTGGGGACTTAAACTATAATTACACCAAGTGTCCTTGTATATAATTCACCCATGTTTTAATAAGTCCATTGACTATTAATCCATTCCCGTGTCCGGTTAAATGAATGATTATTAGTACTTATAAATATCCCGCCCATCGTGTCCGATCGAGTGTATATGGTTATTTATAGGTACGTCCAATTGTAAATCTTTATATTAAATTAACAAACTATCATTTAATTAAATAAATATAAAGCCCATTAATAGGCCATAGTCTAATTTCCACAAGTGTTGTTCTTTTGTCCAAACCCCAATTATGGTACAAAGCCCAATTACCAAATTTTAATATTTAGCCCAACAACACGATTACTTCGGCTTAAATAAGCATAATAATAACTTAGCTACGAGACATTAATTTAAAAAGGTTGAACATAACTTACAATGATTAATAATAGCGTAGCGTCACACAGACAGAATTTCGACTTACACACTTACAACATTCGCTAACATACCCTTATTATTAAAATTAAAATTAAAATTATTATATATATATATATATATATATATATATATATATATATATACACACACACGTTTGAGAGATGGAGAAAGAAAAAGATGTGTAAATAAATGGCCAGAACACGCGAAATTTATAGGATGTCTGCTGCTACAGGACACCATGCGATCGCATGGTTTTTGGCCTTCCTGGCCATGCGATTGCATGACCTACTTTTTTAGCTCACAAGTCTTTGTTTTCTTCTTTGCCGACGATTTATATATATAATGTAATATATATATATATATATATATATATATATATATATATATATATATATATATATATATATATATATATATATATATATATATATATATATATATATATATATAATTTTAAGAATTATTTATATATTATATTATATTTATGTGCATAGTTGATTTGTAATTTTAGATTCATTGCGTCGCGCGTTAAGAGTTGACTCTGGTCCCGGTTCCGGATTTTTGAACGTCCTTGCGTACAATTTAATATCTTGTATTTTGCGTTTTGCGGCATGTACTCTTGTAGTTTTGAGACGTTTCTCACCAATAATTTGAACCACTTTGATTGTACTTTGTACTTTTAAGCTTTTTGGTCGTTTGCGTCTTCAATTCGTCGAATTTGTCTTTTGTCTTCACCTTTTATTATTTAAACGGATATCACTTGTAAATAGAACAATTGCAACCAAAAGCTTGTCTTTCTTGAGGGATAATGCTATGAAATATATGTTCGTTTTTAGCATTATCATGATGACATCATCTTCGGCTCCACTTCCCCTGCTCTCTGCTATGAGTTCTCTGAACTCATGAAAAACAAGTTCGAAATGAGCATGCTTGAAGAACTCCATTTCTTTCTAGGATTAGAAGTTAAACAACTTCCGAAGGGGATTTTCATCGGTCAATCAAAATACATTTCTGATATGTTCAAAGAGTTTAACTTTCCTGAGATGAAAATCAGCCCCACTCCAATGTCAATCAACATTTCATTACATGCTGATCTGGATGGTTAACCTTTCGATCAAACACTCTATAGGAGCCTAATTGGCTCATTGATGTATCTCACTGCTAGTAGACCCAACATCATGTTTGCTATATGTCTTTGTGCCCGATTTCAAGCCAACCCTAGGTACTCTCACTACAAGGCCGTAATGAGAATATTTAGCTATCTCAAAGGCACGCCCAATCTCGGACTCTGGTATCCCTTCGGGACTGTATTCAACCTTACGGCATTCACGAATGCTGATCACGGTGGTGACCAAGTAAACCGGAAAAGCACCTCTGGTGGTCTCCAATTCCTAGGTCACAAATTAGTAAGCTGGCCCTCCCGCAAGCAAAACTGCATCTCTCTTTTGATAGCTGAGTCTGAGTACATTGCAGCTGCAAGCTGTTGCTCCCAAGTGATGTGGATGCAGTCCCAACTACTTGACTATGGATTCAAATTCCACAAAATCCCGATCTACTGCGACTCTCAGAGTGCCATTGCTATCACTAGCAATCCGGTTCACCACTCTCGAACCAAACACATTGACATTCGCTATCATTTTATTAAGGATCATGTTGAGAAAGGCAATGTTGAATTGTATTTTGTACCCACCAAAAGTCAACTAGCTGACTTACTGACCAAGGTCCTAGATGAACCCACATTTAAAAATCTGGTTGGTAAAATTGGCATGGTTGATTTCCTTTCCATTTAGGATCCTAGCAAGTGCCTAGGGGGAGTGATGCACTTGCCTAAGGGGAGTATTGTGTTTTTCAAAAGATGATGCATCACATTTTTGAGGGGGAGATAAGAACAATGGCTCTCACATAAATTACAGTGTGAGACCCGGTGTCAATATGATTCTCAAAATCTACACTGACTTTTACTCAAATAACAATGTAAAACTCGTTCTTTCAAAACTAACTCTCCTAAATCCTGCGACTGTCTAGGGGGAGTTAACATTAAAATATCAGCAATGACGGAGGATGTATCTTGGTGACTGCCTCAGGAGGATGTGTCTAGATGACTGCCCCACACCAATCAGTCAGCAATGACGGAGGATGTGTCCCAGTGACTGCCTCAAGAGGATGTGTCTAAATGACTGCCTCAAAATCACAGTTAACAAATGATAGAGGATGTGTCCTTGTGACTGGCTCAAGAGGATGTGTCTAAATGACTGCCTCATGGTTCTCGGACTCAAAAGTTGTAAAAACCTGAGAAAATTAAATTTTGAAAAATAATTAAAGTTTAAACTTTAACTTGATTATTTCACAGAATTTCTTAAAATTCTTAAGGCTTTCATACTGTACCAAAATCCCTTTAAAATCCAAACCTGCTCGAAAAATTGAAAGTTTTCGAGCAAGTTCAAAGTCTGAAGGTTTTTTAGCATTGGTGTCTGAAACTCAAACTTTTCGAGCATTGGTGTCTGAAACTCACACTTTTTGAGCTATGCATTTGTGTGTAAAGGTTCTCGAGCAAGGTTAACTGAAAAACATTTTTTTCGGTCATCATGTGGCTATAAAAGGATAAAAGTTCACTTTTGACCCCATCACTTTCAAATCTCACTTTTAAACTCAAAGACCCACTTGCTTAGGAAAACCATCATCATCATCATCATTACTGTTCATCGTCCCCAACCCTTAACAAAATCGGTATTTTGTTTTAATTTATGTGTTTATGATTCAATCCGTTGTCACATATGTAAGAACCCAACCCATAATCCATACGATAAATTTTTTTTTATACAACACAATTACACGCCAAATAATTTGTGTAACCCATTTCACGAGTTCCATTTAAAACATACAACAATTAGTTGTTTACAAAAGGCACGAGGGCCACGAATAAAGTTTAGTACAAGTTTGACCCATTACTATTGATAGTTGACAATCCAAACGAAACTTCGAGCATGGTTTGGGACTAAACTACCCAAAACGTTAGGCCAACATCAAAACTCTGACAAAGCATCATCACGGGACGCCTAATGTAAGATAACCCCCTTGCCCTTAACTGCGCCTGCATCTAAAAAGATAAACAACGAGAGGGTAAGCTAATGCTTAGTGAATGCAATAATTATACACATACATATATAATCTACTTACATGCAATCACATACACAATTACCTCATACACGCTAGCTATTTAAAAGGCATACCAACACAAGGCATAACGCTAAATCTCCAAGACCACAAGCTAGCACAACGAAAGCATATATAACTCGAACAATATAATATGCTACACTAAAACACATAACCATGGTTAACCAAACGTACAAGGGAATGGTACTTCGAATTTCCCATCGGTGTTCCCAACAACCGTCAGTGTACAATGAATTATATCACTAACCCCTGAGTGGTATCGAACGCCCGAACTTTAAACCCACCCTTCACGTGTAATGTGGTATAGAATGCCCGAACTTTAAACCCACACTTCACGCCCACACACATATATGACATGGTATCGAACGCCCGAACTTTAAACCCATATCATATAATGACTCGATGTGGTATCGAACGCCCGAACTTAAATCCACATCGAACCTCGTACAAGTAAATACATTATATACACACATGTATAATCATTCCACTCACCTCAAGTCTCTTGTGAAAGCTAACCGAGCTTGCAACCCTTCAATGTAACGTACCTATTACATTATGCATTTATTAACATACAATCTAGTTAAATTAAATGCCAACCACTAACCCTTGAGCATTTAATGACCCGATTGCATTAAATGACTCAACTACCCCAAAACCGCCCATTAATGGCCACGCCTCGTCATAGATCATTTAAGGCTAGTGATTAGGGTCTATTTACATCAACTAACATAAACTTGGTGTATTTCATAACCATTTTTCCCGATTAGGTCTACTAGTGCTCTTTTGACTCTTTGACTCACAAATCAAGTCAAACTTACACAATAACAACTCTTTCATCATTTTAAAAGTGCATTAATGACTAACAACATTATTTAGCACTTACAACCTCAAATCACAAGACCAAAGCCTAGATAATAGATATTTAGGGTTTCCTTTCAACAATCTAACCCAAAAGCCACCCATTTAACCCTCAAATGGGTCACACTAGTTCTTATGAACCAAACCCTAGTTTAAACTAGTTAAAACTCGAGACTTAGAGTTAGAACTTACCAAGACTATGAAGGTGTAGCTAGAGATACGATGAACAACTTTAATTCTCGCTTCTAGGATTGATTCACAAAACTTCACCTCCAAATCTTAAATTTAAACTAAGTGGGTCTTAGGATTTGAGAGAAAATTAAGAAAGAAAAAGGAAAAGAAATGAGAAAAGAAGAATAAGTGGTTGATATTAAAGGCTCCATCCAGATCTACACGCGAAAAGACCAATTTGCCCCTAAACCCTATATAAATTAAGCAGAATTCGGAGTCAGAATTGCAGATGTGTCGCGGCGCGGCTCCTTTGTTGCGGCGCGACATAAAGAAGGAAAAACCACCCTTCTTAACTCAAGTTCTGATCTGGTTTCGCTTTGTTTGTCGCGGCGCGGACCAGTTTGTCACGGCGCGGCGTTAGCCCAGGTCTGGTCACTTCGACAATTAAACATGAATCAAGGGTTCAAACACAAACACAAAAACTTTCACCCTTCCTATGCACGTCTATACCTCAACCTTAAGTCTTACACGACTCGACGCCAAACACGACACATTCATATACGCGTACACGCACGCATTTGAATACACCTATATATATATATATATACATACATACATACATATACATATATGCACTTACACCTAACCAACACTTTAGTTCAGCTAATCACATAATGAGTAGGTTATAAGCGTACTATTGATAATGTACGTACCTTTAGACACGCACGGGAAAACGGGGTGTTACAACTCTCCCCCACTTAAATCGGAGCGCGTCCTCGCGATCCAAGCCGCATGACACGAGGGAAGATAAACCAACAAAAATTCTTCGGACTCCCAAGTAAACTCGGAACCTTTACTACGACGCCATTGGACCTTAAAGGTCCTCACCTCTTTGTTACGCAACATTTTAATCTTCTCATCGAGTATAGCAATTGGCTCTTCAGCGTATTCTAACTTGTTGTTTAGCTCAATTTCGTCTAAAGGCATCCATGAAGAATCATCCGCAAGATACTTACAGAGGTGGGAAACATGAAATGTTTTATGGATCCCCGCAAGTTCTTCGGGTAATTCCAAACGATACGCGACTTCACCAACACGAGCTAAAACCTTAAACGGCCCAATAAACCGAGGAGCTAACTTTCCCCGTTTTTGAAACCAAATAATACCCTTCCATGGCGAAACCTTAAGCATCACCATATCGCCTTCTTCAAATTCGATCAAACGTCTACGCTTATCGGCATAATACTTTTGCCTATCTTGTGCCTTTTTCAAATGTTCCCGAATCATAACGATTTTATCATTTGTCTCCAATACTAAGTCGGAGCTCCCGACTTCCCTTTGACCTACATCACCCCAACAAATCGGGGTTCGACACCTTCTACCATACAACATCTCATACGGTGGCATTCCAATACTAGAGTGAAAACTATTATTGTACGAGAATTCCACCAAAGGTAAATGTTCATCCCAACTACCACCGAAGTCAATGATACACTCACGTAACATATCCTCCTATGTTTGATTCGTACGTTCGGTTTGACCGTCCGTTTGAGGATGGTACGCCTTACTCATATTTACCCTCGTACCCATGTCTTCATGAAACTTCTTCCAAAATCGAGAACTAAAACGCGTGTCCTGATCCGAAACAATAGACGCGGGAATGCCATGTCTCTATATCACCTCTTTAATGAACATCTTCGCGAGTGCCTCCGACGATATTGCTTCTTTAATAGGAAGAAACAATGCACTCTTCGTCAATCTATCGGCAATCACCCAAATAGTGTCAAATTGGGTTCTCGCTGTTTTCGGCAACTTGGTAATAAAATCCATGGTAATATGCTCCTACTTCCACATCGGAATTTCTAGCGGTTGCAACTTACCATACGGCTTTTGATGTTCAGCTTTAACTTGAAAACACGTGACGCATTGCTCAACATACTTAACAACGTTGCGTTTCATGCCCGGCCACCAATAATCTTTCTTCAAATCATGGTACATCTTTATCGCCCCCGGATGTATGGAATACTTAGACTTGTGCGCCTCATCAAGAAGCACCTTTCGGAAATCACCCATCTTAGGCACCCACACTCTTTCTTGAAAAGACAATAAACCACGCGAACCCATCGTAATGAATTCCAATTGCCCCACAATTCGTTCCGCATGCTTGTTGTGAACGTAAGCCTCTATTTGAATCACACTAAGTTTCTCAAGAAAATCATTAGTAATAGTCATACGTAACAATCCCAATCGTAACGCCGGGTGGTGACTCTTTCGGCTTAACGCATCCGCGACCACATTCGCTTTGCCCGGATGATAAAGTATCTCACAATCATAGTCTTTCACCACATCCATCCATCTACGTTGACGAAAATTCAAATCCCGTTGATCAAAAAGATGTTTCAAACTCTTGTGATCCGAATAAATCGTACACTTGACACCATACAAGTAATGGCGCTAAATTTTCAAAGCATGGACCACCGCCGCTAATTCGAGATCATGAGTCGGGTATCTCTTTTCATGTTCCTTTAATTGGCGAGAGGCGTAAGCGATGACTTTACCTCGTTGCATTAGAACACACCCGAGCCCATTCAAAGAAGCATCACAATAGACCGTCATATCATCTACACCTTCCGGCAATACTAAGACAGGAGCTTTACAAAATTTCTCTTTCAATAATTGAAAAGCGATTTCTTGCTCGTTTTCCCAATTAAAACTCGCGTTCTTCCTCGTCAATTTCGTCAATGGAGAAGCAATTTTAGAAAAGTCTTGGATAAACCGACGATAGTAACCGGCCAATCCGAGAAAACTTCGAATTTCCGTAGGCGTAGTCGGTCGTCCCTAATCCTTCACCGTCTCTATCTTCCCCGGATCTACTTGAATACCAACCTTGTTCACAATATGGCCAACGAATTGGACCTCCCTTAGCCAAAATTCACATTTTGAGAATTTAGCATACAACTTCTCTTTTCTCAACGTCTTCAATACTTCGCGCAAGTGGTGTTCATGTTTCGTCATGCTCTTAGAATAGACAAGAATATCGTCAATGAACACAATTACCGACTTGTCCAACATATGTTGGCACACTCGGTTCATAAGATCCATGAATGCCGCCGGTGCATTCGTAAGACCAAAAGGCATAACCACAAATTCAAAATGCCCGTAACGCGTTCGAAAGGCCGTTTTCTCGATATCTTCCTCACGGACCCGCATTTGATGATAGCCGGACCATAGGTCAATTTTAGAGAAGTACGTAGCGCCTTGAAGTTGGTCGAATAATCATCTATCCTAGGCAATGGATAACGATTCTTGATCGTCACCTTGATCAACTCCCGATAGTCGATACACATCCGCATACTTCCTTCCTTCTTTTTCACGAATAAAACCGGAGCACCCCATGGCGAAGCACTCGGTCGAATAAAACCCTTCTCAAGTAACTCTTGAATTTGATTCAACAATTCTTGCATTTCCGTCGGTGCTAAACGGTACGGAGTTTTAGCAATGAGAGTAGCTCCCGGGACCAATTCAATGCGAAATTCGACTTGTCTTTCCGCCGGAACACCAGGTAACTCATCCGGAAAAACATCTTCAAACTCACTTACCACCGGAATTTCATGAATGGGTGGTGGCTCATCACGAGTATCATCAACATGAGCAAGGAAAACCATTCCACCGGTAACAACGAGTCGACGTGCCCATGTAAAAGTGCATATCGGCACCGGTCTCCTTCGTTTATCACCATGAATAATTAACTCTCCCCCACTTGGGGTCTTCACACGAATAGATTTTTCATGGCATGCAATATCGGCTCTATTATGATCGAGCCAATCCATACCAACCACGATATCAAAATCACCCAACGTCATCGGAATGAGATCAATATTAAAGTTCTCGGAACCAAACACAACATTACAATTCTTACACACATCGACCACTAGCACCATCTTGCCATTTGCTATTTCGATTTCTACCGGACGACTTAACTTAGCTAACGGTTTATTAAGTTTAGGCACAAATTTTGGAGACACAAACGATAAATTTGCACCGCTATCAAATAGAATCCTTGCCGGATTAGAGTTAACCATGAAAGTACCTAAAACGACTTCATTGGATTGCTTGACTTCGTCATTAGTCATCAAATAATTACGTCCCCTAGCCGACCCCGCCGCCTTCTCCATTCTTTTAACATGATCATTTCGGAGTTCGGGGCACTCCGACTTTCGGTGCCCTTCTTTTTGACAATTAAAACACGTGATTGTATTAGTAGACGGTTTTGGGCAATCACGGGAATAGTGACCCTTTTGCCCACAATTGAAACATGTGAACATGTGACCACTAGAAACACCCCTCTTCACGCTACCGACACTTTCGGATGCTCCCCTACTCTTCTTGTTCGAAAAATTAGAAGCTTCAAACTTTCGTTTACTCGGCGCATAACTAACCGGACTCGGAGCTTGCGCTTCAAACCCCTTCGCCACCGCCAAAAGCTTAGCAAAGGTCTCAACATGACCAATACTAATTTTACCCTTCAAATCATCTCTAAGGGTCGCATGAAAGTCTTCCATTAACAATTGATCATTCCCCACATACTCGGGGTAAAAACGCGCCTTAGCGAGAAAGTTGGTTTTAAGTGTGTTTAGGTCCAAAGACCCTTGACGCATGTTCCTTAACTCGTTGCGCAATTTGGAAAGATCCGCTTGCGTACGATATTCGAGGAAAAACTCCTTCTTGAACTCTGCCCAAGACAACCCCACAAAGGCCGCATCACCCACCATATCAATTTTACCATCGAGCCAATCTTTAGCATGGCCCCTCAACAAACTAGTAGCAAGTCTAGTCTTCTTCTCGGGTGGGCACTCGGTCGTGCGAAAACAACCTTCAACATCGGAAATCCAAGCCGCACTCTTCATGGGGTCGGGATCCCCGTGAAAGTGAGGAGGCTTAGTTGCCAAGAAGTTCTTATAGCTAAACTCCAACTCGCCCACATTTTGAGGTCTAGGAAACCTCCTTTCAACTTCTTCTTTAACGGCATTAGTTATCCGTTCTTAAATCATATCGACGATTTGTTCCGAAACCGACTCTTCGAGTATTTGTTTAACCCTTCGTGAGAAAACCAATACATAGTTTTCTAAAGCGGTCTCAATCTTGGTAGTCATCCCATCTTCCTCCACATGAGAGGGACCACCATTGCCATTCGTATTCGTTCCGTTTCTCGTCTTCATTCTAAAGATTAAAAATGGATTAGACATCGCCATTAATTTAATACACATATATCCCTATGCATATGACCACACACATATCACATCTAGCTCGATACTTGTCGCACATCCTTGCTTGACTTGACTTGCAACCGTAATAGTGGTCGCGACTCACTATTACGCTCACATGTCGTGCCATGCTCAAACGTATCACAACCATCTCGCTCGATGTTTAAAACAATAACACATGATTAGTAATATCATATCATAGCATAGTTAGTCCACCTATGCATTAAAGAACTAATCAAAGCCCGCACTGACCCGTAGTCCTACAAGTCCCGCATATAATTCCACAACACAAAAGTCTAAGTCAAGGCGCCTATCTCAAGTCACCTAAATCCCTCAGACCATGCTCTGATACCACTTGTAAGAACCCAACCCATAATCCATACGATAAAATTTTTTTTTTATACAACACAATTACACACCAAATAATTTGTGTAACCCATTTCACGAGTTCCATTTAAAACGCACAGCAATTAGTTGTTTACAAAAGGCACGAGGGCCACGAATAAAGTTTAGTACAAGTTTGACCCATTACTATTGATAGTTTACAATCCAAACGACACTTCGAGCATGGTTTGGGACTAAACTACCCAAAACGTTAGGCCACCATCAAAACTACGACAAAGCATCATCACGGGATGCCTAATGTCCGATAACCCCCTTGCCCTTAACTGCGCCTACATCTAAAAAGATAAACAACGAGAGGGTAAGCTAACGCTTAGTGAATGCAATAATTATACACATACATATATAATCTACTTACATGCAATCACATACACAATTACCTCATACACGCTAGCTATTTAAAAGGCATACCAACGCAAGGCATAACGCTAAATCTCCAAGACCACAAGCTAGCACAATGAAAGCATATATAACTCGAACAATATAATATGCTACACTAAAACACATAACCATGGTTAACCAATCGTACAAGGGAATGGTACTTCGAATTTCCCATCGGTGTTCCCAACAATCGTCAGTGTACAACGAATTATATCACTAACCCCTGAGTGGTATCGAACGCCCGAACTTTAAACCCACCCATCACATGTAATGTGGTATCGAACGCCCGAATTTTAAACCCACACTTCACGTCCACACACATATATGACATGGTATCGAACGCCCGAACTTTAAACCCATATCATATAATGACTCGATGTGGTATCGAACGCCCGAACTTAAACCCACATCGAACCTCGTACAAGTAAATACATTATATACACACATGTATAATCATTCCACTCACCTCAAGTCTCTTGTGAAAGCTAACTGAGCTTGCAACCCTTCAATGTAACGTACCTATTACATTATGCATTTATTAACATACAATCTAGTTAAATTAAATGCCAACCACTAACCCTTGAGCATTTAATGACCCGATTGCATTAAATGACTCAACTACCCCAAAATCGCCCATTAATGGCCACGCCTCGTCCTAGATCATTTAAGGCTAGTGATTAGGGTCTATTTACATCAACTAACATAAACTTGGTGTATTTCATAACCATTTCACCCGATTAGGTCAACTAGTGCTCTTTTGACTCTTTGACTCACAAATCAAGTCAAACTTACACAATAACAACTCTTTCATCATTTTAAAAGTGCATTAATGACTAACAACATCATTTAGCACTTACAACCTCAAATCACAAGACCAAACCCTAGATAATAGCTATTTAGAGTTTCCTTTCAACAATCCAACCCAAAACCTACCCATTTAACCCTCAAATGGGTCACACTAGTTCTTATGAACCAAACCCTAGTTTAAACTAGTTAAAACTCGAGACTTAGAGTTAGAACTTACCAAGACTATGAACGTGTAGCTAGAGATACGATGAACAACTTTAATTCTCGCTTCTAGGATTGATTCACAAAACTTCACCTCCAAATCCTAAATTTAAACTAAGTGGGTTTTAGGATTTGAGAGAAAATTAAGAAAGAAAAAGGAAAAGAAATGAGAAAAGAAGAATAAGTGGTTGATATTAAAGGCTCCATCCAGATCTACACGCGAAAAGACCAATTTGCCCCTAAACCCTATATAAATTAAGTAGAATTCGGAGTCAGAATTGCAGATGTGTCGCGGCGCGGCTCCTTTGTCGCGGCGCAACATAAAGAAGGAAAAACCACCCTTCTTAACTCAAGTTCTGATCTGGTTTCGCTTTGTTTGTCGCGGCGCGGACCCGTTTGTCGCGGCGCGGCGTTAGCCTAGGTCTGGTCACTTCGACAATTAAACATGAATCAAGGGTTCAAACACAAACACAACAAGTTTCACCCTTCCAATGCATGTCTATACCTCAACCTTAAGTCTCACACGACTCGACGCCAAACACGACACATTCATATACGCGTACACGCACGCATTTGAATACACCTATATATATATATATATATATATATATATATATATATATATATATATATATATATATATATATATATATATATATATATATATACACACACACATATACATATATGCACTTACACCTAACCAACACTTTAGTTCAGCTAATCACATAACGAGTAGGTTATATGCGTACTATTGATAAAGTACGTACCTTTAGACACGCACGGGAAAACGGGGTGTTACAACATAGGAACTTAATAAGCATCTGTAATCATCTAAACATGTAAGAAATGCCATGATTTATATGCTTGTTTGCTTAATCTCTATTTACTGTGCAAAGGGGTTTCGAACCCTAGAACTGAAAACTGACTTGATTACACTCTAAAATTGTAAAATTGTTAGTTAAATCGACTTAGGGTTCATGCTATGTGATGATCTGACATGTTTACTTCCTTTAATCCCCCTGTATATGCTTTCGTCTTCACGATTAAGAAAAAGGGACGAATTTAGGATTTTTAACTTAGTTCGAGCATATTTGGTACTTAGTCATGTTTCACACTTCTAACTGGTTAAGTCTGTTGTACATTTTTCACATTAAAGTTAATTTTAGCCTAACTTGATGATCTCTTTGCTTCATATTCAATATGTGTTCAAACAGACAGAGTGCTCGAAAACTTCCTGATTTCTATCGCTCGAAAACCTTTTATGTATGAAAAATGTGTAGTGACTGAAAACCTTTGATGTATGAAAAATGTGTAGTGACTGAACACTTACTGCTCGAAAAGTTACTCGAAAATGTGTAGTGACTGAAAACTTACTGCTCGAAAAGTTTTGTCTGAAAAACCTGTCTTAAAAATGTGTTGTATGTAGTGTTTGAATAGTACATGCTCGAAAACCCACTATTGCTTGAAAACCTTCTCTTGCTCGAAAATTGTTCCTGCCCAAAATTTTTCTAAGTGTTGGAAATGTCTTAAAACTGTCTTTGACAAATTTTAATTGAAATAATTAAATGTTTTTGACACAACCTTTTCAAACACACCATATGAACTGTGTTTTAACTAACCATGCTCATGATACAACAGCAATGTCAAACAATGCCTTTTTCAATGAAGATGTCCCCACCCCATGTGACTAATGGATCCCCATATTACTAAACCACCCGATGCGCAACGTATTCACTGAGTTCAAGCATGCTTCTGAGTAGCAGCTTCTCTTGATGCGTGACACCATGACTTACCATCCATCTGTTGACGATGCCCCTGACTTTTTTTCCTTTCTAGTCACTCAAAACCCTGATCGGAGAGTTTCTTTCACTCTAACTGACATGAGACGATTCCTAGGCATCCCTGCAAGAGCTGAATATGATGCATTCCCTTCTAAGAATGAGATGTTAGCAGCCTTACAACAACTTGGATATGATGGAGAGGTCACAAAGATAAGAGCGTTCAAAAAACAATGTATGGCACAACGATGGGCAGTGATGTATACATTTGTTAACCGATGTTTCAACCCGATGCAGACTGGATCCGACCACATCACCATTTTCTTGCTAAAGATCTTCTATGGAATCGTGTTCCTGCTAACTGCTGATTTTGGCCGAGTTATCTAGGATCGTATGATAGAAATACACTCAGCACCTCTCCTATCATACATTCAATTTCAGAGATTCTACGCAAACATTCTCTCAGGCATTATTGATGACAGCAACAGAACTCCTGAACCTATCCCTAGAGATCGGGTTGAACCACTTGTGGAGCAGGAATACATTTCATATATTCAAAAGAAAATAGGTTCCAAGACTGTACAACCTCAACTCATACCTGCTCATTTACTAAATCTCGGACTAAGAGACGATCCAAGAATAATGAGCTACTTAAGAGAGATAGGAGCTCCTATGGATCCCCTACCACCCGGGGAACCTGCCCAAGAAGCTGATAGGACACCTGGTGATGGGTCTAGCAAGCGAGGGTCAATGAAAAGAAAGTCTGAGGGGAAAAGAATTGAGGGTGACTCTAGGCCGAAAAAGAAAACCAAACCAAAGAAAGTAACCTCTGAACAACTCCAGAAGGTTCTACATGATATTGATCGGAGTGATAAGGATGGAAATGAGGGTGTGGTTGAAAAATCAAGAGAGGATGTGCGGACCGGGAGAGAGACAGGGCAAAAAGAAAATGTTAGCCCTCCACAAACACTAGGAAGCCACTCAGATGCACAAACATCTATTTCATATGAGTTAGAGTTGGCGAATTTATGATGAGATTCGCCAAAAATAGTTTGAAAATGTGTCTAGTGCTCGTGGGGACTTGGTGCAGTCCTATTCCGAACGTTCAGTATCTATAGCTCAGACTGCAACAACAAGCGTAGAGACATGCAAATCTCCGGACATTGCTTCTCTAAGATCGCTTGGAAGTCCTGTTCCAACAGGCCTCACTGCTCAGCTTTCAAGCTCAACAGTGGTGACAACTGAGTTTCGTCAAGAATCTCAGGGTGTTTTCACTAACATTTCTATGCAGGGCCCCATCATATCCTCACCACCTCGTTTCACATCACCACCACCTGATCTCAATGCTTCACCACTACCACCACTATCACCTCCCATCATGACATCATATCCAATCACTCAGTCAGTCACTCATCAACTGAACCTCACTTATCTTCAACGGGAGAACGAATTTCATGCTCACCTTCTATCTGTCAATATTTCTGAGGAAGACTACATCAGAAGAGCTATTCTTGGCCTTCTCAACTCTCTTCAACTGATCCCGAACTACCCTCCTGTACTTCAACCAGTTCCGTGTCGAGTTGATCAACCATCTTCCTCCCGGCGACATGATAACCCCGATTCCGGCGGCCAATATGAGGGGGAGAATACCGGAGGAAGATCCACTGTGCATATCACTCAAACTATCAGTCAAACACAAACTCCACCTAGCTCTTCTAGGAAAGGGAAAGAAATTGTCGATGACTCTGATGTGTAACGACCCTGGATTTTCCAACGTTTACTTATTAATAGTTATTATTAATACTTGTGTTTTAATGAATGTATTGTTTATATACATTTACTTGTTACCACGATTGACTATTATTTGCCCGACACGTCTTTGTAGCACACGTACATTACACGAATAATATTTTCAGATATTATTTACATTCATGATTAAGTTTTATTAATCATTTTTAATTAACTAAGGTTACTAGTTAATTACTTGGTCTTTATTAGATTTATTTGTTAACTACTTGAACTTGGGCTTTTATTAGTGTTAGTGGACTTAGAAGCCCACTCTACTCACCTTAATGGATTAATTAGCCCATTTTATTTATGCAAGTATTACTTTTAAGATGAAACTAGATGGATTAGTGCATGGAATCTAGTTACTTGTTACTTACACATCTTTCCCATGCAAACACTTCTAATAACCATCTTTTTGAGCCATTACATGCAAGAGCCTTGTGGACACTTCCCTTCCCCCCACACTTGTGAAAACCGTCGGCCTTGTGGCCCTTGGGGAGTGGATTTTGCTTTCAAATTTTGTTAACTTATCTACTAGTATCCTCATCTTACTCTCTCACTTTTACACACACACAAAAAATACTTGCATTTTCCTCTCAACTTTCTCTCCATTCTTGTAAGTAACAAGGTTTATTTTCTTCCTTTCTTCCTCTTGAAAACCGAAACATACACACACATAATCATCATCATCACTTGTTTCATGTTGTTGTTTAATTACTTGTTCATTGTTGTTGTTTTGTTACTTGTCTTTGTTACTTGTTTACTTACTAGTACAAGAATCAAACTTTCTAGTTAGATTCTTCATATTATCTTGTATTTACAAGAACATACAAGAACAAAACTTTCTAGTTTATGTTCTATAGTTAATGTTTCAAAAGATTGTAAGTTCATGTGTTGTAAATCATTACTTGAAGTTCATGTTGTAAACTTAAAGTTTACTTCCTTAAAGATTAAGACTTTGGCTTGAATCTTTAAAAGTATGAACAACCATGAACTTTTTACTTGTTTATTTAGTTTAATTCTTCATTTCTAGCATCTTTAAATTCGTGATTTATGTTGTTCTTGGTCAAGTGTTACTAGTTAACTTTGATCTCATTTTTCTTGAACAAAAGTTAATTTTATAAGTTCAAGAACATGGAAGTATAAATTTTTAGTTATAACTTCATACACTTGTATTAGATTTAACTTAATAACTTTAGATCTAGACTTTTGGGTCTTGGATCTTCAAGATCCAACTAAGAACTATGTTCTACAACTTAAGATCTTGATTAGTTAGTTTACTTTCAAATTTGTAGTTCAATATTACTTTTATAACTTTTGTATGTGTTGGATCTAAGGTCTTGATGTAACTTTGGTTCATCAAACATCATACAACTCTTAAGTGAGTTGTTCTACATATCTTAGACTTACACTAGTGTCATGATAGTCAAAACTTGGTTAATATTACCTTTAGTGTTCATGTATGTGTCGGATCTAAGATCTTGATGTAACTTTGGTTCATCAAACTACTTGCAACACTTAATTGAGTTGTGCTACTTATCTTAGACTTACACTTGTGTTATGATGGTCAAAAATTGGTAAAGATGATGTAAACCCATCAACGAGTTGTACACTTGAAGCTACAAGCATCAAGGATGAGAACCGTGATGAACATCAAGCACCAAGAACCCACTGGAACCTACTGTTTACTGTTTTCTGGAACTGATTAAAATACCTGGGCTACTGTAAAGTTTATTTTCAGTTAGTTCTGTTTGAGTAGATAATTTTTCGTTTAAGACTCGTCTTAATCCGAGTTACGGTTTAGGATCTATGGCCCTCCGAACGTCACTATGTCCTTTTAACGTTGTGCTGAAAATTTTGACCTACTCGCACTTAAACCGTCGCCACGGTCAAACGAAGACGAATTTGGTTCTAGAATTTTTACAGCAACTAAAGGACTTATATACGGAGCCATGGCCACTGGTCTCACCTTATTTCAGTAGGTATAGAGGCCGTGGTGACTGATCGAATTCAGCCATTGTTTTAAACTCTTTTCATGAACGAAACTTACTTTACAACTTTTGTTTGATGATGAATGATGATGACCCTTAAGACCTAATTTACATACATTTAAACCTATTTTAACGATTTACTGACTTAGTAATATTTGACTTAGGTTGAGGACTTTCCGGACCCACATACTTGCTTACTTCCCGACTCAACTTTACTACTACTTTACCACTGTGAGTTATAACATCCCTTTTTACTTTAACTATTTTGGGAACTAAGAATACATGCATACTTTATGTTTTACATACTAGGCACGAGTACTTAAACTTTATATATGTGTGGGTTATACAACGGCATAAACATTCCCTTTAACTCGGTAACATTTAGTCATTGGTTTTTGAACCGGTGAACGCGAATCTTAGATATGGATCCATAGGGTTTGACATCCCCACTTGGGCTAGTAGCACTAGCATTTAACGGGTGTTTAATACTTCGTAAACATACGCACTCGCCAAGTGTACTTTCAGGGGGTTATAAACGTTAAGTTAGATACCAAGTGCCCACGGTTAAACATATACTTTACATACTATTTTGAAACGCTATTTGTAGCACTAAAATCTCGTGGCCTACCTTACATTACTGTTATACTTAACCTATAGCTCACCAACCTTTGTGTTGACGTTTTTAAGCATGTTTTTCTCAGGTGCTTAAGGTTGCTTCCGCTGTTGTACTAGTCTTGCTGTAGACACCCGCTGTTTTAGAGATGTCACCGCATAAACGTTTATCTTGCATTCATAAACATTATTACTTTTGAAACTATGATTTGTAACGACCTAAGGGTCACGCACTATTATCTTTGCTTCTATTCATAGAAGCATACTTTTGATGTAAAACATTCGACGTTAGTTATGTCTTCACCTTTTTCCATGAATGCAAACGTATTTTGAAATATCATATAGTGTTTGACCTTGTAATGATCCTGTTGTTGATGGTCCGTACATGATGATTTAGTACGGGGCGTCACATTTTGTATCAGAGCATTGGTTGTAGGGAATTAGGTTGCATTAGTGAGTCTAAGACCGACTCGAGTAGGATTCACTAATAGGACTAATCTACAACTTGCTAGTTTACTTGTTTTCGCTGAACTTACTGCATGCTACTGGTTACTTTTACTGCTATATGCAGTATACTATTACATGATTTCACTACTGCATGCTATTATCTGCTTTCGATTGCATGATACTTGTCGTTATTGCCATGCTACTTACTGTTGCACATGATCTAGACTGTTGTAGTTACTTTGCCTAATACATGCTTGCTTTATGACTTACTGACATGGAAAAAGTTATTTTTCCTTGTTCAGATGTCGGATATTCCACCTGCTATCATTTTGGGCATCGACACATACTCATCAGCCACTTCACCTACCGCTGTTGCCGATCCTCGGATCCCGTAGGTGACACACTCTAGTGACCCAGGCACTTCGTCCTCCGGAGCTAGTAGTCATGTGCCTGCCCCAGTGGGTACTGCAGACGGAGCCCAGGACCTCCCGGAGATTCCAGCTCCACTTGCCCCGGTACCTCAGGAGCTAAAGCACCATCCCGGTGGTGTTGTGATTCCCGCGGAATTTGGGGAAAGTCCATTCCGTAATCAGTATCGTCATTGGTGCCGACGCGCTCCTGTTAGACGTCTCGTGCCGATCGGACCCGCCCGATACCGACAGATGATGGCCGCCCGAGGAGAGCCAGTACAGCCACCCGTGCAGCCACCTCCACATGATTCAGATGACCCGTCATCCGACAACACATCCTCAGACGACTCTAATGATGAGGATTCCACCGATGACTCCGACGAGGAGGACCCCGATGATGCACCTGTTCAGCCACCCTCTACCCCGCCGAAGAAGCGGTACTGTTTCGATGGTACCGTCATTCTAGGGCTCAACGGAGGTCGATCATTCACTGACGCATATGGTCGGCGTCGTAGGGTTACCGCCCGTCCGCGGCTTGTGCCGTACCCTACTGATCCCTTCATCCGTAAGCCTTATCGCTTCGCAGCCTCTACTTCTAAAGCCGGACTGTCTGCACCACCCGTACCGACTGCACCGCCTGCCCCACCATCTCCCTCTGTCGAGGAACTGATGAGGGAGGAGGAGACCCTCTGTGCTCGGGTAACTGAGCTCGAGGACCAGATGTCCCACGTATTGGACATCCTACACCCACCTTCACCGTAGGGCTTTTGTAGTAGATTTCATTATGTAATCTAGTTGTAGTTTTATGTATTACTTATGTATTGTACGAATCTATGCGGATGTATGAAACTTATTATTAATGAATGGAACTTTGTGTTGTTTACTATTTGCACAAGTGTTCTATTTACGTTACTGTACGATGGTTTTGTGATATCTGTATCTAGTTGCTCTACTTAATTAACATGTGTTGTGCTGTTTACATGTTGGTTGTTGTATACTGTATTATTATATATTGAATGCTGGATTTTGACTTGAGTCAAAATTTTGTTTAGAACATCATGGCCAACGGAAGATCAACACCGACCACAGTCCAAATCGAGGAGATGATTAATAAACGAGTCACCGCAGCTTTAGCTGAAAGAAACCTCCAAGCTCCACCGCCACCGCCACCGGTTATCCAGCCCATTCGTAATGGGTGCACATACAAAGAGTTTCAAAGCTGCAAACCTCACAACTTTAGTGGAACGGAGGGGCCAGTTGGTCTCACTAGATGGTTTGAGAAATTAGAATCTGTGTTTTGAGTTAGTAACTGCTCAGAGGAGAATAAAACCAAGTTTGCTTCATGCAAACTGTCTGATGGCGCATTAACGTGGTGGAACACGTTAGCTCAAGCAAAGGGTATCGATGAGGCTTTTGCTAACCCATGGGAGGAATTTAAAGGGGCCCGGATTGAGGAATATTGCCCTAGGACCAAGATCCAGAAGATGGAGATTGAGTTTATGCAGTTAAAGGTTGTGGGGAACGACCTCGATGGTTACAATCGTAGGTATTTGGAACTAGCCCTGATGTGTCCTACCATGGTTACCTCGGAGTTCAAGCATATGGAAAGATATTTGTGGGGACTTCCTAAGTCCATTAAGGGAAACGTCACCTCGTCTACGCCACCTAATGTCCCGGAGGCAATGCGCATGGCGCATACTTTAATGAACCAAATCATCAGCCATGAACCGGAGAAGGCTAAGTCTGAAGCGGGTAGTAGTGAGAAGCACAAATGGGATAACAACAGGGGAAGGACCTATGATCAAAACCCGGCGAAACGACATGAGGGTTTCAGAGGAAACAACAACAGTGGAAACCCCAATCCAAACACCAACTCAAACCCCAACTACAAGGGTACCCTACCATAATGCAAGAGGTGCTACAAGCACCATACTGGGTATTGTAACGTTGTTTGTGAAAAGTGCCAACGGACCGGATATATCGGTAAGGACTGCAAGGTCACCACCCTGAATGTGAAGGCAAACCACAATTGGTCGAAAAAGTGCTACGAATGCGGACAGACGGACCATTTCAGAAATGCGTGTCCCAACAAAAGAAAGGACGGCAGACCACCCCGTGGTAGAGCTTTCAACGTTAATGTAAGGGATGCACGCGAGAACCCCGACTTGGTAACAGGTATATTCACTATCAACAATCTATTAGCTTCTGTCCTATTTGATACTGGTGCCGATAGAAGTTATGTATGTAGACACTTTTGCGATAAGATTAATTGGTCGTTAGTTCCTTTAAAAGAAAGTATACTTGTAGAGGTAGCCAATGGAAAACTTGAGAAAGTTGACCATATTAGTCGAGGAGCTATTATCAACATAGCTGCTGTAGATTTCGAGATTGACTTGATACCCATTAAGTTGGGAAGCTTTGATGTTATTGTCGGTATGGATTGGTTGACCAAGATAAAGGCTGACATTATCTGTGGAGATAAAGCTCTTCGTATACCTCACGGAGATAGTGAGCCACTGATCATTTACGGAGAGAGATGTACCTCGAAGCTGAACCGCATTATTTGCGTGAAAGCACAAAAGATCATGAAGAAGGGATGTCTTACTGTCCTAGCGCATGTGAAAACATTATAAACCGAGGTGGAGAGTGTGAACGATGTTCGAATTGTGAACGAGTTTTCCGATGTCTTTCCCGAAGAATTGCCTGGATTACCACCACCAAGGGGAGTAGAGTTTCAGATCGATTTAGTGCCAGGAGCAACACCTGTAGCTCGCGCATCTTATCGACTTGCACCTTCCGAGATGTAGGAGTTGCAGAGCCAACTACAAGAGCTGTTAGATCGAGGATTTATCCAACCAAGTTTCTCGCCTTGGGGTGCGCCTGTTTTATTTGTGAAGAAGAAGGATGGATCCTTCCGCATGTGTATCGACTATCGTGAACTCAACAAAATGACGATCAAGAATCGGTATCCCCTTCCCCGTATTGACGATCTTTTTGATCAACTACAAGGATCGAGCGTTTATTCCAAGATTGATTTACGATCCGGATATCACCAGTTGAGGGTGAAAGAAAGTGATGTGATGAAGACTGCATTCAGAACTCGTTACGGTCATTATGAGTTTCTCGTGATGCCATACGGTTTAACCAACGCACCTGCCGTGTTTATGGATCTTATGAACCGTGTCTGCAAACCATACCTAGATAAGTTCGTTATCATCTTCATAGATTATATCCTCATCTACTCCAAGGGCGAAGAAGAGCATGAGCAACATCTTCGATTAGTGCTTGAACTCTTGAGATAAGAGCAACTTTATGCGAAATTCTCCTAGTGTGAATTTTAGTTGAAGGAAGTCCAATTTCTGGGTCATGTTGTGAGAGACCAAGGTATCAAAGTTGACCCCACCAAGATTGAAGCTATCAGTAAGTGGGAAACCCCCACTACACCGATGCATATTCGTCAATTTTTAGGTCTCGCCGGTTACTACCGAAGATTTGTTGAAGGTTTCTCTCTAATTGCGCGTCTTTTGACCGCGCTAACTCACAAAGGGAAGAAGTTCATTTGGGAACTCCACACGAAACAGCATTTCAAACCTTGAAGAAGAAGTTGACCACCGCACCTATCTTATCACTTCCTGAAGGCAGTGACGATTTCGTCGTTTATTGCGATGCATTGAAAAGTGATTTTGGTTGTGTACTGATGCAAAGATCAAAGGTTATTGCCTATGCCTCCCGACAACTGAAGATTCACGAGTGGAACTACACTACTCACGATCTCGAACTTGGAGCCGTTGTGTTTGCGCTCAAATTGTGGAGACACTATTTGTATGGAACTAAGAGCACTATCTTCACCGACCACAAAAGTCTCCAACACATATTCGATCAGAAACAACTGAACATACGACAGTGACGATGGATCGAGACGCTAAAGGACTATGATTGTGAACTTCATTATCATCTTGGTAAGGACAATGTTGTAGCTGACGCCTTGAGCCGAAAAGAGAGGATGGCACCTATCTGTGTACGGGCTCTGAACATCACCATCCATTCAAACCTCAACAGCCAGATCCGAGCAGCCCAAAATGAGGCTCTCAAGGAGGAGAATATATCTCATGAACATTTGAACATTCTTATCTCTAAATTCGAGGTTAGGGAGTCTGGACTCCGATGTTATTTCGGAAGAATTTGGGTACCACGTTATGGAAATCTAAGGAACCTTATACTTGATGAAGCCCACAAATCGAGATATTCGATTCATCCCGGAGCAGGCAAAATGTACCACGATCTTAAGGAACAGTATTGGTGGCCGAACCTTAAGAAGGACGTTGCAACTTATGTTGTTAAGTGTTTGACTTGTTCGAAAGTTAAGGCCGAACATCAGAGGCCCTCTGGATTACTTCAACAACCGGAAGTCACACAATGGAAGTGGGAAAGGATAATAATGGATTTCATCACCAAGCTACCAAACACGGTGGGCGGATACGATACCATCTGGGTTATCGTTGACCATCTTACCAAATCTGCACACTTCCTAGCTATGAAGGAAATGGATACGATGGAGAGACTTGCTCAACTATGCATCAAAGAGGTTGTATCTCGTCATGGTGTACCTTTATTGATCATCTCAGATCGCGATCCCCGTTTTGCTTCTAGATTTTGGCGTTCTTTGCAAGAAGCCATGGGAACTCGTCTCGACATGAGTACTGCATATCACCCCCAGACCGACCGGCAAAGTGAACGAACGATTCAGACCTCGGAGGACATGTTGCGTGCATGTGTTATTGATTTCGGAAAGGCCCGTGAAAGGCATTTGCCGCTCGCTGAATTTTTTTACAACAACAGTTATCACTCGAGTATTAATGCTGCACCTTTTGAAGTGTTGTATGGCCGCAAGTGCTGATCTCCTATTTGTTGGGCCGAAGTAGGCGAAAAGCAAATCACCGGACCCGAGGTAGTCCACAAAACAATGGAGAAGATTGCTCAGATTCAAGCGAGACTCAAGACTGCCCGCGATTGTCAAAAGAGTTATGCCGACCTTAAACATAAAGACTTTGAATTCAACGTTGGTGACCATGTAATGTTGAAGGTTGCACCTTGGAAAGGTGTGATTCGTTTTGGAAAGCGCGGAAAGTTAAACCCGCGATACATTGGTCCTTTTTAAATTTTGGAACGTGTTGGACCCGTTGCTTACTGTTTGGATCTTCCAACCCAACTGAGCTCAGTTCATCCTACTTTTCACGTGTCAAACTTGAAGAAGTGTCTTGCTGCACCCGAACTTATCATACCACTGGAAGAACTTACAATAGATGACAAACTCCACTTTGTGGAAGAGCATGTTGAAATCATGGACCGTGAGGTCAAGACTTTGAAACGCAACAAGATTCTGATCGTCCGAGTATGATGGAATGCCAAACGAGGACCTGAGTTTACATGGGAGCGAGAGGATCAAATGATGCAAAAGTATCCTCACCTTTTCCCAACTCCTCCATCTACCTCAGCTTAAAATTTCGGGACAAAATTTTATTTAACAGGTGGGTAATGTAACGACCCTGGATTTTCCAATGTTTACTTATTAATAGTTATTATTAATACTTGTATTTTAATGAATGTATTGTTTATATACATTTACTTGTTACCGCGATTGACTATTATTTGCCCGTCACGTCTTTGTGACACACGTACATTACACGAATAATATTTTCAGATATTATTTACATTCATGATTAAGTTTTATTAATCATTTTTAATTAACTAAGGTTACTAGTTAATTACTTGTGCTTTATTGGATTTATTTGTTAACTACTTGAACTTGGGCTTTTATTAGTGTTAGTGGACTTAGAAGCCCACTCTACTCACCTTAATGGATTAATTAGCCCATTTTATTTATGCAAGTATTACTTTTAAGATGAAACTAGATGGATTAGTGCATGGAATCTAGTTACTTGTTACTTACACATCTTTCCCATGCAAACACCTCTAATAACCATCTTTTTGAGCCATTACATGCAAGAGCCTTGTGGACACTTCCCTTCCCCCCACACTTATGAAAACTGTCTGCCTTGTGGCCCTTAGGGAGTGGATTTTGCTTTCAAATTTTGTTAACTTATCTACTAGTATCCTCATCTTACTCTCTCACTTTTACACACACACACAAAAAAATACTTGCATTTTCCTCTCAACTTTCTCTCCATTCTTGTAAGTAACAAAGTTTCTTTTCTTCCTTTCTTCCTCATGAAAACCGAAACATACACACACATAATCATCATCATCACTTGTTTCATGTTGTTGTTTAATTACTTGTTCATTGTTGTTGTTTTGTTACTTGTCTTTGTTAGTTGTTTACTTACTAGTACAAGAATCAAACTTTCTAGTTAGATTCTTCATATTATCTTATATTTACAAGAACATACAAGAACAAAACTTCCTAGTTTATGTTCTACACTTAATGTTTCAAAAGATTGTAAGTTCATGTGTTGTAAATCATTACTTGAAGTTCATGTTGTAAACTTAAAGTTTACTTCCTTAAAGATCAAGACTTTGGCTTGAATCTTTAAAAGTATGAACAACCATGAACTTGTTACTTGTTTATTTAGTTTATTTCTTCATTTCTAGCATCTTTAAATTCGTGATTTATGTTGTTCTTGGTCAAGTGTTACTAGTTAACTTTGATCTCATTTTTCTTGAACAAAAGTTAACTTTATAAGTTCAAGAACATGGAAGTATAACTTTTTAGTTATAAATTCATACACTTGTATTAGATTTAACTTAATAACATTAGATCTAGACTTTTGGGTCTTAGATCTTGAAGATCTAACTAAGAACTATGTTCTACAACTTAAGATCTTGATTAGTTAGTTTACTTTCAAATTTGTAGTTCAATATTACTTTTATAACTCTTGTATGTGTTGGATCTAAGGTATTGATGTAACTTTGGTTCATCAAACATCATACAACTCTTAAGTGAGTTGTTCTACATATCTTAGACTTACACTAGTGTCATGATAGTCAAAACTTGGTTAATATTACCTTTAGTGTTCATGTATGTGTCGGATCTAAGATCTTGATGTAACTTTGGTTCATCAAACTACTTGCAACACTTAATTGAGTTGTGCTACTTATCTTAGACTTACACTTGTGTTATGATGGTCAAAACTTGGTAAATATGATGTAAACCCATCAACGAGTTGTACACTTGAAGCTACAAGCATCAAGGATGAGAACCGTGATGAACATCAAGCACCAAGAACCCACCGGAACCTACTGTTTACTGTTTTCTGGAACTGATTAAAATACCTGGGCTACTGTAAAGTTTATTTTCAGTTAGCTCTGTTTGAGTAGATAATTTTTCATTTAAGACTCGTCTTAATCCGAGTTACGGTTTAGGATCTATGGCCCTCCGAACGTCACTATGTCCTTTTAACATTGTGCTGAAAATTCTGACCTACTCGCACTTAAACCGTCGCCACGGTCAAACGAAGACGAGTTTGGTTCTGGAATTTTTACAGCAACTAAAGGACTTATATATGGAGCCATGGCCACTGGTCTCACCTTATTTCAGTAGGTATAGAGGCCGTGGTGACTGATCGAAGTCAGCCTTTGTTTTAAACTCTTTTCATGAACGAAACTTACTTTACACCTTTTGTTTGATGATGAATGATGATGACCCTTAAGACCTAATTTACATACATTTAAACCTATTGGAACGATTTACTGACTTAGTAATATTTGACTTAAGTTGAGGACTTTCCGGACCTACATACTTGCTTACTTCCCGACTCAACTTTACTACTACTTTACCACTTTGAGTTATAGCATCCCTTTTTACTTTAACTATTTTGGGAACTGAGAATACATGTATATTTTATGTTTTACATACTAGGCACGAGTACTTAAACTTTATATATGTGTGGGTTATACAATGGCATAAACATTCCCTTTAGCTCGGTGACGTTTAGTCATTGGTTTTTGAACCGGTGAACGCGAATCTTAGATATGGATCCATAGGGTTTGACATCCCCACTCGGGCTAGTAGCGCTAGCATTTAACGGGTGTTTAATACTTCATAAACATACGCACTCGAGAAGTGTACTTTCAGGGGGTTTTAAACGTTAAGTTAGTTACCAAGTGCCCACGGTTAAACATATACTTTACATACTGTTTTGAAACGCTATTTGTAGCACTGAAATCTCGTGGCCTACCTTACATTACTGTTATACTTAAACTATAGCTCACCAACCTTTGTGTTGACGTTTTTAAGCATGTTTTTCTCATGTGCTTAAGGTTGCTTCCGCTGTTGTACTAGTCTTGCTGTAGACACCCGCTGCTTTAGAGATGTCACCGCATGAACGTTTATCTTGCATTCATAAACATTATTACTTTTGAAACTATGATTTGTAATGACCTAAGGTCACGCACTATTATCTTTGCTTCTGTTCATAGAAGCATACTTTTGATGTAAAACATTCGACGTTAGTTATGACGTCACCTTTTTCCATGAATGCAAACGTATTTTGAAATAGCATATAGTGTTTGACCTTGTAATGATCCTATTGTTGATGGTCCATACATGATGATTTAGTACGGGTCGTCACATGATGTGCCTGAAGGAATGGTCGAAGGGATCGAATACACAGTAGAAGAAGATGATGTTCCCCTGAAGGACATGATGTGATTACAATAAACTCTGATGATGAAAATGATTTTGATGAAGTTATGTTTGTTGATGTCAAAGAAGAAGAAGTAGAAACCAAAATTTAAATGTCTGAAGCAGTGGTTACCTCAGTAGAAACCACTCTTTCTATGGTGGTGTACACGAGTCCCGACATCGAATCCATCGCCTCACATTCCGAAACAATCATCACATCCGCACCACAGCTTATCATTCCAAAATCTGAAGAAGAAGAGGAAGAGTACTTCAGAAACCTGAAACCCCAGCCTACCACTGTCATTGAAGGAGCTTTCACTAAAGAAAATTATGTAAACTTAGAAGCTCCGGATGAGGAAGAGATGAATGAATTTGATCAGTTTGTCACTCAGGAATACACCGGTGAACCTCAACCCAGGTTTCCTAAACCAACCGTTCAAACAACTCCTGATCAATCCACATCATCCGATCCTCAACATGGAGAATTCAACAAACACGGATCACTTCCGATCAAACTTGGTGAACCTCCATCTGAAAAGGTATTACAGGCCTATTGGCTGGAGGAACAAGCCTATAGATCTTCGTGAGTGAAGATAAACTCAAAAATGTGGCTGTAGCTGAAAGGTTCAAACCAATCGGGTGTTATAATTTTCTTAATGACAAGGACAAGTTGATAATGTATCGATATCAAAGGCGGGTTTATAAGAACTGGGATGAGTTTGATATGGAAGACCAGAAAGAGAATCCGATTATTGTCATAAAGAGTGTGTTCTGCAGGTCATTATCTAAGAGAGTGTTTACCCCATTTTTTAGAGTGATTTGTTCAAACGACCAAGAGTACACGTTCTCGGAGTATGATCTAATTGAACTCAATCCGGTTGATGTGTTATTCCTATACAATTGGTTGAGGAACAAAATAATAAAGACTTGGGTTATCGAAATGGCAATCAAAAGGGTGAGAAGGTTCATGAAAGACAGAATTAAACTTGCCTCTCAATATGATCTTCAACTAGGTGTCGAATCAATTAGAAAGAAGATCCTAATCTCCGCGCCTAATCAAACCATCGACACTCTGGATTTGTCTCAATTCAAGATATGCTATTGCTTAGGCGCCCCTAAAGAAGGCTTCATTTTTCGCAACAAAATCAAAAAGCCCATATTCATTCGCAAATCCGAGCTGCCAAAATACACAGATGGAACCCTCATGCGTGCTCTAAAGTTCTTCGACATTTGCAAATGAACAGAGAACATACGGAACTATCAAAAGCCGATGACGAACGAGATGGCAATTCACATCAATGAACTCCTTGAATTCAGGCTATACATGAGGTAATTTGATACTTCGTTGGGGATTAACAGGAAGAAGAACTACTTCACGGGTTCAGTATGTTCCACGATTTATATACAAAATCACCAGCCTCAAACAGTTCATCTATCCCAAACACTATGAAAGGAACTATACACTGGGAAGTGACATGATTAAGGCGTTAAAAGCTGAGGAAGAAGCAAAGAAGAAGGCCTCAGAAGGTGCAAGCCAAAGATGATGATTGGGAAGTGATATTTTTTTGAAAACCACACGCCAACGGGGAGATTGTTGACATATGTTTATGTAATAGTTTAGTGGCGCACAGTTTTAATCCTTGGATCTAAAGTATTTACTAGTATTTACCATGGTAACAATGTAACTTATGTAACTTGGGAGGTTGTCATATATAAACAACCTCCCCACATCTTTTGTAATTAGTTATCCATTTGCACCTACATACTTTATCTTATTCTCTCAAGTGTTCTTGCATAACTAATACCTATAACCCACTAATCAAACTCACAAACTGGTCGATCTAGGCTTCTTTAGGGACTAACACTATTGATCATTGAATTTTTGTAAGAGTGCTAGGACAAATTAATTCTGTCACGTGTTCTGCGGTCGAATCACGGTCGACCGTGGAAGCAACCGTACAGTGACAGATTTCTATTTTGGCATGGGTATACAAGTAAAATCAACTTAAGCACACAATAAACACAATATTATTAATTATCTTACACATAATTGTTTAGTGCTAACTTTTAAGCACTCCACATAGTGCACAAATAAAGATCATTATCCTAGACATACAAGTTATGACCTACTGCAAGAAATTGTTTTCACAAATCCTTTTAATGCCTTCTTGAACCTAGAGTGATTTTCGCTAATCTCTTCCTTTTGCTTCAGAATCCTATCAATCTTGGTTTCGAAATTAGAATTCACGAACTCTTGACGTTCCTGTAAGTTTGCCTTTTCATCTTCTATCTCCTCTTCATCCGATTCTTCCTCTGGTTGATAGTTCTCAATGTCTTCGAGATCCTCTTGAAGACTCGATCTTCTTCCACGGGAGGATTCTCCCAGATGACCACTTCGAATGATAGTTGACTTGTCTAGTGGCTCGAATGAAGGTTGTTGAACAATAGTGTGTGTTATCTTGAGGTAGTTGAATAGACTGTTTAGATGCATTTCATACGGAAGAGGTCTAGTTGATTCAGTCATCAGATTGCTCATTCGTGATGCCATCAAAAACGCCACATTAATCTCCATATTTAATTCAATTGCCCACATAACAAAAATTAGGGTGACATGAATGTGAGAGTGGTTTCCCAACCTACAGTAGATGTTGTGGTCAATGATTTTGTTCAAGATATCCAGATCTAATCGGAGATCCTTTCCAGTTAGTCCCTTAGATAGGGTTTCTGAGTGATTGGCGTTAGGTTTGCAAAGCAAGGTTAATACATCGGTAGCTTGAATTAAACCAGGAAGATGTTCTAGTTTGTGTCGTCTACTGTAGAACTCCATTCCTTCAGTGGGAACACCCAGAATTTCACCAAATGTACTTAGAGGAAATTCCCACCACTTTTTGTTGAGATGAAATCTTACCATCTTAGTTTTTATGTTGAAGCTATAGTTGGCATAGAACTCTCTTATCAACTCGAGATATATAGGTCCATTGATTAGTACGAACGAAGCTAGATTCCTTTGGAACAGCTTGTCAATTACTTCAGGGAATGCTTCAGGGCTTATGACTCTTCCTTCTGCTATTGCTCTTGTTTTGAGCCATTTCTTGTTATATGTTGTACGTTGTATCGCATCAGTTAGAGGATTATATCTATTCTCTCCTCCCCTAGATTGAGCATCTCGGGTCCTTGCCATTTTTCTACACAATGATACTTCACATTAATTCAAAGTGTATAATTTCAATTGTAGGCAACAAGTTTTGCAAACTTTAATTATCATCAATACTTAGATGTTTTTATGTTAATATTCTTCACATTTTCACTCTTCATTAGTGTCAATGAGTTTTCAACTAGATTAAAATTTTCACAAAGTTCATATGTGTTTTAGACTTTTGAAATCATCATCAACACATGTTTTGACATTCAATATTATTACACTCAATTTGCAACAATGTCATTTATATCATATGAACAATGCTTCTATGAAAATCTAACCTAGATGTATAATGAACCCTAGAATTATCCAAAGTTAAATCAATGCATAGATATGTTACAATCATTACTACAATTGTTTCTAAATTGTTCTTCAAGAACAATTTCAATTGTTTGCATCAATTTTAAGTTTTGATTCATTCTAGTTAGGGTTTCTTCATAACCCTAATCTATCATACAAACACAATTTAATGTTAGGAAAGCAAGGATTAATCATACCGAAAGTAGGAATTGAAGTTGATGGAATGAGCGTTCTTCTCTGTGCGGTCGATCTCCTCAGCCGTGTGTAGGTGTGTGTGTTTTGAAGTGGGTTGAAAAGAAATAAAAGTGAGGGTTTAGTTAAATTTAAGATAGAATCAGACCATACACGGTCGAAGCACGGCCGACCGTGGTGTAAGCCGTGCAGGAATTTGTACGCGTACAGGACAGGAATCTGCGGTCATGTATACGGTCAGCCGTGGTGCTGCCGTGGATCCTTCTGATTACTTATTTCTTCACTTCTTCTTTCTTCAAACGCGTTTTGATGATTCTTAGGTTCTATAGAATACTTGAGGACAAGTTTTCTTTTCCTAACATTGAATGATTACATCCTCCCGATGTTTAATCATCAATGACATGTAATATACTATATCTATATGTGTGTGTGTGTGTGTGTATATATATATATATATATATATATATATATATATATATATATATATATATATACATATATATATATAATCATTCACATAGTATACACAAACACATCAATCTAGTATTTAGCATGCAATATCTATTTTCACATAAACACACAATCCTAAGGCAAGTAAGCTTCCTACACTAATCTTTTAAAATCACTTTTCAAAAACAATTTTGCATTTGTAAGAAAAACCTTTCATTAATACAAAGTATTTTTGAGAAGGTTATTCTCATTAACATTTTGATCATTGATTTTGATTGATTTTAAGATTACCCAATTCTTGACTTATCCCTACCATGGAATTGCTAGCTTGGTCCATTTTTCCCATATTGTCAGTTTTCCTAATAATAGATAATGGACTTTGATTACAAGATTTGTGTTTGCTAGAGTTGTGACATATATTCATTTCATGTTTATCTATTGATGAATCACAAATAGTTATCCTTTCAAGTTTTCTTTTCAAGATGTTATTTTCATCAATTAAAATTTTATTAAGTTGTCTAACTTTGTGTAATTTTTTCTCCAAAAGTTTTACTTTGTCAACACTACTATCATACACGAATCTAATAGTCTTGTAATCATCTAACAATTCTTCATAATTAGAAGGATAGAATACATGTACCTCATTGCAATCCATGCTTGAGACATCATCTTCTTTGAATGGAGATTCAACCTCTTCTTCACTTTGACCATCTTGATCCAAAACATTCAAAGAACTCATGAGGCAAAAGTCTTTATTTCCATTCAACCCTTTTACTTGAGTGAAACAACCCAACTCGTACTCCGTACGATAAATTTTTTTTATTTAAAATATAATACACATTTACGCGCCAATTAAATATGTAACCCATTCCACACGATTCGTCAAAACATATTACGAGTTTAATGTTTACAAAAAGGCACAAAGGCCTATTAACAAATGTGATACAAGTTTGACCAACAACAAATGATAGTTTATAATCCAAACGACACTCGAGCATGGTTTGGGGCTAAACTACCCAAAACGTTCGACCACTTCAAAAGCTATCCCAAAAGCATCCCCTGTCAACACAAACGGGAGACAACTAATCCAACCGTATGCCCTTACCCTTGTCCAAGACGGACCCTATAAAATGGTAAACAACGAGAGGGTAAGGAAGGCTTAGTGAGTGCAACAATTATACATACATATATATAACCTACTTACTTACAAACACTTACCAAATCCGCATACATACTAGTTACATAATTAGCATACCTTTCACATGTATAACGCTAAGTACCACGATAACAAGACTAGTATAACAATAGCATATAACACAACGATACATCATGCTAAAATACAAGTATAACGATGATGTTCACAACATCCAAAGTGCTCAAGATCTCAAGGCTAGCCCAACGAATGGTATCGTCAACATCGAGCTTAAACCTCATTCATCTACATTATTGTGGTATCGTCAACACCGAACTTTAAACCCACATATGAGGTATCCTCAACATCGAACTTTAAACCCTCATCAACTCACTACAATAGTCGTATGGCATCGTCAACATCGAACTTTAATTCCATACGTATGAGGTATCGTCAACAACGAACTTTAAACCCTCATCTACAACATAATATACTCTAGGGTATGGTATCGTCAACATCGAACTTTAACCCATACCCCACAAGCAAATAAATCATATACATGCATATATAATTATTCCACTCACCTTGTCACAAGGATGATGATCTAGTACTTCCGAGCTTCAACGCAATGTACCTAAATCATTAAGTGCACATTCAATTCCACAACTAGTGGGATTAACCACAATACTCCCACTTGAGCATTTAATGACCCAAATTTCATTAAATGACTCAACTACTCACAACCGCCCATACATGGCCAAGACTCGACTTTAATCACCAAGACTAGTGAATTAAAGTCTATTAACTTCAATTAACACAAAACTTAGGGTAATCCCTACCCATTTCATCCCATTAGGTCAACTAGTACATTTTGACCCATTTTATCTCACTTAAACTCACAATCAAGTCAAACTTACCCATTAACCCTTCTTTCATAAATCTTAAAGTGCATTAGTGACTAACAACACCAATTGACACTTACAACCTCAAATCACAAGGCCAAAACCCTAGATTATGGCTATTAGGGTTTAATTAAAACAACATAATCCAACCTCACCCATTTTACCCTCAAATGGGTCATACAAATCTCTAGTAACCCAAACCCTAGCCATTAACCAATTAAAACTCGAAACATAAAGTTAGAACTTACCGAGACTATCTTCTTGTAGCTAGTAACAAGGAGAACAACTTTAAATCTCACTCCTAGGTTTGATTCACAAATCTCTAACTCCAAATCTCAAGATTAAACTAAGTTGGTTTTGTGTTTTGGGAGAGAAATAGGAAAGAAAAAGGAAAAGGAAATGAAATAAATGAATATGTGGTGGGGAGTTAATGCTCCCATCAGATCCACATGTCAATTTACCATTTTGTCCCTTGAAAACCCTTAAAATGAGCTAAATCTGACACCAGTTCAGCAGAACTGCCGCGGCGCGACCTTACTCGTCGCGGCGCGACACATAAAGAGAAATTAGACCCTTCTTAAACCAACTTCTGATCCAAATTTGCTTGTTATGCCGCGACGCGGACCCAAATGTCGCGGCGCGGCCTAAGGCTAGAACTGGACAGCTCGACCAACTTAAACACTTTTCGAGTTTATTTAATTTGTTCAATCCAAACTCGCTCTCTATATTCTCCTAGACTTAAACAATAGTCTCACAAGACTTAACGCTATCAAAGCCCATGTATAAACTTGTAGGCGCACACATTATCAAGTATACATATATGTATATATATATATATATATATCTACACATTTATTCATACATTTATGCATAAGCTAACGAGTTATAAACGTACAAATGATTAAGTATGTACCTTTTGATACGTACGAGAAAACGGGGTGTTACAACTCTCCCCCACTTGAATCGGAGCGCGTCCTCGCGATCCAAGCCACATGACAAGAAGGAAGATAAACCAACACGAATTCTTCGGGCTCCCAAGTAAACTCGGAACCTTTACTACGACGCCATTGGACTTTAAAAGTCCTTACCTCTTTATGTCTCAACCTTTTGACCTTCTCATCGAGTATAGCAATCGGCTCCTCAATATACTCTAACTTATTGTTTAGCTCGATCTCATCTAATGGCACCCACGATGAATCATCCGCGAGACACTTACGGAGATGGGAAACATGAAATGTATTATGGATCCCCGCAAGTTCTTCGGGTAATTCCAAATGATATGCGACTTCACCAACACGAGCTAAAACCTTAAATGGTCCAATAAATCGAGGAGCTAACTTTCCTCATTTTCGGAATCGAATAATACCTTTCCATGGCGAAACCTTAAGCATCACCATGTCACCTTCTTGAAATTTGATCGTTCATCTACGCTTGTCGGCATACGACTTTTGCCTATCTTGAGCCTTTTTCAAATGCTCTCGGATAATATCAATTTTGCTATTCGTCTCTAAGACCAAGTCGGTACTTCCAATTTCCTTTTGTCCCACTTCACCCCAACAAATCAGGGTTCGACACCTACGCCCATAAAGTATCTCATAAGGTGGCATCCCAATACTAGTATGATAACTATTATTGTACGAGAATTCCACCAAAGGTAAGTGCTCGTCCCAACTACCACCAAAATTGATAATACATGCTCGTAACATATCTTCCAAAGTTTGATTTGTACGTTCAGTTTGACCCTCCGTTTGAGGATGATATGCCGTGCTCAATTTCAATTGTGTACCCATATCTTCGTGAAACTTTTCCCAAAACCGAGATGTAAAACGGGTATCTCGATTCGAAACAATCGATATATGAACACCGTGTTGAGAGATGACTTCCTTGATAAACAACTTAGCCAAGGTCTCCGACGATATCGCTTCCTTAATGGGAAAAAACAAAGCACTCTTCGTCAGTCGATCAACTATAACCCAAATCGAATCAAACTGGGTTCTCGCCGTTTTAGGTAACTTTGTGATGAAATCCATGGTAATGTGCTCCCATTTACATTTCGGGATTTCTAATGATTGTAACTTACCATACGGCTTTTGGTGCTCGGCCTTAACTTGCAAACAGGTGACACATTGTTCAACATACTTCACAACATCACGTTTCATGCCCGGCCACCAATAATCTTTCCTTAAATCAAGATACATTTTCGTCGCACCCGGGTGAATGGAATACTTTGACTTATGTGCTTCATCAAGTAGCACTTGTCGATAATCACCCATCTTAGGCACCCACACTCTTCTTTGAAAAGACAACAATCCACGCGAGCCTATAGTAATGAACTCCGATTATCCCACAATTCGCTTCGCATGCTTGTTGTGAACGTAAGCCTCTATTTGAATCACGCCGAGTTTTTCAAGAAAATCGTTAGTAATAATCATACGTAACAATCCTAATCATAACGCTGGGTGATGACTCTTTCGACTTAACGCATCCGCGACCACATTCGCCTTGCCCGGATGATAAAGTATCTCACAATCATAGTCTTTTACCACATCCATCCACCTACGTTGACGATAATTCAAATCTCGTTGATTAAAGAGATGTTTCAAACTCTTATGATCCGAATAAATCGTACACTTGACACCATACAACTAATGGCGCCAAATTTTCAACGCATGCACAACCGCCGCCAACTCAAGATCATGAGTCGGATATCTCGTCTCGTGTTCCTTTAAATGTCGAGAGGCATAAGCGATGACTTTACCTCTTTGCATTAGGACACACCCGAGCCCATTTAACGAGGCATCACAATAAACCGTCATGTCTTCCACCCCTTCCGGCAAAACTAACACCAGAGCTTGACACAACTTCTCCTTTAACAATTGAAAAGCAACTTCTTGCTCGTTCTCCCAATTAAATCTCGCATTCTTCCTTGTCAATTTTGTCAACGAAGAAGTGATCTTAGAAAAGTCTTGGATAAACCGACGATAATAACCGGCCAATCCGAGAAAACTTCGGACCTCCGTAGGTGTAGTCGGTTTTCTCCAACTCTTCACCGTCTCTATGTTCCCCGGATCCACTTGAATGCCATCTTTGTTCACAATGTGACCAATGAATTGAACCTCCCTTAGCCAAAATTTACATTTGGAGAACTTAGCATACAACTTCTCCCTTCGTAACGTCTTCAAAACTTCACGCAAATGACGTTCATGTTCGTTCATACTCTTTGAGTAGACTAGTATGTCATCAATGAACACAATCACCGACTTGTCCAACATAGGTTGACACACTCGGTTCATAAGATCCATGAATGCTGTCGGTGCATTCGTAAGACCAAAAGGCATAACTACGAACTCAAAATGCCCATAACGAGTTCGAAAAGCCGTTTTCTCAATATCTTCCTCACGGACCCGCATTTGGTGATAGCCGGACAGAAGGTCGATCTTAGAGAAATACGTCGCACCTTGGAGTTGGTCAAACAAATCATCAATCCGAGGCAATGGATAACAATTCTTGATCGTCACTTTGTTCAACTCCAGGTAATCGATGCACATCCGCATACTACCATCCTTCTTTTTCACGAATAAAACCGGAGCGCCCCACGGCGAAGCACTCGGTCGAATAAAACCCTTCTCAAGCAACTCTTGGGTTTGATTTAACAACTCTTATATTTCCATTGGTGCTAAACGATAAGGAGTTTTAGCAATGGGAGTAGCCCCCGGAACCAACACAATACGAAATTCAACTTGTCTTTCCGCCGGAACACCCGGTAACTCATCCGGAAAAACGTCTTCGAATTCACTAACCACCGGAATTTCACAAATGGGTGGTGACCCGTCACGGGTATCAACAACATGGGCAAGAAAAGCCATTCCACCACTAACAAGAAAACGACGTGCCCGCGCAAAAGAACATATCGGCACAAATCTTCTTCGCTTATCGCCATGAATAATTAGCTCTCCCCCACTTGGGGTCTTCACGCGGATAAATTTCTCATGGCATGCAATATCGGCTCTATTTCGATCGAGCCAATTCATACAAACAACGATATCAAAATCTCCCAAAGTCATTGGAATAAGATCAATCTTAAAGTTTTTGGCACCAAAGACAACGTCACAATTCTTACACACATCAACCACTAGCACCGTCTTGCCGTCCACTATTTCGACTTCTACCGGACGACTTAACTTAGCTAACGGTCTATCAAGTTTAGGCACAAATTTTGGGGACACAAATGACAAATTTGCACTGATATCAAAAGGAATCCTTGCCGGATTGGAATTAACCAAGAAAGTACCTGAGACAACTTCGTTGGATTGCTTGGCTTCGTCGTTAGTCATCAAATAGTTTTTCCCTCGAGTACCCGCCGCCTTCTCTAGCCTTTTAACATTATCGTTGTTCAAATCGGGACACTCTGACTTTCGGTGTCCTTCTTTGTTGCAATTAAAACGAGTGAGCTTGGTTGTTGAATTTGGCTTCGGACAATCTCGAGCCATATGTCCACGTACCCCACAATTGTAGCAAGTAGGGACAAAGTTCCCAAAACCACCGGTAGCGCCCTTCTTCACACTATTGACACTTTCAAAACCCCTTTTGTTCTTGTTCTTTTTATTTGAAAAATTCGAATGACTCGAACCTTCAAACTTTCTTTTTAAAAAAGCGAAATCGCTTTTTCTTGGAACCTCCGGCTCAAAACCCCGAGCCAACTCGTATAATTCTTCAAAAGTCTTAGCCATTCCCCGACTAATCTTACCCTTGAACTCGTCGTTCAAGGTACGGTAGAAATCTTTCATTAGCTTGTGATCGTCACCAACATATTCCGGGTAAAAATGAGTTTTTGCCAAAAAGGTAGACTTGAGTGTAACCAAGTCCATTGAACCTTGTTGCAAATGATGCAACTCGTCCCGGATTCTATCAAGGTCGGAAGAAGTTCGGTATTCTTGGAAGAATTCCTTCTTAAACTCCTCCCATGTCAAGCTCATGCATTGCTCTTCACCATACAAATTGATTTTATCGTCCCACCATAACTTGCCTTCTTCACGTAACATGCTAGACCCATATCTCGTCTTCTTCTCGGGAGGACACTCCGCTGTACGGAACGCTCCCTCGATATTGGAAATCCAACAAGTGCTTTTCAATGGATCCCTCACCCCATTAAACATCAGAGGTTGAGTATCCTTGAAATTTTATAGTGGAAGTCCCGCCTTCCTTCACCTCCTTCACCGCGAGGATAAATGTTTCTAGCATCAAGGGCCTCTTCGATAGTGGCCTTCATTCGTTCATTTATCAAATCGGTCACTTGCCCATCGACCGAATCTTGGAAGACCTTTCAGACGTCCGTAAGAAAATCCGCTTTTAACTTTTTAAAGACGGCCTCAACCTTAGCCGAAAATTCGGCGTCCTTACTTGTACTTCCATTATCATGATCGGGTCCGTTTCTCGTCTTCATTCTATAAAACAAAAAGGGTTAAACCATGAACGAAAAGCATAACACGTAAGTATATACATGCGTACCACACTACCCCATCTTGCTCAACAATCGTCATACATTAATCGTTTGACATGATTTGCACCCGTAACAACGGTAGCTAGTCGTTTTTACGCGAGCACGTCGCATTAACTCGCTAGTACCACGTCCGTCTTGCTTGATGATTGCTAACCACAATACAAAACAATTAGAACAAGGTTAGTTCACATAAACCAAGGCACTAACAATTCCTGATTAGACCCAAAGTCCTACAAGTCCCGCATAAAGCGCTCACACAATAAAGTCCAAGTCTAGTTACCTATCTCAAGTCGCCTAAATCCCTTAGACCATGCTCTGATACCACTTGAAACAACCCAACCCGTACTCCGTACGATAAATTTTTTTTTTTATTTAAAATATAATATACATTTACGCGCCAATTAAATATGTAACCCATTCCACACGATTCGTCAAAACATATTACGAGTTTAATGTTTACAAAAAGGCACAAAGGCCTATTAACGAATGTGATACAAGTTTGACCAACAACAAATGATAGTTTATAATCCAAACGACACTCGAGCATGGTTTGGGGCTAAACTACCCAAAACGTTCGGCCACTTCAAAAGCTATCCCAAAAGCATCCCCTGTCAACACAAACGGGAGACAACTAATCCAACCGTATGCCCTTACCCTTGTCCAAGACGGAACCTATAAAATGGTAAACAACGAGAGGGTAAGCAAGGCTTAGTGAGTGCAACAATTATACATACATATATATAACCTACTTACTTGCAAACACTTACCAAATCCACATACATACTAGTTACATAATTAGCATACCTTTCACATGTATAACGCTAAGTACCACGATAACAAGACTAGTATAATAATAGCATATAACACAACGATACATCATGCTAAAATACAAGTATAACGATGATGTTCACAACATCCAAAGTGCTCAAGATCTCAAGGCTAGCCCAACGAATGGTATCGTCAACATCGAACTTAAACCCCATTCGTCTACATTATTGTGGTATCGTCAACACTGAACTTTAAACCCACATATGAGGTATCATCAACATCGAACTTTAAACCCTCATCAACTCATTACAATAGTCGTATGGCATCGTCAACATCGAACTTTAATTCCATACGTATGAGGTATCGTCAACAACGAACTTTAAACCCTCATCCACAACATAATATACTCTAGGGTATGGTATCGTCAACATCGAACTTTAACCCATACCCCACAAGCAAATAAATCATATACATGCATATATAATTATTCCACTCACCTTGTCACAAGGATGATGATCTAGTACTTCCAAGCTTCAACGCAATGTACCTAAATCATTAAGTGCACATTCAATTCCACAACTAGTGGGATTAACCACAATACTCCCACTTGAGCATTTAATGACCCAAATTGCATTAAATGACTCAACTACTCACAACCGCCCATACATGGCCAAGACTTGACTTTAATCACCAAGACTAGTGAATTAAAGTCTATTAACTTCAATTAACACAAAACTTAGGGTAATCCCTACCCATTTCATCCCATTAAGTCAACTAGTACATTTTGACCCATTTTATCTCACTTAAACTCACAATCAAGTCAAAATTACCCATTAACCCTTCTTTCATAAATCTTAAAGTGCATTAGTGACTAACAATACCAATTGACACTTACAACCTCAAATCACAAGGCCAAAACCCTAGATTATGGCTATTAGGGTTTAATTACAACAACATAACTCAACCTCACCCATTTTACCCTCAAATGGGTCATACAAATCTCTAGTAACCCAAACCCTAGCCATTAACCAATTAAAACTCAAAACATAAAGTTAGAACTTACCGAGATTATCTTCTTGTAGCTAGTAACAAGGAGAACAACTTTAAATCTCGCTCCTAGGTTTGATTCACAAATCTTCAACTCCAAATCTCAAAATTAAACTAAGTTGGTTTTGTGTTTTGGGAGAGAAATAGGAAAGAAAAAGGAAAAGGAAATGAAATAAATGAATATGTGGTGGGGAGTTAATGCTTCCATCAGATCCACATGTCAATTTACCATTTTGCCCTTGAAAACCCTTAAAATGAGCTAAATCTGACACCAGTTCAGCAGAACTGTCGCGGCGCGACCTTACTCATCGCGGCGTGACACATAAAGGGAAATTAGACCCTTCTTAAACCAACTTCTGATCCAAATTTGCTTGTTATGCCGCGGCGCGGCCTAAGGCTAGAACTGAACAGCTCGACCAACTTAAACACTTTTCGAGTTTATTTAATTTGTTCAATCCAAACTCGCTCCCTATATTCTCCTAGACTTAAACAATAGTCTCACAAGACTTAACGCTATCAAATCCCATGTATAAACTTGTAGGCGCACACATTATCAAGTATATATATATATATATATATATATATATATATATATATATATATATATATATATATATATATATATATATATATATATATATATATATACACACATTTATTCATACATTTGTGCATAATCTAACGAGTTATAAACGTACAAATGATTAAGTATGTACCTTTCGATACGTACGAGAAAACAGGGTGTTACATTGAGAATCACCGACATTTTCCAAATCCTTCCCAATTCCTTTACCCTTTAAACTCCTAGAGTTTAAATCTTCTTGAGAACATAGTGAATCCCAACATTCTTTAGCACTTTCACATGAAATTATCTTTAACCTTTCTTTACTAGGAAGAATTCCATGAAGTAGTGAAATTGCATCAAATTGTTTCAAAACATCATTGTTTTGAAATGTTGACTTTACTAGCCTTGAACTAGCTTGTGGTACAAAGTCTCCTACATTGATTATTCTCCACAAGTAGTAATCCTTGGATTTGAGATAAGACTCAAATCTTGATTTTCACACATCAATATTCATCTTATCAAAGATTGGTGCTTCTTTCACTAATTCTTCCAAGTATCCCATAGTTTGAGTTGATCCGAGAATCGTTGACTCAAGTTTTTGCACAAAACTAATTTTGACGCTTTCGCAATCCTTTATAGCGCAATGATTTGAGAAACCGCTCTGATACCAATTGTAAGTAACTAGAGGGGGTGAATAGTTACTTGATACGTTTTTAACACTTTTTCGATTGATCACCAAATTCGATTTAACTTTGATCAACCAACTCAACTCAAACTTGATGTGTGTAGTATATATGTTCGAAATGATAAATGAAGTAATGTAAAGAACATAGACACAAGGATTTATAGTGGTTCAGGTGGATGTTAACTAATCCACCTTAATCCACTCCTCGAATACACTAATCGGGATTTGTTACTTCACTAAGCACTTTTCTCCAAATCCGGTGGAGATCCGATTTACAAGTCTTTAACTTCTTTGGTAGACAATAAACCTAATCTTTCTATCCTTTTGAAAGATCAACTCCAACCTAGATCAACTTGTCTTCACCTTGGACAAGTATTAATCTCCAAATAAGATTAATCAACTTCCTAAGTCCCTTTAAGGAAGTAGATCACTAAGCTAGCCTATGTTTCTACTAATTGAAGTTACAAGACTTATACACTTTGCAATGATGATCCTAAGACAATTCTAGGACATACATTACATTAAGTAAACTCACAAGATAAATGATTTTGATTAGTAGGTTTACAACAACCCAATTCTATATCTATGAGATCATAGAATCTTCTCTTGCTTGATTTCATTTGAGTAGTAATTGATGCACTTGTGATCACTGGAAATAAGCCTTTGAAATATGCAAGAGGGTTAGCTTCAAATGCTCTTAAATGTTTGCCTTTTATAGTGAGATTCAAAAAGTAGCCGTTGACACACGGTTGCCGTCACGGTCAACCGTGGTGCGACCGTGCATACTCCAGTCCAAATTTAGTATCCGTTGTATAGCCGTTTAACTCAAATTTAAACACCACATTTTGGCACCTTTACTCCTTCTAGCACCTGCAAAAGAAACCAAACATCATATACAAGTACTATATGCATTAAGTGTGTGAGATTTGGTCTTAATGCATGAAAGTTACTAATCATTCCAAAAGTGGCAAACTCAACATTCTTGGAGAAGTGTCTTTATTGATATTTTGGAAAATCTCAGTTTGGTCTAGACTTAGTTAGTCACTTTAATGCCCTTGGTTCAATTCTAAAGACTAGTCACTATGTCATTAACTTCCTAGTTTCAATTAATCACAAGTCATGTTCTTTTTTAAGTTTAGTTAGAGATTAATTGAATAATGTCTCTATAAGATAATCATGAAGTATGTAGAGACATCAAAGTTAAATCATAAGCAATCACCCTTAGTTACTTAGACTAGACCAAATAGACAACTGACTATACTTTCATTGTGAACCATTTTACACTTAATCTATTGGAGTAGGTTAGTTACTTGAATCCTAGCTAATGAGCACATAGCAAACATATTAATCAAGTTGACAAGTTTATGAGTATTAACCATATTGACAAGTAACAAGCAATACTCACATAGCAAGATATAGTTATTCTACGATCAATCATATAGATACTTACACAACTTATAATTCAAGCACTTAATAAGTTTAATTTGCAATATAACATATTGCTTGATTAATGTGTAAGCACACATTAATGTCCAACACATGCACAAGGGAAGAGCAATCTCTAGTTGGGACTTGGTGACCATCTTAAATGTATCTAAGTGTGTTTTAGGATTACAAGTCATTACTAGTTAACCTTGAGAGCATTGTTCCTCATTTAGCCTTAATTAATCACTAAGTCATTTCTAATAGCAATCATTTTTCTAGTGACATTGGCTTAAGTGTGTTGGTACTTGATGATCATACTAAGGATATCTAGATAAGAATTAAGATCACAAGTTGTTGATTAACACTTATGTGTTATGCCTAATCTTGGTTAATTTGTCATTAAAATGTCATTAGGTGTAATTAATCACAATTAGTGTTTTTATGACCAAAACTCATTTGAGTATGGAATAGGCATCTATTCTAAGCATGTTGAGAAAAGTTTCATAAATTATAAATGTTGGGAACTAGACAAGCTTTATTTGGTCGAAAATGGTAACAGAGAAAACTGCGGTCGCACTGCGGTTGACCGTGGTGGCGACCGTGCAACTTGTTTTCACAAAACTGCGTTGCAATTCAGTTTGGGGTTTCACGGTTGACTATGCGGATGACCGTACCTCGACCGTGTGTTTAGCTGAACTTTTAATTTCGTTCTTTAACCTATGTTTGACTTGGTCATTTGCAAGATAAAGTATGGATTAGTGACCTTGCGTGTTTTATGTTAAGATGTCAGTCATCACTTATGCATATGTATGTAACATCATCAAAACATATTCTTTGGTTAATCATACTTTGGTTAATCATACTTAAGTTTATCGTTTAGTACATTAACCCACATTCAACCAACGGTGCTCAACTGGGAATAGTGCCATTTCATGGTACAAGGGGGCATAGTTCTCGGGCACAAGATTTCTAGAAACGGTATTGAGGTGGATCCCGCAAAGGTAACTGCTATTAAGAACCTTCCACCGCCCACCGATGTTAAGGGTGTTCGGAGTTTTCTCGGGCACGTCGATTTTTATCGGCGGTTCATTAAGGATTTTTTCAAAATCGCTAACCCGATGAAAAAACTCCTCGAAAAGGACACACCTTGGAACTTCTTCGAAGAGTGCCAAAAGGCATTTGAACTTCTTAAGGAGAAACTCATCAATGCACCTATCATAATTGCTCCGAATTGGTCTCTTCCGTTCGAGCTTATGTGTGATGCATCCAATTTTGCTGTTGGCTCTGTTTTGGGCCAAAGGGTTGAGAAACATTTCTGACCCATTTATTATGCAAGCAAGACCTTGTAGGGAGCATAGTTGAATTACACTACCACAGAAAAGAGCTCCCTGCGGTGGTCTTTTCGTTCGATAAGTTCCGTCCTACTTAGTCTTGTCTAAGACTATTGTTTTTACGGACCATTCAGCTCTGAAGTACCTATTTTCGAAACCGGATGCCAAAACTCGACTGCTTAGATGGATCTTGCTTTTACAAGAATTCGATATCGAGATCCGAGATAAGAAGGGTGCTGAAAATCTCACGGCCGACCACTTGTCTAGGCTCGAGAATCCGAATCTCGAAGTCCTTCATGAGTCGAGTATTCATAATGATTTTCCCGACGAGTACCTCATGAAGTTGGACAAGGTGGATGAGACATGGTATGTGGACATAGCTAATTTTCTTGTTGGGGGTTTCTTGGAGAAAGGGTGGTCACATCAAAAGAGGAAGAAATTCTTCAGTGACCTTAAACACTATTTCTGGGAAAACCCCTATCTTTTTCGTTGTTGTCCGGATGGAGTCATTCGTAGGTGCATTTTCGGTGAGGAATGCACTCGTATTTTGTTGGAATGCCATTGTGGCCCTACGGGTGGGCATTTTGGTCCCCAAATCACGGGGAAGAAGGTTTATGAGGCCGGTTTTTATTGGGCTAGTATTTTTAAGGATACCCATGTCATTTGTAACTCTTGTGATGCTTGTCAAAGGGCCGGACAAATCACCAAATATGATGAAATGCCTCAACAAAGCATTCAAGTATGAGAGGTGTTTGACGTTTGGGAAATTGATTTCATGGGCCCGTTTCTGAAATCTCATAATTATCTTTACATACTCGTTTCAATCGATTATGTGTCCAAATGGGCGAAGGCAAAGCCTCTTCCTACTAACGATGCACGAGTTGTAATCACGTTCTTGATGGGGCTTTTTGCCCGTTTTGGCACTCCAAAGGCCCTCATTAGTGATAGGGGCACCCACTTTTGCAATGCGCAAATGGAGAAGGTTTTGAAACGCTATGGAGTCATCCATAAGATTTCTACCTCATATCACCCGCAAACTAGTGGGCAAGTTGAAAACACCAATCGGTCTCTTAAACGAATTCTTGAGAAGACCGTTGGTTCGAATCCCAAGGAATGGTCCAATAAACTCGATGATGCATTTTGGGCGTTTCGTACTGCCTACAAGACTCCTATCGGGACCACTCCTTTTCATTTGGTTTATGGCAAAGCATGTCATCTCCCGTTGGAGATTGAGCACAAAGCACATTGGGCTCTTCGAACATGCAATCTCGATTATCATGAGACGGGTCGCCTTAGGTTGGCCCAATTGAACGAGTTAGATGAGTTGAGGCATGATGCCTATGAAAACTCACTCATCTATAAGGAAAAGACAAAGAGGTGGCACGACAATCGGATCAAAGGTCTGAAAGAATTTAAGGAAGGCGACCGTGTCCTTCTTTATAATTCGAGTTTCAAACTGTCACCGGGAAAGCTTAAGTCCCGTTAGTCGGGACCGTTTGTGGTTAAGAAGGTGTACCCATATGGTACGGTGGAATTGTTCGATTCGAATGGTGAAGGTTTCAAGGTGAATGGCCACCGGGTCAAACACTATGTGGATGGTCCCCTAGAAATCGAAGAAGAGGTTAACCTCGACTTCGATCCAAAAAGTGCTTAAATTTAGGGGAACGAGTCGAGTGAACGACTCGATTATAAAAATCACATTTGTTGTGTTTTAATGTATTTTTAGCTTGCAGGTGTATGTTTAAAGTTGAAATGACAATTTGATCATTGGTTAAGTGCGTTGGTTGCGGATAATTGGGTTTTTGGTTCGAAATTACTTGAATTTGTGAAGGAATAGTCTCCAGATACAGGCCGCGGCGCGGCCTGAGAGCCAGCGGCGCGGGTTAACACTAATTTTTGATGTCGACAATTGTGTGATTTAAGGGGGATTTTTTTCACGTTGTAAGCTGCGGCGCGGGTTAACCCTATAAATGCATGTCGACACTTTTTCAAATTTTAGGGTTTTTTTGTTGTATTAGGCCGCGGCGCGGCAAGTCTAACCGCAGCGCGGGTCGTATCTGTAGGAAATTTCCAAGTCGTTTTTTTTAAAAGGAAAGTGGGTCAAACCCGACCCAAGGTTTATACCCGACGGGAATTCAGTATATTTAGGGTATTTTTGCTGATTGAAAACATACATCTCTTATCTTACTCAAGCACAATTACAAATCCTCTCAAAACCCTAATCTTTAATCTTCAATTTTTGCTTAAATTTCTTCATCAAATCTCTAATCTATGGCACCTAAGGTCCGATTTTAACTTACTTTTACTTGGTCTTGCCGGATTACATGCTTATTTGATGTTTAATTTCGGATTAGGTTTAGAATTAGTGTGGGGTTGTTGATTTTGGTCTTGAATGCTTAAATTAATCATGGGTCTTTGTTGAATATGATTAGTATGTATGAAATTCATAATCTTTTTGTGTTTTTAATGCATGTCTTTGATTCTAGGGTTCGTGGGTGATTTGATTTCGAATTAGAGATGAGAAATTGGGAAAATTAGTTATGGTTTTGTTAAATATGGTTTGAGTTGAATGATAAGTGTGGGGTGTGTCAATTTGGCCGGGTCATTAGAGTTATAGTCTTAATTGAATGGCATTCGTATGTTAATTTGATTTTATATGATATAGATGCCATGACATTGATGCTATGATGACTTGTTGCTAGGTTATTTGTTGAATTTGGAATTAAATTGCTAATTTTGGGGTTTAAAATTATCTTTCCGCTAATGTTAATTACATCGAACGTTTTAAGTTTATGTTGAGACGTTACTAATGAATGATAATTGTTCGAGTATTTGGAAAAGATGATTTATTATGGTTGATAGTTTATGATGTTAACGTTAGTCATGAATAATTTAATGCTTGTAGAAATTTGTTGACCACGATTGACTTATGCTTGAAAGGTGGATTGTTTGAATATGAGCAGGGACTAATCTTCAATGCTAATGGCAATGTTTGCATTTGTGTTTAGTTTGTTTGGTGTTTGTTAATACAGAGGTAAAGAATGACATCTGCTCAAAGGGAGGAAGAAAGGCTCTTGGAAATTCAAACAAATCCTGAAAATTGGTTACAAGTGTTAAGAGATAATGAAGAGTATGCTAGAAGATTTGAGTATATTAGAAGGCATCCAATCACTGGCACTTGGTATTTGGACTGGGCCCCGTTAGTTCAAGCGGGAAGACATTTAAAGACTCGTCTCCAAAATGTGCTGACATGCGCTAAACAACCGGGCAATAATTTTATTCGCGCATGGGAGCAGGCTTTTATGTGTACGGATGTTATCTATGACGAGTTGTTGTGGGAATTCTTTTCCACGTTAACTTTTAATCCTCGTCGTGCGGCTACAGATGTGAGTTTCTTACATTTTTGTTTAGGAGGAATGGAACGGGGGATGAGTAGGATGGATCTTTGTCGAGCGTCGGATTTATACCCCGACATGGATGATTTCATTTTAGAGCGGTATTTGGGAGAGACTAAGTTTTATGGTGCCGAATTCTTTAACGTGCAGCAATACTGGTATCAGCTTAGTGGCAAGAACCCGTTTGTGTCAAGTGAATCGAAGGGGTCAGACATTCGTGATAAGGATGCAAGGTTAATTCAAAGGTTCTTGGGGTGCACATTTTGTGCAAGAGTGAATGGGTATGACAAAGTGACGACTCATGATTTATGGTCGATTTATATGATTAAGAATGAGCAGTTTGCTGACTTGGCTAATTTGGTGGGTGAATATCTACGTAAGCATGCGATGGAGAAGCAACGGGCGAAACCACTTTTGGGTGGTCATTATGTTACAAAAATTGCCAAGTTTTTCAATATTAACTTCACTCGTTGCACACCGGCTCGTGACTCTATGAAGCCGTTCGGGGCACAGTTTTATATTAATACACGTATTTTGATGTATAACTCGAATATGACTATGTTAGTGGAATATGTTGAACCGTCTCAACAAGGGGGAGCGAGTGGTAGTGGTACGCGACACGATGATGATGAGGACGTCGCGGCTCACATTCATGAGTGTTTTGGTTCAGAGTCAGATGAGCCGCATAGTTCGGGTAGTGGGCAGCAATGGTCGATGTCCGAGGAAGTTTGGAATAGCTTGATCTCGAGGGTTGATAATGTTCAAATTGGTGTGTCGAATAGTTTTAATGATTTTCGGGGAGATCAACAATCACATAATGATCATATGTGGGATAGCCAACAACGGGTCGAGGGGAGTACGTTACGCCAAGAGGAGATGGCGGTGGAGTCATTGCATGATCAGCAATGGATGCAGCATGGTAATGAGTGGCAGCGACATAATACACATATTTATTATAATTTTCTGAATGATTATATGAGTACGTCACAGGTAGAGCCAGTTTACTACCGTGATCCGATCAGGCCCCGAGTGTCTGCACCAACATTCAATCCGCGTGAATCTATGGATGAGATGAGAAGGCAGTTTAAGGAGCGGTACCCGCAAGGCCAATGGCCTTTTGGTGGATTTTATTGAGAATGGCATGCGCGCCAATGATCTTGTTGTAATTGTTTCAAACTTTTTCTTTGTTGGGTCTGTACTTATTTAACTATTTACTTTGACTATGTACTGCAAAGTTATTTGGGGATAAGGCGTTTTGGTTACTGGTTGGTGCCACCTTATCCCGGTTATGTAGTTTCTTTTATGTTTGTTAGGTTTGGTGGTGAAACGATTTTCAAGTCTGGCATTAAGTTCAGCAAAACTGCTTGATTGATGATATTGGTGTAAGGATTGGGAATGGACGATGTTCTTATGCTGGCAGTCAGTTCAGCGCCATCTGTCACTGTCATTCCGCGATCAGTGGATAAACTCGATAAGTTTTTATTTTCTTTCCCTTTCGATTTTACTCTATTTTTGATCTCAAGTAATGGGGACATTACATGATCTCAAGTGTGGGGTGGGGATGTAAAATCTCTCGGGTTAGTTTTTAAGGAATTATCAACATGTATGTTTTGAGTCTAAAAGTCTTGACGATTCACGGGTTTTGGTCGTAAAAAAAATTGAAAAATTTAGGGAAAAATAAAAAAAAAATGAGAAAAGTTAGAGAAAAAAAGAAAAAATAAGTAGAAAAACAATTAAAAATTTGGCCAAAACCTTAGTTATGAAAATTGGTTTTGATTTGGCTTGGTATTTTATGGCATATTTCGTGATTTCAAAGAAGCCAAAATTGTTCCACATGTTCATTTTCTTGGACATGAAATCCTACGAGTTCGGGGAACTCAATAGTAGGTCACATGTACTAAAACGGGTGTAAACCGTGAGAGAACGGTGATTGCATAGCGTGATTGTGACCGAATCACGTGCCAGATCAAAAACTTTTGGTTACTTGGTATAGCAGACTTCCGAAACTATACCATTTTATTATTACATCATCTAACGGTGTGATACTGTGGGAAGAGGAGTCTTGAGCTTCACCAGTGTTGTCCTTTTTAGGAACAATAGCTACATGCTTGGGTTTACTTAGACAACATAACCCATAGCCAAAAGCTATGGCACCCAAAGGTTTTTGGGATTTATCAGAAGGGTAGTATCTACTTCCTACCTTTCTTAAAACAAGCAGAAAAGCTTGTCATGTAGGAAGTAGGCAACTAGGAAGTAAAGTCTTCCAACCGTTTCACTTGGTACGTATACCTCTTAAGCTGTACCATTTCATTACCCATCATATCACGGTGAGGTACTGTTACGGGTGAAAGTCTTGAACTTTCAAAACATGTTCATTACCCATGCGTAGGTCACCTGCACCAAGGCGGGTGTCAACAGTATGAACGGTGATTGTATCGTGTGGTCAAAATCGGGCCATGCGCTAGATCGAAAACTTTAATAGGGCGATCCTCATTGTTTCTCCTAACAAGGACAATGTTGCACCCGACCCCTTTGTATAACCCTAGGAGTAAAAGTCTCCAAATCGACACACTTGCTGGTTTATTTCATAAGTTGTAGTCCAGACCAGGTGTAGGGTGACGAAAAGTCTTGAAAAGTCATTTCTAACATCGACTGGAAATCTACCTGGCCTCAACATCAAACAGGGAAACTGGTAGTCAGACTTATCTCAATGAGGGAGATCTGTCTCGTCAAATGGGGAGCGCACTATGATACACAAATATGTGATTGATCAGATCCCCAGTGGATAACCTCCGGAAAGGTAAGATATCAGCTTTTTAGCCTGATGAACTTCAATCTTTATGATTGACTAAACGGATTAGATGATCACCTCATGATTATCGATGATATCCGGACGTAATGTGTATCCTCCTAAGCACATTATTTTCTTACCGACATCTCACGATGTTAGGTACTGTGGGAGGCATTGGCTTGACCAATCGCGGGGTAGCCCGTATGGTTCGTATGGTTCTTCGGTTCGAGGGTTTCACCTTCTCGGTTCATGGCTCCACTTGATTCCCTGTTTATTTGAAGACTTTTATTATGGTTCGAGATTCTCTGCTTTATCATTATGGTACGTTATCGAGCCTGTTTTTGGTTACATTATTCATTACATATTGCTTGAAGATTGGGAAGATATTTATTTGGGAATGCAAGGTGGAGCCATAGTTAGTATTTTCTCTATATTCGTACCCACGCTAGTTGATATTTGGTTTCTGGTTCATTGATTCTGTACTTGCTTTAAAGACAATATCATTTTCTTTCGAGTTAAGTTGCTTGAAAACAAGCAAAACTCTAGTGTGGGGTGGTTTGATATTGCTTAATTTACACATATTTATTCACGCAATATCGATCGCATTTTGGTCCATTGGATACGAATTGGAGCTATTTCGGAAGACATTTGTTAGATTTGGGTTTCGAGAGCCGAGAAGATCTTTTATACGCTTTTTAGATCATTTTGAGGTATGATTTATGTTATTTTATCATCGGTGCCTTAATTTGATGCAACTAGCAGCTTTTGGGCATTTTATGGTGAAAAACAAAGGAAGATTCTGTGCACGTGTTAAGCCGTGGTGCGGCTAGAAGGCCCACGGCGCGGGTTAAACTATTTTTGAAGGTCGAGCGTTTAGTAATATTTGGAGTTGTGGCAAGAGTTAATCCGCGGCGCGGGTCGTTACTGTGTTGGTTTTTGGAGCTATAACTAAGGAATTTAAACCCTAACTTTTTATCACTTTTATCCAGACGAATTCCAGCAGCTTTGGGGCGATTTTTGGTGACTTTTGGGGAATCCCAACATCATTTAATCAATTCAATCATTTCGGGAACGCGTTTCAATTCGTCGATAGTTCAAGATCACGATTTCAATTAGGTTTAATTCTTATCAAGCATAATGAATTTTCTTAATTGTTTATTTATGATTTTATTTTCAGCCATGATTGTTGGCTAAGTTTTCAATGCTTGTCTAGATTAATAACTGAGGTTTTGGATGTTATGATTTATAATTTATGAACTTATGCATGTTTATTTCAATAGTTTGAATAAAAGATCGATTCTTATTGATGTTTAACTTTATGAACTTGATTGATTAGTGTATTTGTTTGATAAAGAGAACTCTTGTTGATTTAATACACTAGTTTACAATTGATTTGTCTTAATTGATTGTTTGCTAAACCGGACCAAGGGGTAAATTAAGTTTAAACGGTTAGACGATATAGGGGTGAATTGTGTAGAGCGAACGCAAAGGCAATTGTTATTCAAATCTTTGATCTAGTTAATTAATTAGTCACAAATGAAAAGGTCTTAGGTGCCAGGGAACCCTACATCTAGTAATTCTAGTTTGAGTACTTGCTAAAGAGAACTCTTGGCGGGTAGACTGAGTAATTTGCATGTATTAAGTCTTAAATCGGGCTAAATATTAAAACATCCAATTCCGAGGGTAAAATGTCTAGACGAGCATTTCCATTCTATTGATATCAAATTATCTTAATTGCTTTCTTGTTTTAAGTTTTATAAATCTAAAAATTCAAAAATATTGTTTTTATTTTCAAATCAAATCTTGATTTGGCTAATCGTTAAATAGCCACCAACAAAACTATTTCGTACTTTCCATTTTCTTAGATTAACTTAGTTTATTTTCATTAGCTACAATCTTAATTCACACGCGTAAACTGTCCTTGGAACGATCTTGGATTTGCCAACATCTTACTACTGCACGATCGGGTACACTGCCCATTAGTGTGTAAACTTTAACAACTGGTAATTCCTTTTATAAATAATAGACGCAATTTTACACATCAAGTTTTTGGCGCCGCTGCCGGGGACAGTTGGGTCGAAAATTAAGATTGTTATCTAATTGTTTTTAGATAGTTTTAATTGTAGTTTATTTTTATTTTTCGTTTATTCTCAGTTGAATCTGTGCGTTTAATTAGTTGTTAGTTGTGATTTTCCAGATAACAGGTAGTGCATGCCACATACGCGTTCTTCATATTCTCCGCTTCTTCAACCATTTGACGAACCGAAAGAGAGTTATTTAGAGCATTAAGTCAAGAACAACAGTCTACGGTGGATTCACCCGTTTCTTCGAGTGATAATATAATTCATTTGGGTAGTAGTTCTGAGACTGTGGTGCCCGATACACTACCTGAAATCAACGAAGAGGAAGACACTTACGTTTCATTAGATATTTTCGAGACTGAAGAGATGGCTGAGCAACCACCTCGTCCTCAGACTATGGCAGAAAAGTTGAAGGCCACCCGAGCTGGCCAAGGGAATTCAATTACTCAACCAAACATCACTCAGCCTTTCCAAATCACAGGTCCAATTCTGAGTTTGATTTCTTCTGATTGCCAATTTCATGGCAAGGATAGTGAGGATGCTAACGAGCATCTCCGTGTTTTGGCTAATTTCAAATCTTGATTTGGCTAATCGTTAAATAGCCACCAACAAAACTATTTCGTACTTTCCATTTTCTTAGATTAACTTAGTTTATTTTCATTAGCTGCAATCTTAATTCACACGCGTAAACTGTCCTTGGAACGATCTTGGATTTGCCAACATCTTGCTACTGCACGATCGGGTACACTGCCCGTTAGTGTGTAAACTTTAACAACTGGTAATTCCTTTTATAGATAATAGACGCGATTTTACACATCATTGTGATTCTGGGTGGTGTGAAACCCGGAGGTATGTGACTGGAGTCCGCCATGGCGTCGGTTCTTGCTCAACAAAATGAATAAAATTTGAGTCCCACGGATGGCGCCAATTGTTTGTACAATAACCGGCGATTAGTATTGATATGGGGATATGCAAGTCACATAGATTTAGATTGAGTGATTATGATTTTGGTTTTGTTCGTTGGCGATTCCCCGAATGTAACAATCAGAGGATTGTTTTACGCCACCGAAGCAAATGATATAACATGATTGTGTTATTATGTGTGTATTTATTGAATGTGGAATGTTTCCTGCATTCTATTCTATTTATAAGTAGGATGGAGCGGCTTCCTATACCAGCTCGCTAGTTCCCAATGATTTTGGATCACTAGTTGACTTTGCCTTTTGGTAAACCTGCAGAGGAAAGTGAGCTTATCCCTTTCCTTTGTGGTACAGGCGTGCACCGAGCTAGGAATAGTTTCGCTAGCTTGACTTCGTAATTGATCGAGGTTTTATGGGCTCTAAGATCACTATTGTTGCTCTGATTCCAGGACCTCGTTAACTGTAGCTAAAGTTTTCCTTCGTTCTATATATTGTGGTCAGATCCTCCGAAGCAAACTGCGAAGCTGGTGAACGGGCCGGAGGTGGGGTACACTATCGGAAAAAAAAAAATATACAATCAAGAACAAAATAAATGAACAAAAAGAACAAAAAATTAAGAAGCGCTTCAAATATGAGACCCACACACCAAATAGTTGTTATATAATTTCGTTTTTGTCATACTACTCCGTATCATTTATTTGGAACAAGAAGATAATTGCTCATATTCTCCATCGGAGTAAAACTACAAATAAGATCGAGTTTCATGATTATTAGTTTGGTCTTTTACATAAGTTATAACAATCTTATTACAAACATCACATGCGATTAAAAGTAGGCATAAAATCAATTATTTTTATATATATTTCACTTAATAACCATATTCAAGGGTAGAATAAATATTACTACTCCTTACTACAGTAAAAATTTGAGTAATTTACTTTGATCGAGACAAAAGTTATCGAAGGTAACTGTCTGACTCTTTGGTACTTAAAATATAAACGGTAAATAAGTAACGTATTCCTATTTTCAAGCTCGTTACCGGTAGATGATGAATATTTTTGGTCAATTGTATACTACCAAAAGAGGGGTGATAATTTTTAACCATTTTCCTACTAACTTAATACATGCAGTCAGAGACAGAGAGTCATGAATAAGAGACTTACTATAACAATATTATTATTCCAATAACCAATCTATCTTGAGAGTAGATTGGAAACATCGCGTATTTTATAGAAAGATACTTCATCCTTTTCATAATAATATTTCACACATAAAAAACATACAGTTTAAAAAAATAACTGTTACATGTACTTCTTGTCTACTTTTCAGTTATACTCTTTACTTTTTACCTATATTTTTATCTTACTTCATCCTTTCCATATTAATAGTTCACACATAAAAAACATACAGTTTAAAAAAATGATTGTTACATATACTTCTTGTCTACTTTTTAATTTTACCTTTTACTTTTTACCTACATTTTTGTCTTACTTGTACAAAGTAAAAATATAAAAGAACTTTAACTAATTATTCTTATCTATTTTTAAAAGTGAATGATTAATTTGAGAGAACTCGAAAAGAAAAAAAAAAAGAACTATGGAACAGAGGAGTATATAAGTTTGTCATTTGTTTAAATTTGAGAGTGTGAGTGCTTACCGTGATCGAGACATTTCAGATACATGACAAAAGTGCTCAGGTTACATAACATTTTCTTAATATCTATCATGAATTATCACCGACAGTTTACATATTTAATATTTTCTTCAACAGAATGTCAATTTTACTATTTTAAAGTACCCATAAAAACTAAAGTAAAAACGTAACATCCATACATAATTCAAGAACTTCATCATTCCAAAACTTTTTTAACAATGTAACACGATGCCTACTTTTTAAACTACCGTTTAGAACTGAATTTATATTGTCAACATGTTTGTAATTGAAATAAATCAAATATATATATGTATATATAAAGCTAAAAATAAAGAAGCTAAAATGATGGAAAAAAACAAAGCGTAAGGTTTGGTTCCCAAAAACAATATTCTCTGACCAACTTGTGTAGGTCACGCTGCTTTCCTCAATCCTCCGTATATTTTATTTAAAAACTATAATATCCTATAATAATTATCATATATTTCATATTTAATACGTATAATTTATTTATTATTTATAAATTAACGTAATTAAATATTTGTAGTTGGAATAAAATATGGTAGAAGGAAGGTGTGAGGAAAGGCCATGGCATGCTTTTAATTTGCTGTGGATCGGCGGACGGAAAGCGTGTGGGTTACCATCCGTACACTCATATTTAAATAAAAATTTGGGTAGATATAACAGAAAACGACAAATTTAAATAAAAAAGTTGTTACCTGTTAGTTATACCATAAACACGCCGTTTCGTTATTGAGGTTGGAACTAGTTAGCGAAATATCATGTTTTTACTGTTTCACTTTCACATGTGTATACGGTAAAAAATAATTTATTTTCGTTTTGAAAAATCTAAATCATGACATTTTAATATGTGTAGCACGTATTAACAAATACTGATGATTTTGATTTGACAAATCTACTGTAGATCTACACGATACTAAGTATTATTTTTTTTCTGGCAATATATATATATATATATATATATATATATATATATATATATATATATATATATATATAAAGTGGTAGGATCAAGAGGAAAGTAACCAATCGGGGGGAAGCGGGGAGAAGCAAATTTTTTTTTTTCGTTTTTTGAAAAAACTTTGTTCACGAACATTATAGATGAGATGAAAATATGAACATTTAGTAGAGACACTTTGTGATAAATGTTTTTATTTTGGCGGGAAAACGCTCGAAGAAGTCATATATAACAATTATCATATTTTTCGAGCGTATGTTGAGGTTTAGCTATTGGGGTTTAGATATTAGGGTTTAGATATTAGGGTTTATAGGGTTTAGATATTAGGGTTTAGAAATTTAGGGTTTAGGGTTTAGATTTAGGGTTTAGATTTAGGGTTTAGATTTAGGATTTAGATTGAGTTTTTAACACGAACGGTTTAGAGTTTAGGGTTTAGGGTTTAAGGTTTGGTGTTTTGGGTTTATTGAATAAACCCAAAACACCAAACCCTAAACCTTAAACCCTAAATCCTAAACTCTAAATCGGGCTAAATTTTACTTCACAAAACATGAAGAAGAAAAGAAAAAAAAAACGTTCATATTCTTCACGAACAATATTATCTTGAATGTTATTTTTGTCGATCGTTTTTCCGTCTAAATAATAACATTCATCATGAAGTGTCTCTTCTAAATGTTCATATTTTCGTGTAATCTTGATGCCGGAAAAAAATTCCAAAAAAAAAGAATTTTTTTTTTTTGCTTCCCCCCGCTTCCCCCGATTGGTTACTTCCCCATTGATGCTGCATATATATATATATATATATATATATATATATATATATATATATATATATATATATATATATATATATATATTGGTAGGATCAAGAGGGAAGTAACCAATCGGGGAGAAGCGGGAGGAAGCAAAAACTCTTTTTTTTTCGTTTTTTGAAAAAACTTTGTTCACGAACATTATAGATGAGATGAAAATATGAATATTTAGTAGAGACACTTTGTGATAAATGTTTTTATTTTGGCGGAAAAACGCTCGAAGAAGTAATATATAACAATTATCGTGTTTTTCGAGCGTATATTGAGGTTTTAGCTATTTGGGTTTAGATATTAGGGTTTAGATATTAGGGTTTAGAAATTTAGGGTTTAGGGTTTAGATTTAGGATTTAGATTGAAACCCTAAACCATAAACCCTAAACTCTAAATCGGGCTAAATTTTACCTCACAAAACATGAAAAAAAAAACATTCATATTCTTCACGAACAATATTATCTTGAATGTTATTTTTGTCGATCGTTTTCCCGCCTAAATAATAACATTCATCACGAAGTGTCTCTTCTAAATGTTCATATTTTCGTGTGATCTTGATGCCGAAAAAAAAATCCAAAAAAAACGAAAAATAAAAATTTGCTTCCCCCCGCTTCCCCCCGATTGGTTACTTCCCCATTGATCTTGCCCCTATATATATATATATATATATATATATATATATATATATATATATATATATCAAGAGGTTACAAATTGTGCAGATATGTTGATCTGTTGTACATGAAATTGTTGTACATTAAACTTACGCTATGCAAATTGCTACACCAATGAAGAAACACAACAAACACACAAACTGACATTGAACTAACCATAAACATGAACCCTCAAGATCGCTAAGCCTATAAACATATAAAAACCCTGAGTATCATCTGAACCGTCTAGATGACCACCAATACATCCAAACCTCAAAGGCTACGTGATCAAAGTCCCAAGCCTTCTGAAACAACCCAACCCGCATTCGACACGCCAACATTTTTTTTTTAAATAAATAATCATTAACGCCCGCTTAAACGGTTACATAACGTAAAACGTTCCATTCAACCCATTAAAACAATATCACAAGTTTAATGTTTATAAAGAAGGCACGAAGACCCTTAATCAAATGTAATGTAAGTTCGACCCATTAACATGATAGTTTTAATCCAAACAACACCCGAGCATGGTTTGGGGCTAAACTACCCAAAACACTAGGTCGACTTTCAAAAGCTTCAACAAGCATCCAACAAGGGAACTAGTGTCCAACAACCCCTTCCATTTCTCCGCACCTGCATCTAAAACGTAATCAACGAGAGGGGTAAGCTAACGCTTAGTGAATGCAATAATTATACATATACATATATAACCTACTTACTTGCAATCACTTACACATTTACCGCATACATGCTAGCAATAATTATCATACCATCGTAAAGTATAATGCTAATCCTCCGACAACACAAGCTAGCATAACAATAGCATATAACACGAACAATATAATATGCTATACTACAACACATAACCATGGTTAACCAATTGTACAAGGAATGGTACTCAAATTTCCCTTCGGTGTTCATAACAACCGTTAGTGTACTTAGCACGTCGCACACTAACCCCACGGGTTTCATCTTAGCACGTGATGCTTCATCCCGGGTGGTTTCTTAACACATCGACACTTCACCCCGAGTGGTGTCTTAACACATCGACACTTCACTTGTCAAATTACTTGGAGTGGCATCTTAGCACGTTGATACTTCACTCCGAGTGGTGTCTTAACACGTCGACACTTCACTCTTCATATTACTTGGGGTGGCATCTTAGCACATCGATACTTCACCCCGGGTGTTGTCTTAACACGTCGACAATTCACCCCGAGTGGTGTCTTAACACGTCAACACTTCACTCATTACATCTCTTGAAGTGGTGTCTTAGCACATCGACACTTCACTCTTCATGTGAAACGTGGTGTCTTAACACGTCGACACTTCACCTCTCACGCTACACAAGTAAATACATTATATACCTATACATATAATTATTCCACTCACCTTAGCACGTCGGTGATGATTAAACACTTCCGTAAGCTTCAAGCGAAGTACCTAATACATTAAGTACTCAAATCAACATACAAACTAGTGGAACTAACCACCAACACTTACTCTTGAGTATTTAATGACCCAAATGCATTAAATGACCCATTTACACCAAAACCGCCCATTTAAGGCAAAGACTCATCATTAATCACTAAAAGCTAGTGATTAAAGTCTACCAACACCAACTAACACAAACTTAGGGTGTTTCATACTCATCTCACCCAATTAGGTCAACCATTACCCATTTGACCCAATTTAAGACTTAGACTTACAAATTGGTCAAACCTCGAACCCATTAACAACCTTTTAACATTACACAAGTGTATTAGTGATCTAACAATACAATTAACACTTACAAACCTCAATTTACATGACCAAACCCTAGATTATAACCATTAGGGTGTCCTTTCATCAATTTAACCCAAACTTACCCATTTAACCCCCAAATCGGTCTTACAAGTCTCAAATGAAAAAAACCCTAGCCATAAATCAAATTAAACTTAAAACACGGAGTTATAACTTACCAACACTATCACAAAGTAGCTAGAGACGTAGGGAACAACTTTAAAACTTGAGTTCGGGTGAGATTTGGTCTCCTTCTTCCCCAAGTGAGCTTTCTCTCACAAAAACATTTACTCTCTCTCTAAAATTGAAAGTGGTGAAGTTGAAAGAGTGTTTAATGACTTAGGATAATCTTGAATCAGCTTTTGAGTCTCCAAAACCGGCCACAAGTGAAAAGACTATAACACCCCCAAAAGATGCCATTTAAAATGGCTAAAATTGACATTACAGCAACATTTGTCGCGTTTCGCGACACTTCGTCGCGTTTCGCGACACCAGGACGCGATAAACAACACTGAAACGTGACAAAAGGGGCAGAAATCAAGTATCAGAAGTTGTCGCATTTCAACCATGTTTGTCACGGAACGCGACACACCAGAACGCGAAAAACTGCACTCAAACTCGACAGTTTACCTGATGTACTCTAATTTCACTTTTAAAACATCCCAAAGTCAAATGTGGTCCAGTAAATACGTCCAAAAGATCAAATACCTATTCTTAGACTCCGTATGATGCCTTGAGCACCATGTTTAGAAAAACGGGGTTTTACAACTCTCCCCCACTTAAATTGGATCACGTCCTCGTGATCCGCATTAACACTAGAGATTAAGCACTTCTCCCTCGAACATTTTCGCTTCTAACGCGGAGTCACACACGTAGTAATCATGCATCCGAATTCTCGCTTTGTACACTAACACATTATATTACAACAATCATACCCCACACTTCCATTCGACCAAAATTTCCACCACTCACTCGGAAGCACATCGTGAAAACTTCATAACATCCTTCCAATGGCCTTATCATTCCATTATTTTTCACGATATCGGGTAATCAACCCACGAAACAAAACAACCGCAACCGTTTGCTACTACGCCGAGTATCCAAACTCGTACCGTACACTTCACAATCATCCTAGATGTAGAACAATTCACGACGATCATCGTCATTGCGCCTTTTAATTGTGGTGTATTCGGGAATCAGCCCGACACTTTTCGAAAATCTCTCGTACCCGCCATTCGGTAACTTCGCCATTTGAACTCATGTCTCACAAATACTTTCACAATTCATTCCAATGTCCAACTTGGGACTTCTCTGAAGACCATCGAAGTCTTCCTTTCCTAAATAAGCGACATCCGTTCGCCCATCACGTCTACTAGATAGGGATTATTCCAAAATCTCCGGTACTTAACTCCCCCACTTAGGATTCTAATCCCGTACATCCACCGTCTAGGTGATAACATTTCGCGAGATCCTGACATTACGCAAACCCACATGACCGGTCTCAATACTGGTCATATTCAACGATTCTTCACCGACCTATAACAAGGTATTCGTACCTCGATACTTCAAATCGATCATTCCCTAATGCCCGCTAAACACCGCAGTAAACCACAGTTGTATCTTCGGGTTCCTCATTGGCACTTAAGCACAAAGTAATCACAACATCGGAGTGAAGCATTTCACTAGTAGGTATAAGGAGGCACCTGACGCAGTGTTATGCAACTCTCATTACTATTACCGAGTCTAAGGAGCTCGACCTTTACGGGGTCTACTCTCGGTGTCACTTTTCTTCTGACTACTCGAAGTCACGCAATTTCCAAGGACTTTACAGCTCATCACCCATAACCTTCTAGCGACACCCGCTAGTCTCAATTCATCTAGGTCGCACCACTAGCCTATAAATCTTTCAACTCATCACTTAAAGAGATGCTTGGAACACCAAGGCTTATACTCTTTCTACTTCGTCATAAACATCATCACGGTTACCTTCTCACATAAATTCTATGAACACTCGCTGCACGTACCACATCAAACCGCAGTCGTGGTTAATGAAAATGCCTCTCGAATGGCATACCATGCATACACCCAAAAATCATAGAAGAAAGGAGTGGCCGTCAAGAGCGTACCACACTCGCCACATCGTATCCAAGCCAACGAAATTGAACCACCAATTAACATGTATATACCTCCTAGCATGTTAATATCGTCAAACGTACAACTACACTCCGGTTACACCCTAATTGGTTTCACTACAATGCTCAACACAATCGACAAGTACTACGGGTCTCACTCGAATGAGTTTAACGACCCAAAACCACAACGTAAAAAGAAAAGACAACCAAAGACTCAGCAACAGAGTCAAGACACAACACATCGACCTATACAATCAATCTCCTCACGATTCGTACGTCCCATCACATTGTTCCATCCGTCCCGCGCTACCAGTCTTATGACTAAACGACTTCGATTATAACCGACCTATGAACCTTACGGTCCTTCAACTTCTGACACTATAACGAACACGCGTTATCAACCCAACGCTAAAGCCCATTTGTATAGGTTGGTAAAACCAACCCTTTAGTCAATGCTAAGGAATGCTTAAAACGATTAAGTCTCACGCCCTTCGTCCGTCAATCCGACCGTCAATCATAGGGTAATTCCATTAGGAATGTTACCCATAATAATAATATGTATTAACACAATGCACCTGACCCAGGTCACACTATCACGAGTCAACGACTCAAGCATCTCCCCGGTGCACCGTCATCAAACTTACTAACAAATCAAATCGTCACCGGGTTCACTAACTTCGAACCCTTATGGGTAATAATTACATACACGTTCACTCGAGACTAGTTAGATCTCTAAACGAGGGTTAAGTCTTCTAACACATACCCGAATCAAATCGACACTCAACAAATAATCATAAGGCATTTTTGTATCGAAAACGAAAGTACCTGAAGCAGCATCGTTGGACTTCCGTGTTTCACTATCCATCGAATACTCGCGCTCTAACCTCTTAACCCGATCGGCAAACGATTCGGAACACTCCGACTTTCGGTGTCCCTCTTTCTGGCAAATAAAGCACTTGATCGTGCTTAAAGGTATACTCGCACAATCTCGTGCCAAATGACCTCGTTGTAGACAATTATAACACGTGGGCATGAAATCTCCCAACTTACAAGTCTGTTTAACAACCAATTCGGGACACTCTGACTTCTGGTGCCCTTCCTTCCGACAGTAAAAACATACAGTCTTGCCCGACGGACACTCGCGAGACTTATGTCCCCTTTGCCCACAATTGTAACATTTAGACGTACTGGAGTCCGACACTCCCTTATCCATGCTACCCGTGCTCTTAATTACACCTTTACCTTGATCATGAAACAACTCAGGACACTCCGACCTTCGGGGTCCATTTTTTGACACTCAAAACATATGTCTCTTTTAGGAGGTGCATTTGTGCAATCACGCGACAAATGACCCTTTTGTGCACAATTATAGCACGTAGGTTCATAACCTCCCTTACTTCTCTTCTTCACATTTTCAACGCCTTCGGGCGTACTTCTCGCCCTCTTACTAGGAGCACCTTGTGACTCAAACTTCCCTTTACCCAAAAAGTGATCGAATGTTTTCGGAGAATGTGATTCAAAACTCACTATTACTCCTTCACTGCTACCGACTTGAGGTTTGGGAAACCTCTTATCAAACTCTTCCCTTACGATTTTAACCATTTGGTCTCGAACCATTTTCGTTACCCATCCTTCAACCAACTCCTTGGTTACTTCCCTAACTTTGTCGGTGAAAACCGAGACATATCGTTCAAACACGGCCTCAATCCTCGCCGTAAACTCATCCTTCCTTTCATGAGTAGGCTCTTCCGTTCCATACCCATCTTCCGTCTTCATTCTTAAGAAATGAAATAGGTTAGTCAACAAAACGAAAGGGAAACTACATATACATTTATATATATGTATCACACCGCCCCATCTTGCTCAACAATCGTCGTACATCGCTTGTTTGGCACGATTTGAACCCATAACAATGGTAGCTAGTCATTGTTACGCGAGCACGCCACGTTAACTTGCTAGTACAACGTCTATCTCGCTTGATGATTACAAACACAACACAAAATAATTAGCGCAAGGTTAGTTCACATAAACCTAGGCGCCTAACCAATCCCGGTCCGACCCGTCTCCTACAAGTCCCGAATAAAATGCATACACAATAAAGTCTAAGTCTAGACACTTATCTCAAGTCCCCTAAATCCCTTAGACCATGCTCTGATACAACTTGAAACAACCCAACCCGCATTCGACACGTCAACAATTTTTTTTTAAATAAATAATCATTAACGCCCGCTTAAACGGTTACATAACATAAAACATTCCATTCAACCCATTAAAACAATATCACAAGTTTAATGTTTACAAAGAAGGCACAAAGACCCTTAATCAAATGTAATGTAAGTTCGACCCATTAACATGATAGTTTTAATCCAAACAACACCCGAGCATGGTTTGGGACTAAACTACCCAAAACACTAGGTCGACTTCCAAAAGCTTCAAAAAGCATCCAACATGGGAACTAGTGCCTAACAACCCCCTTCCCTTTCTCCGCGCATACATCTAAAAAGTAATTAACGAGAGGGGTAAGCTAACACTTAGTGAATGCAATAATTATAGATATACATATATAACCTACTTACTTGCAATTACTATCACATTTACAGCATACATGCTAGCAATAATTATCATACCATCGTAAAGTATAATGCTAATCCTCCAACAACACAAGCTAGCATAACAATAGTATATAACACGAACAATATAATATGCTATACTACAACACATAACCATGGTTAACCAATTGTACAAGGAATGGTACTCAAATTTCCCATCGGTGTTCATAACAACCGTTAGTGTACTTAGCACGTCAAACACTAACCCCACGGGTGACATCTTAGCACGTCGATGCTTCACCCCGGGTGGTGTCTTAACACATTGACACTTCACCCCGAGTGGTGTCTTAACACATCGACACTTCACTCATCAAATTACTTGGAGTGGCATCTTAGCACGTCGATACTTCACTCCGAGTGGTGTCTTAACACGTCGACACTTCACTCTTTATATTACCTGGGGTGGCATCTTAGCACATCGATACTTCACCCCGGGTGGTGTCTTAACACGTCGACACTTCACCCCGAGTGGTGTCTTAACACGTCGACACTTCACTCGTTACATCTCTTGAAGTGGTGTCTTAGCACATCGACACTTCACTCTTCATGTGAAACGTGGTGTCTTAACACGTCGACACTTCACCTCTCACGCTACACAAGTAAATACATTATATACCTATACATATAATTATTCCACTCACCTTAGCACGTCGGTGATGATTAAACACTTCCGTAAGCTTCAAGCGAAGTACCTAATACATTAAGTACCCAAATCAACATACAAACTAGTGGAACTAACCACCAACACTTACTCTTGAGTATTTAATGACCCAAATGCATTAAATGACCCATTTACACCAAAACCGCCCATTTAAGGCCAAGACTCATCATTAATCACTAAAAGCTAGTGATTAAAGTCTACCAACACCAACTAACACAAACTTAGGGTGTTTCATACCCATCTCACCCAATTAGGTCAACCATTACCCATTTGGCCCAATTTAACACTTAGACTTACAAATTGGTCAAACCTCGAACCCATTAACAACCTTTTAACATTACATAAGTGTATTAGTGATCTAACAATACAATTAACACTTACAAAGCTCAATTTACATGACCAAACCCTAGATTATAACCATTAGGGTGTCCTTTCATCAATTTAACCCAAACTTACCCATTTAACCCCCAAATCGGTCTTACAAGTCTCAAATGAAAAAAACCCTAGCCATAAATCAAATTAAACTTAAAACACGGAGTTATAACTTACCAACACTATCACAAAGTAGCTAGAGACGAAGGGAACAACTTTAAAACGTGAGTTCGGGTGAGATTTGGTCTCCTTCTTCCCCAAGTGAGCTTTCTCTCACAAAAACATTTACTCTCTCTCTAAAATTGAAAGTGGTGAAGTTAAAAGAGTGTTTAATGACTTAGGATATGCTTGAATCAGCTTTTGAATCTCCAAAACCGACCGCAAGTGAAAAGACTATAACACCCCCAAAAGATGCCATTTAAAATGGCTAAAATTGACATTACAGCGACACTTGTCGCGTTTCGCGACACTTCGTCGCGTTTCGCGACACCAGGACGCGATAAACAACACTGAAACGCGAAAAAAGGGGCAGAATTCAAGTATCAGAAGTTGTCGCATTTTAACCATGTTTGTCACGGAACGCGACACACCAGAACGCGACAAACTGCACTCAAACTCGACAGTTTACCTGATGTACTCTAATTTCACTTTTAAAACATCCCAAAGTCAAATGTGGTCAAGTAATTACGTCCAAAAGATCAAATACCTATTCTTAGACTCCGTGTGATTCCTCGAGCACCATGTTTAGAAAAACGGGGTGTAACACCTTCAAACACACCAACAAACCCATTCCCGTCAGCATAAGCCGCTCGTCAACCAAATAACACGAAAAGCCTGCCGGGAAGCCCAAAAACACCAACCCTGAGACTGAAAAACCGGAGAGAACCCTTGATGCCAATACAACTCGGACGAACCCGCCAAAAACCACGAACCCCAGAGAAGCATAAAACAAAAGTAAACCAACCGTCCGGGCGGTTAAAAACCCGAAAGACCTCCCCAGAAAACTTTGATTTTTCGAAACAGTAAATACAACGGCAACGTCGGCAACAACGTCAGTCCTACCCGAATAGAACTCTACGACAGGCTCAATGGAACAAGCAAAACGCGTGGATAATAACGAACGTGGGGACCCGCCCCAGATATCCAATCGTTGTACGGCACGGAGACCGAAAAATCGCCCGTCTCTACCATCTCTTTATAAGAGACTGGAAACCCACAAGCAGGAAACATAATGGACCAAAAGGAAAGGATAAGTTTACCTAGGGCCGCCGAAAAAGTAACAGGATCCCAAACCGGACCTGACAACATTATCGGCCAAATAATCTGCCATTTCTTTCCAAATAAATTTTCGACTTTTATTTTATTTTTTTCAACTTCTAATTATTAAACTCGCCATTTTATTAAAACGGCAATTTTAGAATTGAATCCTCTCATATCACCCACACACCTGTTAAGAAGAAACTCCTCGCATCCATCTTGCAAAGCGTACCCGGAATGTTTTAGGTTAACTGTTTGGCCCTCACAGAGTGAATGATACCAGAGGCACAACCTTGCAGAAAACTCCCCCAACATGATTTGAACATGCGCCTATTTTTTCAAGGATACGAGCTCAAAATCAACTGAGACTTTTAACCACTCAATCAATAGTTCAGTAGTTGTTAAACTCTCACTTTTATAATTATTTAATACACATAAATTTATTTTGTTAGATAATTGTTTAAAAAACAATAGTCAAAATTAACTTAAGTCAAAGTTGAGTCAAGACAAATAAAATAGTTGCTAAATATTATGTTTTCCTTCAAAAGAAAGTGTACTATGTAACAATACATATGATGATGCATATTTTTGGCCAACGACTTACAAGTATCAGTGTAGGTCTAAAACTTCTTAGCGTGATAGAATGCTAATTGATTTTTTCTCTTGGGATAGCGTCCATGCAGACCCGAATCATGGTTTAAACATTGGGGTGGCTTAAGTCAATCTTTCGGAGCCAAATTATGAGTTAGTCTGTCTAACACTATGCGGTTAAGTTTCAAGTTTTAAAGTGAGAAAATACTGTGTGCTAGATAACGTGTCGCGTTATGATTGACTGATTTATGCACACACAAAAAATGTATAACCGACTTGGTGCTTTATGTTGACGTGGCATGTGTGCCGCTGATGTGCTTTATGTTTAGATATTTAGGACTTAAGCATTGAAAGCGGCATGCATGAAATATGCAAGATGCTGAGCAAACTGAATTGTTTTTTTATAATCATCGTACTAGTATAAATGATATGGAATAGATGTTATGTGCATAGCTAAATAAATTTTCCATTCCATATAATTGAGATACACTTCATTTTAACTAGATGGAGGTCCGGAGTATCCCACTCTGTTGGGTCAGATAATCGGGATGAAAAACCGTAAAAAAAACCATTAAAAGACGAAATAGGTGATGTCGTGATGACATCACCCGAGTACTAATAATTGGTGTTGGCTAATATACTTATTATAAATATAAATATAAATTTAAATATATATTAGAGAAATGCTAATATGTGGCCTAACACATATTAACAATCATCAAGTTGCCTTGAATAACTTAAAAATTTATATAATAAACATGAAACTTTCTAAAACAAATGATGCATTTAATGTAATATTAAATATATAAGAAAGGTTTAGGCTAATTAACGGTTCTTAATGTTAACTGTTGGTTAGTGATTCAATGATAATATTAAAATGTTAACCACTTTATTTTGATGGTGACACCAAGTCTTAGCACAAGTTTACAAGGCTACACAATCTCTAGCAAACGACCAATACACATAATAAACAAGTCAAAAGAGTCATTTGAAAAACTCTGGATGAGCACAGCTGGGTCCAAGGTCGACCGCATGTCAGATTGTGGATGTTTAGTACCTTGGTTCTGAGGAATAAGGTGCACGGTCGACTCCACGGTCAGCCGTGGGTCGACCGCAGTTCTCTCTGTCCGAATTTTTGATCAAATAAAGTTTGACTACTTCAGGGCATCTATAATTTATAAAACTTGTTTTAACATACTTACAATACTTGCCCCCTTCATATCCAAATGAGTTTTGGTCACAAGAAAAGCTAATCTTGGTTAATCACACTTAATGACGTCTTAATGACACTTTAGCTTGTGATCAATGTTAAACACATAAGTGTTACTAAAAGTCTTTTTTCAAAGCCATCCTTTTAAATAAAAAATTAAATATAGATATGATTAGGATGGTCATTAAAGTCCCAACTAAAGAGATTCTCTCCAATTGATTAACTATTAAGCATTACTTATATGCTTAGTAAGAGTTTAGTGTAAACTCCTCAAAGTCTTCATGTGAAACAAATGAGTCTTATTTGGAAGGTTCCAAGTAACCAATGAATGCATATGCTTGCAATCAAATGTTGACAAATGCATGGAAGATTTGTGATATGGTCTTTGGAAGCTTGCTAATTGTCATGGAGCAAAAATCAGCGTTTACCTCTTTTGGAATCAATGACAAAAGTATTAAGAAAAGATACCCCCCTCTTTGGTATTTTGTAAGAAAATTAAAAGTCAGTTGTGTTCAAAATTGTGTCGTTACTTTAGCTCATATGGTGACAAAGTTATGCGCTTAATTTTTTTGGTAAATAAGATGGAAAGTCAAGAATGGAAGACTTACTCCTTTAGTTGGTGTCAAGTCACTTTCATTGAATAAATCCAACAAGTCACTTTCATAGAATAAATCCAACAAGTCACTTTCATGGAATAAATCCAAAAGACTTCAAGTATGTAGTACATGGCTAGTAAAATGGGGTCATCAAAAGTAAGAGACAACATTTGTTTGTTTCTCTTTGGTTTCTTGGAATCTTGCAATGGAAAATGGAAAAAACTCATCTACGGATATATTGAAAACATAAGAAGCAAGTCAAATGATGTCATACTTCTTACATGCTTTTGTAAGATCCATATCAAGCATTGAAGCTAAGTATCCATTCAAACACTAACGGATATAATTCAAATGGACTCTTGATCTATAAAAGAGAAGGCTTGAAGACATTTGAAGATAACCCTTTCACACTCCATTTAAGTACATCAAAGATCACATAGCACTCCATATTCTTATATTAAGATATGTAATTAGCTAGAGGGATATTCTATCTTGTACCCAAGATAGAATTAATGTAAACTCTAATCGTACGTCTTTATCAACAGTAAGTTTACATTGTAAGCTACTTTCTTTGAAGTAATAAAAGAAGTAGCATCTACTTTCACTTAAAATAAAACTTAGGTAATTGTAAGCTACTAACTTGGGGTGATAAAGTTAGTGGCATTGTTCTTGTGATAAGAACACCATTTGACTTAGCTAACCAATTTTCTTAAAGGCACTTAGAAAATTGATTGTTCTTTGTGATAAGAACAATACTTATCTCATTGGAGATATGGGTGATTGAAGTAGTCTTTAATCTTTCAACGGGATAGAAAGATTATTGGTGTGACTTATTGAGGAACAATTATTGTAATCGGATCTCCACCGGGTTTGGAGAAAAGCAAGTGAAGCTAACTCTCGATTAAGTGAATCGATGAGTGTATTAAGGTGGATTAGTCAACATCCACCCGAACCACTATAAATCTTTGTGTTTGAGCACTTTACTTTATTTCATATATAGTCTAACAAACACAAGCATACCATTTTGTCAAAACTAGTATTTTGAATTTGAAACTAAACAATATCATAACTTACACGGTCGAATCCACAGTCAACCTTAGAGTCAACCGCGGTATCATCTAAACCAAAAAAGTTTTAATATATTGTTTCGGAACTATTCACCCCCCTCTAGTTCCTACATTAGCATATATGGAATGTATTAGGACCCTGAAAAGGAGTAAAACGTGTTTTCCTAGTCTTATGGAGGATCTTTTAGATGAGGGCTATATAAAAGATCCAAGGCTCCCTAGATTAGCTAACAATAGCCAATGTACTTCATAGAGATCAAGGAAGGCGTGGAATAGAAATCTCATTTTCTCTCTAGTTTCCTTGATTCATTTGTAGCTATTCGTTCCATTTATTGTGTTCATATGATCTTAGGATCCAACATTTGGTATCAGAGCGGGATCTTCAACGAAACAAAGATGATCCGCATTAATATCGATGACAGTTCATACGCTGACACCATACACCTTCAAACTTTCAACATGAAGATATTCATATCTTCGAACTAGATCAAGAAGTTCTTCATATTTTCATGAAGATCTTCATACCTTCAACCAAAAAATTTCAAAAATCAAAAATCATTCAAAACACTTCTCCGAATCTAAACTAAACACAAATAGATCCGAATTCAAAATTCATCCAAATTTTCGAATTCATCCGAACTTCAAAACTTTCGAATCTAAATCTCAACTTCCAAAAGACAAAACATAAATTCAGAACAACTGCTATCTGATTCATTTCATCAAATTATCATTTTACAATCAGAATAGCAAAATTGAATTAAAAATTCCTTACTACAGCTACTGTTCATCGTGTTCTTATTTCAAGAACTTTAAATTTCATATTCTTCAATGATGATTCAAAGTACAAAATAAGTTGAGGTATTTGATCCACGTCATCATCCTATACCTCCTTGATAATCATAACAGATATACAAGCTCAAATTCAACACAATTAGATCCGAGTTCATCCTTAACCGAACATGTCCTTGTTTTGGCCTTCAGATCATTCTAGAATGACCTAGCAAAATGTAATAATGCAAATTTGTTGAAAATCTGTAACGACCCAACCCGTCGTATTTTCGGCCCATAAAATTATTTTCCTTTTTATCATAATAATATGTGCAACATTAGTCCATTTATGTTTCCGAAAACATCATCATTACAATGTTGAGTTTAAACATCTTTAAAACATACAATACATAAATTAAGTTTACAAAACGGGAATACAACCCAGGACCCATTTGAAGTATCCAAAAAATAGTCCATGACCCGACTAGTTCACTTTACAACCAAAACCGAGCATGGTGATTGGGAACGCTACCCAATCCTAATCAAAAGTATAAAGCAATCCGTAAAGCACTAGTCCCCAAGTAAACCCAAGCCGCCACTTGCAACCTATAAAAATATAAACAACGAGAGGGTAAGCTAGATGCTTAGTGAATGCAATACTTATACATATACATATATAGTTTACCTACACGCATACCCAACACACAACACATATACACGTATAAGAAATCTAGCATCACCACGTACAACAATCAACAACATTAGTATATAAACCACCACAATAATATACTAAATCATAACAATGCATAAACATACTAACCCATTCCCCGCTATGGCATTACTGACTTGTAGACGACCAATAACGTCGAGTCTCACTCGTATAATGTCACCAACTTGTGAATCATCATAAGGTGTCACCGACTTGTGAATCACCAAAGGGTGTCACTGACTTGTGAATCCCCCACCAATACATATGGGTCACCGACTTATGAATGCCATGTGGTGTCACCGACTTGTGAAGCACCACTAAGTGTCACCGACTTGTGAGACACTATGAAGTGTCACCGACTTGTGAATCACTTCCCGACATATGGTGTCACCGACTTGTGAATCACCATTAGGTGTCACCGACTTGTGAATCACCTATCGAGACACTACCGACTTGTAGTTCTCATCCCATCATACCAACAAATAAGTCACCGATTTGTGACACATACCAACATAATACTCACGATGTGGCACCGAAGACCCACATCGCACACGAGTAAATAAACTACATACATACATGTAGAAATATTCCACTCACCTCGATTACTTGAAGAAGCGTAACTCGCAAACTTGAAATTCTTCCACCGACTTCACGTATATCGCCTTCGCAAATCATACATGCAAATAAGCTACAACTTAAGCTTATTCGAATTAAAACAACACAAGTGTAATTTCGACTATTTACACTTGACCAACTTTGACTAAGTCAAATCTCGCCCGAACCATCCATAATCACAATCGAATAGTGATTATGTTTCACTAATACATTTTACACAAGGTTTGATCAACCGATCCCCCATTTGGACTCACGACCCGCCCAAATTGACATAAAGTGCAATCTACGCCTTTTTGCACTTTTAACGATACTCGAAAGTCCAAAACTAACGAGACCACTTCCCGCGTTCCCGAAATACCTAAATACACCTCTTTTAGTCTTTGAACGCATTTTAATTCAACATTTATACAAAAACCCATTTTGACCTAAAAACTAGTCAAAACACCAAATTGGTGAACTTACACTTCAAATCACATTCAACACAAGTTAATTGGTGATTTAAACTCCTAAACATGTTTACCAACTCACCAATTTCATCATCCAAACCTTAAACCCACTAAAATGGTTTTCCTCACCATTTACTAGTTCGAATCTTCAATTTAACAACTAGTGGGGTTTTGCTCAAGATCATACAATCAAAAGCCCTAAATATAAACATGAACACAAAAACAAAATTCAGAGTTAGGACTTACTGCTAGTGTCTACATGTAGCTAAGGATGAGGAGAATGACTTTCCTTCACGCACCAAGAATCGAATCACAAATCTTCACCTTCAAATCTCACTTTGAATCTAAGAGGGTTTTGGGAATTGAGAGAAAAGAGAGAAAGAAAAGAGAAATGAAGAAAAAGAGATAAGTCGCTGATATTTAGAGCCACAATCTGATCCACACGCAAAAAGACAAAAATACCCTCGACCTACCCTTTTTAAACTGAAAATCGGATCAGTCCTGCAGGAAGGTCGCGGCGGGACCCTTCACCCCGATCGCGACGCGGACCAACACGTATTTTGCCCAATTTTCGGTTAACTAAGTCCAAGACTCGTAGCATGACTCGTACCCTTCATACTCGCTTCGTATATACACCTAGACTTCACCATAAAGTCTCACTCGACTTAATACCTTCATAAACCATGCATATACTTATACATGTATACATTCTCATGTATATATATATATATATATATATATCGTGTACTTCATATACATAACGTATATTTATCAATATATACATCTAACATCTTCATGTACATATTTACACATATAATACACTCGCTACGTACACTTTACGCCTGAGATAATTATTTGAATTATCCGGGTCTTACAACTCTCCCCCACTTAAACTCGATTACGTCCTCGTGATGTAGCGACCCGAACTTTTTCATGTTTATATATATTAAATGAAATTGTTATTTACATGATTAAGTGTTTCCAACATGTTAAGCAATCAAACTTGTTAAGACTTGATTAACTGAAATAGGTTTCATATAGACAATTGACCACCCAAGTTGACCGGTGATTCACGAACGTTAAAACTTGTAAAAACTATATGATGTCATATATATGGATATATATATATAGTTAACATGGTATTATGATAAGTAAACATATCATTAAGTGTATTAACAATGAACTACATATGTAAAAACAAGACTACTAACTTAATGATTTCGAAATGAGACATATATGTAACGATTATCGTTGTAACAACATTTAACTATATATATATCATACTAAGATATATTAATATATCATAATATCATGATAATGTAATAATTTAACATCTCTTTAGATATAATAAACAATGGGTTAACAACATTTAACAAGATCGTTAACCTAAAGGTTTCAAAACAACACTTACATGTAACGACTAACGATGACTTAACGACCCAGTTAAAATGTATATACATATAGTGTTTTAGTATTTATTCATACACTTTTAGAAGACTTTAAAACACTTATAAAAATACTTCTGCTTAACAAAAATGCTTACAATTACATCCTCGTTCAGTTTCATCAACAATTCTACTCGTATGCACCCGTATTCGTACTCTTACAATACACAGCTTTTAGATGTATGTACTATTGGTATATACACTCCAATGATCAGCTCTTAGCAGCCCATGTGAGTCACCTAACATATGTGGGAATTATCATTTGGCAACTAGCATGAAATATCTCATAAAATTACAAAAATATTAGTAATCATTCATGACTTATTTACATGTAAACAAAATTACACATCCTTTATATCTAATCCATATACCAACGACCAAAAATACCTACAAACACTTTCATTATTCAATTTTCTTCATCTAATTGATCTCTCTCAAGTTCTATCTTCAAGTTCTAAGTGTTCTTCATAAATTCTATAAGTTCTAGTTTCATAAAATCAAGAATACTTCCAAGTTTGCTAGCTTACTTCCAATCTTGTAAAGTGATCATCCAACCTCAAGAAATCTTTCTTATTTATAGTAAGATATCTTTCTAATAAAAGATAATACTCATATTCAAACTTTGATTCAATTTTTATAACTATAACAATCTTATTTCGAGTGGAAATCTTACTTGAACTTGTTTTCGTGTCATGATTCTGCTTCAAGAACTTTCAAGCCTTCCAAGGATCCTTTGAAGCTAGATCTATTTTTCTCATTTCCAGTAGGTTTACCTACTAAAATTAAGGTAGTAATGATGTTCATAACATCATTCAATTCATATATATAAAACTACCTTATTCGAAGGTTTAAACTTGTAATCACTAGAACATAGTTCAGTTAATTCTAAACTTGTTCGCAAACAAAAGTTAATCCTTCTAACTTGACTTTTAAAATCAACTAAACACTTGTTCTATATCTATATGATATGCTAACTTAATGATTTAAAACCTGAAAACACGAAAAACACCGTAAAACCGGACATACGCCGTCGTATTAACACCGCAGGCTGTTTTGGGTTTGATAATTAAAAACTATGATAAACTTTGATTTAAAAATTGTTCTTCTGGGAAAATGATTTTTCTTATTAACATGAAACTATATCCAAAAATCATGGTTAAACTCAAAGTGGAAGTATGTTTTTCAAAATGGTCATCAAGACGTCGTTCTTTCGACTGAAATAACTACCTCTTACAAAAACAACTTGTAACTTATATTTCCGACTATAAACCTATAATTTTTCTATTTAGATTCATAAAATAGAGTTCAATATGAAACCATAGCAATTTGATTCACTCAAAACGGATTTAAAACGAAGAAGTTATGGGTAAAACAAGATTGGATATTTTTTTATTGTTGTAGCTACGGGAAATATTGTAACAATTCTATACAAATCATATCCTAGCTAACTTATATTGTATTATACATGTATTCTAATATATTATGTAATCTTGGGATACCATAGACACGTATGCAAATGTTTTGACATATCATATCGACTCATGTATATATATTATTTGGAACAACCATAGACACTCTATATGCAGCAATGTTTGAGTTAGCTACACAGGGTTGAGGTTGATTCCAAAAATATATATACTTTGAGTTGTGATCTAGCCTGAGACGTGCATATACTGGGTCGTGGATTGATTCAAGATAATATATATCGATTTATTTCTGTACATCTAACTATGGACAACTAGTTGTAGGTTACTAACGAGGACAGCTGACTTAATAAACTTAAAACATTAAAACGTATTAAAAATGTTGTAAATATATTTTAAACATACTTTGATATATATATGTACATATTTGTTATAGGTTCGTGAATCGACCAGTGGCCAAGCCTTACTTACCGACGAAGTAAAAATTTGTGAAAGTGAGTTATAGTCCCACTTTTAAAAATCTAATATTTTGGAATGAAAATACATGCAATTTTATAAATGATTTATGAAATAGACACAAGTAAATGAAACTACTTTATATGGGTGAATGATCGAAGCCGAATATGCCCCTTTTTAGCTTGGTAGCCTAAGAATTTGGGAACAGACCCCCAAATTGACGCGAATCCTAAAGATAGATCTATCGGGCCCAGCAAGCCCCATTCTGGAATTTGGAATGCTTTAGTACTTCAAAATTATCATGTCGGATGGGTGTCCCAAAATGATGGGGATATTCTATATGCATCTTGTTAATGTCGGTTACCAGGTGTTCACCGTATGAATGATTTTTATCTCTATGTATGGGATGTATTGAAATATGAAATCTTGTGGTCTATTATTATGATTTGATAATATATAGGTTAAACCTATAACTTACCAACATTATTGTTGAGGTTTTAAGCATGTTTATTCTCAGGTGATTATTAAGAGCTTCCGCTGTTGCATACTAAAATAAGGACAAGATTTGGAGTCCATGCTTGTATGATATTGTGTAAAAACTGCATTCAAGAAACTTATTTTTGATGTAATATATTCTTAATGTAAACCATTATGTAATGGTCGTGTGTAAACGGCATATTTTAGATTATCATTATTTGATAATCTATGTAATGCTTTTTAAACCTTTATCGATAAAATAAAGGTTATGGTTGTTTTAAAAATGAATGCAGTCTTTGAAAAACGTCTCATATAGAGGTCAAAACCTCGCGACGAAATCAATTAATATGGAACATTTATAATCAATATGAACGGGAAATTTCACGTGATCTTCGTCACTTACCCAACCGGGCCTACACTCCACGGTCCTTCAACTTACTTCCAAACTCGAAGTCTACGAAATATTTACAAAAATCCAAAAATCTTACGCCACTCCTTTGGCGACTTCACCCACTAAGTTGCCATTTCAAATTAAATTGTCACCCACGATCCGTCAACACTACAAATCCGAGCGTTATGCCTCGCATCTTACCTTGCAATTCGTGAAAGTTCGACTAAAACTCACACATAGCAACTCTTAGAGAGAATTTGGCACACTTATCTCTCATCTAGGGGACTTCATACCGCTCGTCGGACTCAACCATTCAACTCTTAACGAATTCTCACCACATCGCTACCTCTAGTAGCAATTTAAATTCCCATAATCATGAAATTTAGTCCGAAATGGACTCTACATCAACCGATCAAATCTAGACCTCGACACAAATTTTTGAATTTATTACGAGCATCATCCAAAATCTTCATACGTACACACTTCCGTGCGGGAGTGTAACTCCCCCACTTGGAACTTCGTTCCATAAATTTGCCGCCAAGGTATCACCATCTTGCGAAAATCACGTCATCTAACGCTGCCGACCAATCTCTCCATCGGTCATAGTCTCCAATTTTCACAAACTCGCTTCACTTCATGAAGCCGTCACTCGCCGTTATTCGTTGGCGTCGTCAAAGCAATGACCTAAATCACACTCAACTCGTACCATGTATATCAAATACCGCTACCCGCAAGGTAGACCTTTCTGAAACATTGGGTTCACCCTACCAATCACATCTAAAATCATCCAAATAATTTATGATCGTCCTTCATCACCTCACACGAAGGAATTTTCTACTTAGCATACAAGTTCCACTCTCGTAATCATCACGTTAAAAATGGTCAATGATGTTTCCGCCGAGGAAGCAAAATATTGGGAAGATTACCAATTTTCCGATGAATCGGATCCCGATGAGGATTCCGATGATGTTATAGAAATTACCTCGACCCAATTTAATATGGCAAAAGAAAATAATAAGGGAAAAGGTATAAAAATAGAGAAACCTGATTCCAACCCCCGATGAACTTTATATGTATCGACAACGTCTGTATTTCCTAAATTGTAACAATAACCCGGGAACCTCTAAACCACCAGATTTTTCTAAACCATTGTGGAAAACGACGGCTCGTATTGGAGGAACACCATATGTCCCTAGAAAATTAAGAAAACGAACCAAGTCCGAAGAAGAAGAAAATAGTGATTCAGATTAGAGGGTTGTAATTATGTTGTGTATTATATGAATTGTAGTATGCTTGTACTTTTATGTTCTATATAAAAATTGCTTGTATTGTTTGTTAATTATCTTTTACGAATCTAATCCTTGTCTATTTTACAGTATAAAAACACAAAATGGACGTTAAGGATAGACAACCAAAAATTTTAGAAGACCTACCAGGAGATATGATTGATGAAATCTTGTCTAGAGTTGGGCAGAATTCATCAGCACAATTAGTTACGGCAAAATTAGTTTGTCAAATGTTTGAAAGACATTCCAGGCATGCCTTAGTATATAAAAGACTTTCCTTTGAAAGATGGGGTATATCACATTGGGGAACTTTAAGTTACGCCAAGTTTTCTTTAAGGCATTTAGTGCGGGAAACCCAGATGCAATTTTACGCTACGGGTTACGAACCTATTTTGACTCAACATATCCCAACATAGGATTCCATTCTTTAGAAAGAGCTTCTAACATGCAACATAAAGAAGCATGTTATGCTTACGAGTTAATAATGTTCGCTTCTCATCAAATTGAGAAAAAGAACATTGGGTTGCAACTTTTAAATAAAACATTCTCACAAGTGACGGACTCAGTAGTTGGGGTAAGAAACAAGGTTTTTAGATTGCTACGAGGCTGTTGGGCATTACGAAACCCTCGTCCTTTTGACGACATTACAACATGCTGCCTAGCCAATGGTCATAACGGTTACTTTCCACAAGATCAAGGATGGGAAGTCGTCTTATTAAAACCAGAATGCATGACTTGTTTCTGGACTTATGAATTACGTGTCTTTATTTCTTTTCCTGAACAACTTGCGTATTAACTAGAATTGCCTTTATAGCTGCTGAGTCTCAAAGATATTATGTGCTATATTTCATCCTATATGTATAATAGTGGTATTGTAAGTTTGTAAAATATTGTATAAAGGTTTGAACGCGAAATATTATTGTAATAAGTATTTCATATCGAAGCGTAGTAGTTGAGTTGTATAGTAGCTAGTAAGTATGAACTTAACGGGTAGGTACTACCTGAATTAAAACTATAAAATGCTAATATGAAGAAAAAGCTTTTATAAATAAGTTCATATAATGCTACGATATACTATTGACTACTCTTAAAATTCTATATGATTAACTCAATTCTTTTGGCTATTTTTGAAGGAAATGGCACCAGCGACTCGTCAGAATTTGAACATGAGCGTGGAAGACTTCCGTGTTTTTCTTGCAGCAAACATAGCCGCAGTACAGGCTGCGATGCAAAATAACAATAACTCTGGATCTAGCAGTGGAACTAATTCCACAAGAAATCGTGTAGGATGCTCCTACAAAGAATTCACTGCCTGCAAACCTTTGAAATTTGATGGAACTGAAGGACCAATTGGATTGAAACGATGGACCGAGAAAGTCGAATCGGTGTTTGCCATAAGTAAGTGTACTGAAGAGGACAAAGTTAAGTACGCTACGCATACCTTCACAGGTACTGCATTAACGTGGTGGAACACCTATCTTGAACATGTAGGACAAAATGCTGCTTACGCACTACCGTGGTCGGCATTCAAGCAATTGATGAATGAGCAGTACCGTCCTAGAAACGAAGTCAATAAACTCAAGGTAGAACTTAGAGAGTTACGAACATAAGGGTTCGACATTACCACATATGAACGACGATTCACAGAGTTGTGCCTATTGTGTCCGGGAGCATTCGAAGATGAAGAAGAGAAGATCGACGCGTTTGTAAAAGGGTTACCAGTAAGGATTCAAGAAGATGTGAGTTCACACTAGCCCGCTTCCATACAAAAGGCAAGTAGAATGGCTCATAAACTCATAAATCAGATTGAGGGAAGAATTAAAGAGCAGGCGGCCGAAGAAGCCAACACGAAACAACTCAAGAGAAAGTGAGAAGAAACCAGTGACAAGGGTCACCAATACAACAACAACAACAATTACAACCACAACCGCAACAACAATCGCAACAATAACCGCAATCCTAACAATAACTACAACAAACCTCCCAACAACAACAACAACTACAACAACTGTTCCAACAACAATAACAATCTCAACAACAACCTCAATAACAACAACGGAAACAAAAACCAAAAATGTCAAAGGTGTGAAGAGTACCACCAGAATGGGTTCTGCACGACATTTTGCACCAAGTGTAAAAGAACTGGCCATGGTGCAAAAAAGTGTGAGGTCTACGGACCAAAGTTTAACAGAACTAAAGGAACAAATAGTGGCGAAACAAGTAATGCCGCCTTTGTTTGTTATGGATGAGGAAACCCGGGCCACATTAGAAGTATTTGCCCGAATCAGGGGAATACTAATGGGCAAGGCCGCGGAAGAGTTTTCAATATTAATACGGCAGAAGCGCAGGAAGACCCAGAGCTTGTTACGGGTACGTTTCTTATTGATAATAAATTTGCTTATGTTTTATTTGATTCGGGTGCGGATAGAAGCTATATGAGTAGAGATTTTTGTGCTTAGTTATGTTGCCCATTGACGCCTTTGGATAGTAAATTTTTACCCGAATTAGCAAGGTAAATTAATTTCAGCAGATAATATATGTCGGGATAGAGAAATTAAACTGGGGGATGAAACGTTTAAAATTGATTTAATACCAGTCGAATTAGGGAGTTTTGATGTAATAATTGGTATGGACTGGTTGAAAAAGGTGAGAGCAGAAGTCGTTTGTTACAAAAATGCGATTCGCATTATGCGTGAAAAGGGAAAACCTTTAATGGTGTACGGAGAAAAGAACAATGCGAAATTAAATCTTATTAGTAGTTTGAAGGCACAAAAACTAATAAGAAAAGGTTGTTACGTCATTCAAGCACACATCAAGGAAGTTAAACCTGAAGAAAAGAACATCAATGATGTTCCCGTAGCAAAAGAATTTTCCGATGTATTTCCGAAAGAATTACCGGGATTACCCCCACATCGATCCGTTGAATTTCAAATAAACCTTGTACCAGGAGCTGCACCAATAGCTCGTGCTCCATACAGACTCGCACCCAGCGAAATGAAAGAATTACAAAGTCAGTTACAGGAACTTTTAGAGTGTGGTTTCATTCGACCAAGCACATCACCGTGGGAAGCTCCTGTTTTGTTTGTTAAGAAGAAGGATGGTACATTTAGGTTGTGTATCGACTACCGAGAGTTGAACAAACTTACCATCAAGAACCGCTACCCACTACCGAGAATCGACGACTTATTTGATCAACTACAAGGCTCGTCAGTTTATTCGAAGATTGATTTACATTCTGGGTATCATCAAATGCAGGTGAAGGAGGATGATATTCCAAAGACTGCTTTTAGGACGCGTTACGGTCATTACGAGTTTATGGTTATGCCGTTAGGGTTGACTAACGCACCAGCTATGTTCATGGACCTCATAAACCGAGTGTGTGGACCATACCTTGACAAGTTTGTCATTGTTTTCATCGATGACATACTTATTTACTCAAAGAATGACCAAGAGCATGAAGAACATTTGAGAAAAGTGCTAGAGTTGTTAAGAAAGGAAAAACTGTACGCTAAGTTTTCAAAGTGTGCATTTTGGTTGGAAGAAGTTCAATTCCTCGGTCATATAGTGAACAAAGAAGGTATTCAGGTGGATCCAGCAAAGATTGAAACCGTTGAAAAGTGGGAAACCCCGAAAACTCCAAAACACATACGCCAATTTTTAGGGCTAGCTGGTTATTACAGGATATTTATCCAAGATTTTTTCAAAATAGCAAAACCCTTGACTGCATTAACGCATAAAGGGAGGAAATTTGAATGGAAGGATGAACAAGAAAAAGCATTTCAATTATTGAAGAAAAAGTTAACTACGGCACCTATATTGTCATTACCTGAAGGGAATGATGATTTTGTGATATATTGTGATGCCTCAAAGCAAGGTCTCGGTTGTGTATTAATGCAACGAACGAAGGTAATTGCTTATGCGTCTAGACAATTGAAGATTCATGAGCAGAATTATACGACGCATGATTTGGAATTAGGCGCAATTGTTTTTGCATTAAAGACTTGGAGGCACTACTTATATGGGGTCAAAATTATTATATATATCGACCACAAAAGTCTTCAACACATATTTAATCAGAAACAACTGAATATGAGGCAGCGTAGGTGGATTGAATTGTTGAATGATTACGACTTTGAGATTCATTACCACCCGAGGAAGGCAAATGTGGTAGCCGACGCCTTGAGCGGAAAGGACAGAAAACCCATTCGAGTAAAAGCTATGAATATAATGATTCACACTAACCTTACTACTCAAATAAAGGAGGCGCAATAAGGAGTTTTAAAAGAGGGAAATTTAAAGGATGAAATACCCAAAGGATCGAAGAAGCATCTTAATATTCGGGAAGACGGAACCCGGTATAGGGCTGAAAGAATTTGGGTACCAAAATTTGGAGATATGAGAGAAATGGTACTTAGAGAAGCTCATAAAACCAGATACTTAATATATCCTGGAACGTGGAAGATGTACAAGGATCTCAAGAAACATTTTTGGTGCCGGGTATGAAAGCCGATGTTGCTAAATACGTAGGAGAATGTTTGACGTGTTCTAAGGTCAAAGTTGAGCATCAGAAACCATCAGGTCTACTTCAACAACCTGAAATCCCAAAATGAAAATGGGAAAACATTACCATGGATTTCATCACTAAATTGCCAAGGACTGCAAGTGGTTTTGATACTATTTGGATAATAGTTGATCTTCTCACCAAATCAGCACACTTCCTGCCAATAAGAGAAGATGACAAGATGGAGAAGTTAGCCCGACTGTATTTGAAGGAAGTCGTCTCCAGACTTGGAATACCAATCTCTATTATCTCTGATAGGGATGGCAGATTTATTTCAAGATTCTGGCAGACATTACAGCAAGCATTAGGAACTCGTCTAGACATGAGTACTGCCTATCATCCACAAACTGATAGGCAGAGCGAAAGGACGATACAAACGCTTGAAGACATGCTACGAGCATATGTTATTGATTTCGGAAACAATTGGGATCGACACCTTCCGTTAGCAGAATTTTCCTACAACAACAGCTACCATTCAAGCATTGAGATGGCAGCGTTTGAAACACTTTATGGTAGAAAGTGCAGGTCTCCGATTTGTTGGAGTGAAGTGGGGGATAGACAGATTACGGGTCCAGAGATAATACAAGAAACCACCGAGAAGATCATCCAAATTCAACAACGGTTGAAAACCGCCCAAAGTCGACAAAAGAGCTACGCTGACATTAAAAGGAAAGATATAGAATTTGAAATTGGAGAGATGGTCATGCTTAAAGTTGCACCTTGGAAAGGCGTTGTTCGATTTGGTAAACGGGGGAAACTAAATCCAAGGTACATTGGACCATTCAAGATTATAGATCGTGTCGGACCAGTAGCTTACCAACTGGAGCTACCTCAACAACTCGCGGCTGTACATAACACTTTCCACATCTCAAATTTGAAGAAATGTTTTGCTAAAGAAGATCTCACTATTCCATTAGACGAAATCCAAATCAAGGAAAAACTTCAATTCATCAAAGAACCCGTCGAAATAATGGATCGTGAGGTTAAAAGACTTAAGCAAAACAAGATACCAATTGTTAAGGTTCGATGGAATGCTCATAGAGGACCCGAGTTCACCTGGGAATGAGAAGATCAGATGAAAAAGAAATACCCGAACTTATTTCCAGAAGATACGTCAACACCTCCAACTGCATAAAATTTCGGGAAGAAATTTATTTAACGGGTAGGTACTGTAGTGACCCGAACTTTTCCATGTTTATATATATTAAATGAAATTGTTATTTACATGATTAAGGGTTTCCAACATGTTAAGAAATTAAACTTGTTAAGACTTGATTAATTGAAATAGGTTTCATATAGACAATTGACCACCCAAGTTGACTGGTGATTCACGAACGTTAAAACTTGTAAAAACTATATGATGTCATATATATGGATATATATAGTTAACATGGTATTATGATAAGTAAACATATCATTAAGTGTATTAACAATGAACTACATATGTAAAAACAAGACTACTAACTTAATGATTTCGAAACGAGACATATATGTAACGATTATCGTTGTAACAACATTTAACTATATATATATCATACTAAGATATATTAATATATCATAATATCATGATAATGTAATAATTTAACATTTCTTTAGATATAATAAACAATGGGTGAACAACATTTAACAAGATCGTTAACCTAAAGGTTTCAAAACAACACTTACATGTAACGACTAACGATGACTTAACGACCCAGTTAAAATGTATATACATATAGTGTTTTAATATGTATTCATAAACTTTTAGAAGACTTCAAGACACTTATCAAAATACTTCTACTTAACAAAAATGCTTACAATTACATCCTCGTTCAGCTTCATCAACAATTCTACTCGTATGCACCCGTATTCGTACTCGTACAATACACAGCTTTTAGATGTATGTACTATTGATATATACACTCCAATGATCAGCTCTTAGCAGCCCATGTGAGTCACATAAAATATGTGGGAACCATCATTTGGCAACTAGCATGAAATATCTCATAAAATTACAAAAATATTAGTAATCATTCATGACTTATTTACATGTAAACAAAATTACACATCCTTTATATCTAATCCATATACCAACGACCAAAAACACCTACAAACACTTTAATTATTCAATTTTCTTCATCTAGTTGATCTCTCTCAAGTTCTATCTTCAAGTTCTAAGTGTTCTTCATAAATTCTATAAGTTTTAGTTTCATAAAATCAAGAATAATTCCAAGTTTGCTAGCTTACTTCCAGTCTTGTAAAATGATCAACCAACCTCAAGAAATATTTCTTATTTACAGTAAGATATCTTTATAATACAAGGTAATACTCATATTCAAACTTTGATTTAATTTCTATAACTATAACAAACTTATTTCGAGTGAAAATCTTACTTGAACTTGTTTTCATGTCATGATTCCGCTTCAAGAACTTTCAAGCCATCCAAGGATCCTTTGAAGCTAGATCTATTTTTCTCATTTCCAGTAGGTTTACCTACTAAAATTAAGGTAGTAATGATGTTCATAACATCATTCGATTCATATATATAAAACTACCTTATTCGAAGGTTTAAACTTGTAATCACTAGAACATAGTTTAGTTAATTCTAAACTTGTTCGCAAACAAAAGTTAATCCTTCTAACTTGAATTTTAAAATCAACTAGACACATGTTCTATATCTATATGATATGCTAACTTAATGATTTAAAACCTGGAAACACGAAAAACACCGTAAAACCGGACATACGCCGTCGTAGTAACACCGCGGGCTGTTTTGGGTTTGATAATTAAAAACTATGATAAACTTTGTTTTAAAAGTTGTTCTTCTTGGAAAATTATTTTTCTTATGAACATGAAACTATATCCAAAAATCATGGTTAAACTCAAAGTGGAAGTATGTTTTTCAAAATGGTCATCAAGACGTCGTTCTTTCGACTGAAATGACTATCTCTTACAAAAATGACTTGTAACTTATATTTCTGACTATAAACCTATAAATTTTCTGTTTAGATTCATAAAATAGAGTTCAATATGAAATCATAGCAATTTTATTCACTCAAAACGGATTTAAAACGAAGAAGTTATGGGTAAAACAAGATTGGATATTTTTTTTATTGTTGTAGCTACGGGAAATATTGTAACAATTCTATACAAATCATATCCTAGCTAACTTATATTGTATTATACATGTATTCTAATATATTATGTAATCTTGGGATACCATAGACATGTATGCAAATGTTTTGACATATCATATCGACCCATGAATATATATTATTTGGAACAACCATAGACACTCTATATGCAGTAATGTTTGAGTTAGCTACACAGGGTTGAAGTTGATTCCACAAATATATATACTTTGAGTTGTGATCTAGCATGAGACATGCATACACTGGGTCGTGGATTGATCCAAGATAATATATATCGATTTATTTCTGTACATCTAACTATGAACAACTAGTTGTAGGTTACTAACGAGGACAGCTGACTTAATAAACTTAAAACATTAAAACGTATTAAAAATGTTGTAAATATATTTTGAACATACTTTGATATATATGTACATATTTGTTATAGGTTCGTGAATCGACCAGTGGCCAAGTCTTACTTCCCGACGAAGTAAAAATCTGTGAAAGTGAGTTATAGTCCCACTTTTAAATATCTAATATTTTGGGATGAAAATACATGCAATTTTATAAATGATTTACGAAATAGACACAAGTAAATGAAACTACTTTATATGGGTGAATGATCGAAGTCGAATATGCCCCTTTTTAGCTTGGTAGCCTAATAATTTGGGAACAGACCCCCAAATTGACGCGAATCCTAAAGATAGATCTATCGGGCCTAACAAGCCCCATTCTGGATTTTGGAATGCTTTAGTACTTCGAAATTATCATGTCCGATGGGTGTCCCGGAATGATGGGGATATTTTATATGCATCTTGTTAATGTCGGTTACCAGGTGTTCACCGTATGAATGATTTTTATCTCTATGTATGGGATGTATTGAAATATGAAATCTTGTGGTCTATTATTATGATTTGATAATATATAGGTTAAACCTATAACTCACCAACATTTTTGTTGACGTTTTAAGCATGTTTATTCTCAGGTGATTATTAAGAGCTTCCGCTATTGCATACTAAAATAAGGACAAGATTTGGAGTCCATGCTTGTATGATATTGTGTAAAAACTGCATTCAAGAAACTTATTTTTGATGTAATATATTCTTAATGTAAACCATTATGTAATGGTCGTGTGTAAACGGTATATTTTAGATTATGATTATTTGATAATCTATGTAATGCTTTTTAAACCTTTATCGATAAAATAAAGGTTATGGTTGTTTTTAAAATGAATGCAGTCTTTGAAAAACGTCTCATATAGAGGTCAAAACCTCACGACGAAATCAATTAATATGGAACGTTTATAATTAATATGAACGGGAAATTTCACGTGATCTTCGTCACTTACCCAACCGGGCCTACACTCCACGGTCCTTCAACTTACTTCCAAACTCGAAGTCTACGAAATTTTTACAAAAATCCAAAAATCTTACGCCACTCCTTTGGCGACTTCACCCACTAAGTTGCCATTTCAAATTAAATTGTCACCCACGATCCGTCAACACTACAAATTCGAGCGTTATGCCTTGCATCTTAACTTCCAATTCGTGAAAGTTTGACTAAATCTCACACATAGCGACTCTTAGAGAGAATTTGGCACACTTATCTCTCATCTAGGGGACTTCATACCGCTTGTCGGACTCAACCATTCGACTCTTAACGAATTCTCACCACGTCGCTACCTCTAGTAGCAATTTAAATTCCCATAATCATGAAATTTAGTCTGAAACGGACTCTACATCAACAGATCAAATCTAGACCTCGACACAAATTTTTGAATTTATTACGAGCATCATCCAAAATCTTCATACGTACACACTTCCGTGCGGGAGTGTAACTCCCCCACTTGGAACTTCGTTCCATAAATTTGCCGCCAAGGTATCACCATCTTGCGAAAATCACGTCATCTAACGCTACCGACCAATCTCTCCATCGGTCATAGTCTCCAATTTTCACAAACTCGCTTCACTTCATGAAGCCGACACTCGCCGTCATTCGTTGGCATCGTCAAAGCAATGACCTAAAGCCAACTCAACTCGTACCATGTATATCAAATACCGCTACCCGCAAGGTAGACCTTTCTGAAACATTGGGTTTACCCTACCCATCACAACTAAAATCATCCGAATAATTTATGATCGTCCTTCATCACCTCACACGAAGGAATTTTCTACTTAGCATACAAGCTGCACTCTCGCAATCATCACGTTGCCAGCACTTGTCTGCTCAATTGGTCACTCATGCAATTAAGGGTTTCTTACTGGCACCCTGAGTACAACGTAACCTCACTTACATTGAAGTCAAATGTTACGTCCGCAGGTATGAAAAGGCACCTGACGACGTGTCATGTAGACTCCTCAACCAACTTCCATCGTGATCAAAGACTCGATCCACAAGGTTCCATCCGTTCGATGTCACCTATTCCGCAATATACTAACACGTGCCATCATCTACGGGTTTCACTCCCATGAACATCCCGACTTATGCATCTTCTTGCACGTCAACTCCCTTACCACGACATCATGTAATTGAAAGCAACACAAGTAACCACTTACCACCATATGGTTACACCCGACTCGTTTGGGCTCTCAATACTAAATGATTAATCCCGACTTGATTAATCAAACTCCCTTGGTCGACCCGACATAGCCAACCCTTAACATCTAATGACTAACCCAACTTGGTTAAGTCAACTCACTTGGTCAACCCGACTTGGTCAAACCTCTAACACTTGTTGATTAACCCGACTCGGTTAAGTCAACTCACTTGGTCAACCCGACTTGGTCAACACCTAACAACAATTGATTAACCCGACTCGGTTAAGTCAAACACACACGGTAAACCCGCCTCGGTCAACACCTAACATCTAATGACTAACCCGACTTGGTTAAGTCAACACACACGGTCAACCCGACTCGGTCAAACCCTAATAATTGATTAACCTGACTTGGATAATCAAACCTCAATGAGCTAACTCGACCTAGCTAGTCATTGCATCACATGGTAAACCTACTTATTACCCAACAGCACACATATAACAAAATAAAATAGGTACCGAATTGAATAGTACCTTAATCAAGTGTCGTTAGACCTTCGCGCTGCGTCACTATTCCACTCGGGGCACTCCGACTTTCGGTGTCCCTCCTTCCGGCACTTAAAACATGTGACCTTACCCAATGGACATTCACGAGACTTATGTCCCGTTTGTCCACAATTATAACACGCGAATTTAGAACCACCCGTGCCACTCATCTTCAAGCTTCCGACACCTTCGGTAGCACTTTTACTTTTCTTGTTCGAAAACACCGTCGCTTCGAACTTCCTCTTACTAACATCGGAACCGATTGCCTTTGAGACAAGTGTCTCAAAACCCTTCACAACACTTCACAACATTGAACAACTCATCAAAGGATTTCACCGAACCCCTACTAATCTTCACCTGATAGTTGTCACTTAAAGTTCGATAGAAATCTTCCATTAGCATATGATCGTTGCCGTTATACTCCAGACAAAATTGGGTCTTTGACAAGAAAGTGGACTTGAGAGTATTCAAATCCGTAAACCCTTGCTTCAACACATGCAACTCGTATTTGAGCCTCGAAAGATAGCCGGAGTTCGTTACTCCTTGAGAAATTCCGCCTTGAATTCATCCCACATGAATTCCATACTTTGTTCCTCACCATAAAGCCGAATCTTTTCGTCCCACCACATTTTGGCATCATCCCTTAACATGCTACTTCCGTACCTCGTCTTCTTATCGAGAGGGCATTCACAAGTACAGAAAGCCCCTCCATATTGGAGATCCAACGATTCCTCTTTAGTGGATCCCGTTCACCATCAAAAGTGGGAGGTTGAGCATCCTTGAAATTTTTGTAGTAGACCTCCCGCCTTCCCACATTATCTTCGTGAAGAAAAATCTTAACTTGTTCCTTGACTAGATCGACTACTTGCTCGTCAATTGAATCTAGGAACATTTTTCGAACGTCCTCTAGAAAGGCCGTGTGACGCCTTTGCCTAATGGCCTTAACCTTGGCCGTGAACTCGGAGTCTTCACCTTGATCATCGATATCATGTCCGTTCCTCGTCTTCATTCTAAGAAATGAACTCGGTTAGGAACGCTACATACACTGCCACGATCTATATTCACAATCATATAAGTATATCACCGTTCGTACGCCCCATCTAGTTCAATACTTGTTGTACATTACTCACTGGACTTGGTGATATGGCCGAAACGGACGATTTTTATTCGCGCGGTGTCGTCAGGCCGTGGCTCGCCAGGATCAGCCACTCGTGGGAGGAGGGTACTGTTTTAAATTTATATTTAGCGGGGCCTAAATCTTACTACTCCTTATAAGTAAGGGAAGTATGACCTAGAGTCGTATTTTTGAGATATCAGTAGAATCGAACCTATATTTAAGCCTAAGATAGTTAGGTAGTAGTGAATATTTATTTTTGGGATTTTCTAATTTATAAGACAGATAAAGTAAATGCGATAAAATTCGTATTTCAGATAAGGTTAAAGTGAGTGCATACTATGACTTCATCAGTTATTCTGCCGAGCTTATGGAATGCTGGATCATGAATAGGCAGAGGCCATGTATTCATTACACTGGTCCTAAATGCCCCTATCATAAGACATGTCACTGGGTACTGCGTTAGGCTTGAAGATTCTGAATAGACAACAACGTCCCTTACCCCCGATGCCCGTGCAGTCTGACTACAGGCATACACGTTCAGACGGCTCATCCAATTGAGCAACTCAGTTATGTGACGTATTAACATTCTAAATGAAAGGACCCGTTCATATACATTATAAACGATTCACAATAGTTGATTACATTGCGAGGTATTTGACCTCTATATGATACATTTTACAAACATTGCATTCGTTTTTAAAAGACAATCTTTCTTTACATCGAAAATTGACAAGCATGCATACCATTTCATAATATCCACTATCCAACTATAAATTGATTTAATAATAATCTTTGATGAACTCAATGACTCGAATGCACCGTTCTTCGAAATATGCTATGAAAGACTCCAAGTAATATCTTTAAAATGAGCAAATGCACAGCGGAAGATTTCTTTAACACCATAGTGTATTTCGTAGTAAAAATACATATAACGTCATTGAACAAGTGCAAGGTTGGCCTCGGATTCACGAACATATCAATATTGAGATTCAATATTGTAGGAAAGGTACGTAAACGTAACGGAGATGATAAACACTATATTGACCTCACGAGCATACCCATGAACCATACTCAATCACCTCCATAGCTATAACCCATAATTTCCTTAATCTTATCCCACTAAAAAAAACAACTTCGAAATCACTCGGACAGCACTCCGTCGTAATATTTTATGTATACTAATAATATCTTGAGATAATACGGAGTAAATATATATATGTAAATCGATTTAGAGAGTTTAGAGAAAACTATTTTCAAGTTTCTATGAAATAATGAAACCTATTGAATTCTATTTATAATAGATTTTTGAATTGTTAAAGTGAATTATTAAAGTTTGAATTATTAAAGTGAATTATTAAAGTATGAATTATTAAAGTGAATTATTAAAGTATGAATTATTAAAGTATGAATTATTAAAGTTAAAGTAAAGTAAAAATAAAGTAAAGGTAAAGTTTAAGTATAGTAGAAGTATAAAACTATGTACGTATTATACGCGTATAAATATATATAATATTAATTTAAATCGTTATATATATTTAATAAAATAAAATATAAATATCGTTATCTTTATCATACTAGTTAAGTAATGAGTTGTCAAAAGTGGTTCTAGATATTTATAAAAGTTATATACATTTTAATAATAAAGTTATTTTTAAACTGAAAACGTTTTTGTACGTTTGAAACTAAATAGATCAATCGAGTCTTTATGAGATTCAATCTTCCACTATCCTTTGTCTAGTTCTCAATGATTGACAATTTGTTCATATTTATAAATCACTTTACCATTTTCCGAATATTGTTAAAATGAAAAGATTTCTCAAATCAACGTGGGCCTTTCAACAGAGACTTGTAATCATAATTCAATATATCTGATAATTCAATCATTTGATCTTATCTTCTAATTCCATTGATAAACATTTTGAAACAGATACAATCATATAAAGTATTTAATCTAATATTTTGTTTACGTTTCAAGTTATAATATATATACACATATACATATATAATCATATTCGTTTAATGGTTCGTGAATCGTTGGAACTTGGTCGAGGTTGAATGAATGTATGAACATAGTTTAAAATTCTTGAAATTTAACTTAACAAATATTGCTTATCGTGTCGGAAACATATAAAGATTAAAGTTTAAATTTGGTTGGAAATTTTCGGGTTGTCACAGTACCTACCCGTTAAAGAAATTTCGTCCCGAAATTTGAGTGGAAAGGTCGTGAATGATAATAAGTATGTTATCATGATGCATACGGGCTGAAAATTAGAGTTTTATCATCAGCGAATAATTTGGATAAACAATCTATTTATATGAAGAGTACGAATGAAGCTAACATAGAAGAGTGAAATGAGTAAGTGTAGATTCATCTTATCATTTGACGTAGATATGATTGATTCCCAGATTTTAAGGGATTTGAAGAAAATCTTCTTAATAAGATTTGACTCTCCAGTAATCAAGGGAATTAGGATCCGCTTTAAATGCGATCGTCCATTTTAATTGTTCTGTCGGAGATTTTCTTATAAATTCACCTCCTTCATTTCCTTACAACTCACACCATCTGTTGATGCATTTTATGCAAGTCCCTAGACATCTACCCACGTCCATTGCAGGTACAACAGTTTACAGGCCACCATGATTGCTCGTTATTATCCTATCCGTGGTTGTATGTGGTTACAGGAACTGCAGGAACGAGATTTAGATGTTTAACTATGTTAGACTTAGTCAGACGTACGAGTGAAGCCTCACTAGTACGGCTGACAGGCTCATACACATGGTTGATGCTGAGCTAAGTCACAATTACAACCTAAATGATAAGACACGAGTGAGTGATCACCCGTACGGTTGATGAAGGCAACTCGTACGTGTGATGAATGAATCGTATGGGTGTGTCAATAGCAGGGGTATATAAAGTCTTATGTTCTTCATTTTAGGTTAAGCCTCTCATTTGTTACACACACTCAGATCTAGTGAGCTCCTTCGATTCTCTCTCAGTCCAAATCACCCAGGTGGTGAATAATAGCTCTAGGTGTTGATCTAATCACACTTGATTTAGTTGTGGTTTGACTAAATTAATCAAAAAAAAACTTAACCTATTCACTAGAGGGTTTGATTCACTTATTCTGCCATTGTGTGAGTTAAATCTGTTGATTTCTAAGTTCCTAGTCATGTTTCATCACCTTCTATTCTTTCTCCCTCAACTCATATTTTAAAGTATTCATCAATATGCTCCATCCAGTTCTGATTCTCGATATACTTCTAACTTTCATATCAGTCATTCTTCTTTTTTTTTCATCTACCGCCGGAAGAATCTATTTACTTCTACTATACTCTTGGGTTTATAGTGTTCCTAGTTCTCCCGTGTCTTTATATTGCTATATGCATCGATATATATGGTTTATAATTTCTGGTTTGTCATTGGGCTTTATATGTTCCCTTATTTTTCAAAGTCTCTACTTCTGTCTTCTATAATCATTATCATTCACAGTTAATGCTCTCTTTTATTTGCTGCAATTTATACCCCAATTTCTATTTCGAAGTTTTGTCCTTTCGTTTCTTCTTCTTGCGATTAAGCACCGCTTGTAATGGTCCAGAATTCACAGATACGAATTTCGAAATGAACATTGTTAATGTTCTAGGAAAGAAATTGTGATGGCACGATCTTGACTTGTCAAATTACTAAAATACCTTGGAAAAGGCCGAATCATCAAGAAATATTTTCTTGATATTTTAGAGGTTAAATAGAATACAAGAGTCGTATAACGTGGCACATGATGATGTTATGATCTGTGAATCATCACGTTCCATTTAGAAACTCAGCATAACTTACTGTAATATAATCACATTGATCAAGTGTCATTATATTATACTAATTCATGCTTCAGTTCCCAACACTACTTCAAAATATTCCTATTTTAAACTTGAATGTTTCAGAATTTAGAAACTAAAATAGTTTCTTTTATGATGTAATACATATAGCGCGAAGAGGTAAATGATTTCAAATAAGAAAAATTAATATCTTCAGAAATATGGAGGATATTTATAATGAAAGATATGATGATATTTTAGAATTTCTAATATCAGAGGATGATGAAGAATATTGTCCGCAGGGGTTTAGAGTCAGGAGCAAGGTATTCGTTAATGACTTCAGCAGATACTGAATTACTTGGATCCTTTGAAGTCAGGTTCAGTCTTTGTAATTTGTCCACAGCCTCCTTCCTACTTTGCTCAATCCGTTTTCCAGCTCCAAGACTTCTCTTTTTATGCGCTTTGCCAGCACACCTATTCATTATCATCAAACTTTTACTGTTAAGGTCGTTTATAGTTTTTTTTGCTGCTTCATCAGTATTTTTCCATTTTCGGAGAACCAATTCGTAGTTCGAAGTGTTTTTCAGAATCTTCACATTCAAATTAAGTCCAGAAGATAGACGTTATATATACACATATAACTGTTGGCGTAGACATGCTGCGAGATTTCAAAATACTGATTGCTAATTCCCAATGATTCGTATGGAAATTCTCATTACAAGATGCGAATGAGTAAATGATGGGGTTTCAATGAATAATTATAATGACTTTTTGGAGAGGCTAAAGTCAAATGGTAATGAAGCTGTTGATACATCTGTTAATAATGTGGTGGAATGTAAAAGGTTCCCTGGTAACGATGGTGTATATCTCAAGGTTATAATAAGGTTAGTCTGACTGAAAAGTCGAAGTTGACTTGCTGGAGCTGTGACAAAACTGGCTACTTTGAATAGGAGTCGCAAAGTTATTTTTGCTAATAAATGCTAAAGAATCTGACGCGGATACGTTGTTTAAACTTTTACTTTGGTTTCAAGAGTTTTTCAGGTACATAACTGTGGGTAACATGTGGTTGGATCATCATCTCGATTGCTCATCATTCGAAGTGTCTTCAGAAATTTTCGAAGGGTTTGAACACAGATTGTAATCGTTAACATACATTTGATGTTCTAACACAGTTTTGAAGTCAAAATATAGCTTGTGAAAGATGTAAGGATCTAAGAGTGATGATTTTGGTCATATCTCAAGTTGAATTTTGAGATTTCAAAATCAGAATATGTAATTAAATTTTGAATGAGTATGGTTGTTTTGATTTCTATAAAAGAATGTATATTGTTGTGAAAGTAGGGAGTATAATGGATGATTTGCTGAATCAGATTCGAAGAATGTAATATATTAATTGTGAATTTATATATCTCTCGGGTATTACCTACCCGTTAAAAAAAATTTCACAATTAATATTTTGTACAAAAGAATTTTATTACAGCCTTTATGAAAATATATATATGTATATTTTCTTCAGATGTAACATAGATTTAATGAGTTAATGTTAAATTAAACTCATTTGATTTATGGTTGAAACTAGAATTGAATAATCCCTAAAGACTTTAAAAAATACATAACTTTTACGCAGTATTTCTTTAATGACATTGAAATTATGAATCAATACTTCGTTATTTGTTGATGTATGATGTTCGGTTCGTGGAATTCTTGTGAATTTCGCAAAGTACGAATGATGTTATCTGAAAAGTTTCGGGTACATCGATGATGAAAGTGTAAAATCAAATATATACTTGATTTATTATGAATTGGAATTTGTTGAATTGCGACAGAGATTGTAGTTAACGCTGGTTAAGTTGCGGCCGAAGGACGTACATTATTGCATATTTGTAATATGAATTAACCGAGTAGTTAAGATTCACACACAATAGCTTAGCACGGAAAGATTTATTTTTATTTCAAAATATATAAAATATACATATAATTTCTTCAAAGGGAATGAGTTAATTCTTCATAACTCGTTGATACAATATACGGGTTATTGATTCGTAATGATGTCCATAGTGATTCTTGAGCTGACGGAGTTTGTGATGTTATAGGTGTTGTTGATTCTGATGTTGACTGTACTGATGATGCTGGTGACGCTGACGGTACTGTTGATGCTGTTGGTAAAACAAGTTTAGCTTGTTAATCACACACCATTTTTGTCAGGGTTTCTACTCTTCCTTCTATCATTTTGGTTCGCTTAACTGATTTATGGTTAGGGCTAGATTAGATAATCTCTAAGACTTTAGAGATTACATAATCTGCGCGGAATGTTTCTCCAATGAAGTTATGAATTAATACTTCGTCGGTTATTGTTGTTGGTATTCCTTGGTATCTACAGGGCGTATGACATTGGTGCTCGTGGGACAGAGTGTAAAGTTGAGGTTTACGACGTGGTTGTGGTTGGGGTGGTAATGGTACTATTGGCGTTGATGATGGTGTTACTGGTTATGCTGCTGATGCTGCTGCTGGTGTTTGTAATCTCTGCACCATATTCTCCAAAGCCACTACCCGAGCGCGAAGCTCGTTGACTTCTTCTATTACACCGGGGTGATTGTCGGTTCGGACGAGCGGATAAATAAAATCTAAAATTTGATGTAATATATAATCGTGACGAGATACTCTGGAAATGAGCGAGAAAATGGTGTTTCGGACAGGTTCGCCGGTAAGTGCTTCAGGTTCTTCGTCAAGAGGGCAATGTGGTGGATGGAAGGGATCACCTTCTTCTTGTCTCTAATGATTGAGGAGGCTACGAACCCATCCCCAATTCATCCAGAATAGGTGATGACTGATTGGTTGATCTATTCCGGTCACACTGCTTTCGGAGCTGGAGTGGGATTCCATTTCGAAATCCAATAAGGATTTTTTTTTTCGATATGAAATGATTTTCGATTATCGGATGGTATTCTAATTACATAGAATATCCATATATATAGAACAAAAGATTTCGTAAATTACGGAGGAATTTACGGGATATATCAGGCAACGTTTACAGTAATAGATACGATAAGATATGATTTAGCAGATACGCTAAGATATGAATTTTTGTCTATACACTATTCATGCAATCAATGCAGTAAGACGTGTCTTAGACTAAAAATGATAAGCAGGTAATTTCCTGAGGATGATAAGTAGTTAATTTTTGACACAAAATGATAAGCAAAACTATTGACATGCAGACACGGTCGAAGTCCAGACTCACTAATGCATCCTATCGACTTATCTGTTAGACACACTAATGCAGACCTGGTTCGCTAAGACCACCGATCTGATACCAACTGAAAGGACCCGTTCATATACATTATAAACGATTCACAATAGTTGATTACATTGCGAGGTATTTGACCTCTATATGATACATTTTACAAACATTGCATTCGTTTTTAAAAGACAATCTTTCTTTACATCGAAAATTGACAGGCATGCATACCATTTCATAATATCCACTATCCAACTATAAATTGATTTAATAATAATCTTTGATGAACTCAATGACTTGAATGCACCGTTCTTCGAAATATGCTATGAAAGACTCCAAGTAATATCTTTAAAATGAGCAAATGCACAGCGGAAGATTTCTTTAACACCATACTGTATTTCGTAGTAAAAATACATATAACGTCATTGAACAAGTGCAAGGTTGGCCTCGGATTCACGAACATATCAATATTGAGATTCAATATTGTAGGAAAGGTACGTAAACGTAACGGAGATGATAAACACTATATTGACCTCACGAGCATACCCATGAACCATACTCAATCACCTCCATAGCTATAACCCATAATTTCCTTAATCTTATCCCACTCAAAAAAACAACTTCGAAATCACTCGGACAGCACTCCATCGTAATATTTTATGTATACTAATAATATCTTGAGATAATACGGAGTAAATATATATATGTAAATCGATTTAGAGAGTTTAGAGAAAACTATTTTCAAGTTTCTATGAAATAATGAAACCTATTGAATTCTATTTATAATAGATTTTTGAATTGTTAAAGTGAATTATTAAAGTTTGAATTATTAAAGTGAATTATTAAAGTATGAATTATTAAAGTGAATTATTAAAGTATGAATTATTAAAGTAAATTATTAAAGTATGAATTATTAAAGTGAATTATTAAAGTATGAATTATTAAAGTTAAAGTAAAGTAAAAATAAAGTAAAGGTAAAGTTTAAGTATAGTAAAAGTATAAAACTATGTACGTATTATACGCGTATAAATATATATAATATTAATTTAAATCGTTATATATATTTAATAAAATAAAATATAAATATCGTTATCTTTATCATACTAGTTAAGTAATGAGTTGTCAAAAGTGGTTCTAGATATTTATAAAAGTTATATACGTTTTAATAATAAAGTTATTTTTAAACTGAAAATGTTTTTGTACGTTTGAAACTAAATAGATCAATCGAGTCTTTATGAGATTCAATCTTCCACTATCCTTTGTCTAGTTCTCAATGATTGACAATTTGTTCATATTTATAAATCACTTTACCATTTTCCGAATATTGTTAAAATGAAAAGATTTCTCAAATCAACGTGGGCCTTTCAACAGAGACTTGTAATCATAATTCAATATATCTGATAATTCAATCATTTGATCTTATCTTCTAATTCCATTGATAAACATTTTGAAACAGATACAATCATATAAAGTATTTAATCTAATATTTTGTTTACGTTTCAAGTTATAATATATATACACATATACATATATAATCATATTCGTTTAATGGTTCGTGAATCGTTGGAACTTGATCGAGGTTGAATGAATGTATGAACATAGTTTAAAATTCTTGAAATTTAACTTAACAAATATTGCTTATCGTGTCGGAAACATATAAAGATTAAAGTTTAAATTTGGTTGGAAATTTTTTGGTTGTCACACTAAAATGGTCTAAACTTTCTTAAGAATAATAGAATACATGGTTTACCATATCCGAGAGACGTGATGCATTTCAATGCTTTCGTTAATGATTGGTAAAAGATAGTTAGGCCCTTAAAAAGAGTTCAACCATAAAGAACACCATGGCCAAGTCAAGCTGACTTCCATGAACACGTTCGGTTATCCTAACGGTCAAATCCTTTATGTGTCTAAACAAATAGTTCCTTAATTAACTAAGAATCCTTCAAGCGGGGTGCAATGCTTGAGACCGCATTATGGTGCAGTGTACTGGTCAACACTAACCGGGTTCCATGGCCTTACTTAGCAGAGGTACAGCTTACAACAACTGCTGTACTTCAACGTGCACATACGAAGTTTGTATGCTTGGTGACTACACTAGCATTGTCTAGGACCGACAATATACTAAGGGTCTAGTCTGATGTTTCACTACGAAAGAGTCCTGAGTCGGAATCCAAAGCTCGATAGACTTACTACAACCGGTGTGCCTCGGTCGATCTCACGTTGTATCCGATAGACTTCTCTTACCAAGGGGTGACACAGATAGTGTACTCTGAATCGGGGTCACGACTTCCCAATAACAGAGCCTATAACAACGTTCTATTAGTTGAAAAAGCGATTGAGTTTAAAGCATAATCTAAAAGCATTTCAACAGCATACACAGACCATAATATTATTTCAGCATTATAAATGCTTACATCATAGCAAACACTAAAGATAACTACTCGCTAATCATGGCAACAATATCATAAAACATTATATAAGATAAAGTATAGAAGTACCAGTAGATTAAACGAGTTCCGAATACAAAAGTGACAACTTTAAGACTCCAGACCGCTCCTAATTCAATCTTCAGCGTTCTTCTCCGGGTACTAGGTTTCCCGCACGGAGTCGAAGGCCTTGAGAGTATGACTAATATTGTACAAGAGAGAGAAAGAAGTGAATTGAAGTGTGTGTTGGAATGAATGACAAAGACCCTTTGAATAGACTAGGATTTTGCTAAAATACGGCTGGCTGGCCGTATGGCAGGCTGTATGGTGGCCCGTATGTGGCAGCCCATTTGACTGGCAGCCCGTTTATTGGGGGCATTTGCTGGGCCATTTTGCACGCCGTACTCCATACTGGTAGGCCGTATGGCAGGCCGTATCTGATGCTGGTCAGCCTTGATTCCCTGGATCATAACTTGATTTCTTGTCTTTCACCATTTTCGCTCTAGAATCTTCGTTTTAGCTCCGATTCTCTTGATTCTTTTTGTACCGCCTTGATAATTACTTGTTCTTCAATTCTAACCAACAAAGTGGGTATTTTGCCAAAAAATTTTGAATCTTTCTTGTTTTTGGGCCTTAATACCGGGGTGAAACGTGAGTTTTTAGCCGATATCAAATATCCTACACTTAGAATTTGCTTGTCCTCAAGCAAACTCTCATTCTTAAGAATCTTTTTGGTGTTTCTTTTCTAATAGCCTAAGCAGTTTGCTTTTATTATAAGAGCAAAAAGATAAGGTGAGTCATCTATGTTAGGTTTGAAATTATCTCTGCAAGCATGCGAGGAGGTTACATGACATAGGCTAGCTTTCACGGGTCACTCAAATCACTCAAGTATTTAAGGTTCCCTATAGATATAAGAAATGAATACACTCATAGCCAGTCATGCTGCACCCATCGTCGTAGGCTTGATAAAGACTCAAATCCTTGCTGGTAATGCAATAGCGGTAGTAATCTCAGCTTTATAGGTCATTTGTCAATGATGGGAAAGGAATTTTGGAGTGGTAGTGAAGTAAAATAAAAGGTGATGTAGTCTTTATACAGACTTTTATTCGGATAGATAGGAGTGCTGAAGTATTTTGAGAAGCACTTTGGAACTTTTCTTTCAATTGATAATCATCTTCGGTCGAGTTCTCTTCGGCGTTTCTCTTTTATAGTTCTGCTCCTTTTTTTTCAGAATCATTCAAATTTTTTTTTTTGGAGACTTCATCTCGAGAAACTTTTTGCCGGTAAACTTTTTCATGACCTTTGCCATGATACTAGAGAGTATTATAACATCGGATTTTTGGAAGGAATCTCATTATCTGGATTTTTCGAGAAATAGTGATGTGGATGTGGTGGTGGAGTAGAAGTAGTGGAGGTGCGGAAGGTTTATGTTTGACAAATGGCTAGCTATTTTGATTACAACCGAATCACGTTTCGCTGCTTGGAGATGTAGATCTAAAGCAAGTTTTGATTCTGAGTACAGACATCGGCACTCTCAACGGAAAATAGTAAAGCATTAAAGATGAATGCTGGTCTTATTTGGGATGCCTCACCATAATCAATTTAGGTCGATAATGCCTTAGTCATGCAATGCTCTATTAGAGATTTCAATCTAACAAGATTTCCACCTTACTTAAGCCTTATTTTTCTTGACAAACGTTTCAGGTTTTCAAAAATACTTTTTCGAAAAGGGTTTCTTTTGCAAAAATTTTGAAATTTGGCTTAAGGACTTGGAATCTTCGTAATGGGTTATTATAAAACAGCATAAAAAGATACCAACATCCCACACTTAGACTAACATTGTCCTCAATGTTCCTAATGTATCCCACACTTGGAGATTTGGGAGTATTTGTCTAGTGCTTTTATTGGGTGTTATCCCACACTTAGTGATAAGCTAGGATGTGGCATAGTTTGAATCTTGAGCTAGTAGCGAGAAGAAAGAAATACCCCTAGCAGATGCGGCTGGTTTCCAATCCTTGCATCTTTATCGGCTCATTTATCGTCCTTTATTCTTCTACTCTACTTTATTGCACGGGTTGCCTCCCGAGAAGCACTTTTGTTTAAGGTCGTTCGCTCGACCGTAGTGATGCTTCAAAAAGCAAACATTCCTCGCTGATGGTTATGATCTTGGTCTTCTCGAAGGAATGTGAGTCTTGGTGGATAAATCCTGAGAAAGTGTCGGACCAATAGTGGTACTGATCTGGTACTTCTCTTGAAGATCTTCTGAAAGATAAGTAGTGCGCAGTTCGGCTCTTGATAAGTCTTGAAGTCCGATGAAAATATGGTCCACAGCTCTGCTGGTTGACCCATGAATATCAATCATAGAAGCAGTGCTGGTGTTGATGATTTCTCTAATAGGATGCTCATTTTGGAGGTCTTCAAATAATGTCAGAAACTGTATCTTTAGAATTTCGAAGTCTTCGGAACGATGATCTCCACAGTAAGAGTCTGTTGCTTTGTACAGATTAGTTAAGAGATGAAGCTGGAAAGAAGTGAATAGCAATCCTGATCCGAGTATTAATTTCACCATCTTTGAGTATATCTCCCAACATCCAGCTTTAAATGTGAAACTAGGATCTGTAGATTCGTGGAAGATACGTAATAGCTGCTTCGTAACATAGGTGGCAATGTTGACTCGATCCGGTTCAAGATGAGAGAACGGATTGTTTTGCCATGCTTCTTCCATAATAGCATCTCGTAACTCTTTGATAATTAGATCAGCGTGGTGATCAATTGTTACGTAAATCACTAGTCTGTCTGGTGTGCTTTTGAAATTATCTCTATCCAAAAGAGTGAAAAAGCTGTGAATATCCTCGATCATTTGCAAATCAGAGTGGTAAGTCGGGCGTCCGGTGGAAAGATCCATATGCTTCCGGATGAGAGTCAGTAGTGCTCGTTGGTTTCGTGAGAATGGAAGTGCAGATCCGGCTAAGGCGTTATAAACCCTAGAGTAAATGATCTTCTGATCTCGACAGAATCTTGTCTTAAGGATAGTGCGAACCACTAAATTGTGCTCTCGTTGCCTTTCTTCGTGATAGATATGATCATGAAGAGAATTGATAAAGTCTTGAATGCGCTCTTCTAGGATTTCAACATCATTGTCTTCTCTTCGGAGATAGAGGTGATGTTCTTCTCTGATAGCCATAATTCATTCTGTTAAGCGTAGCGAAAAATCAATGGTTGATTTTCGGATGGCTTCGAGAATGTCTTTAAATTCACCGGTATCATTGATGAAGGTGATCATGTCTGCATGTGTGGATATAACTGGAATTTGATCTGAGGAAGAGTCCGGCTCCCCTTGACCTGGTTCTGTTGGAGAGTGTGAGTTATTCAGAATGTCTTCATGTTGCTCTTCCTCATCATCATTGGTATCTTGTTCTTCTGAGGATGCGTCTGATGAACGAGTTTCTTCAGTATTCTGATTCTCCACTTTGATACTTGCAGGATCAATTTCTATGTCCTTAACCTCAGCCTTATCGGTCTTCTTCTTGAAGCAAATGATTAAACTGTGATCTGCCGTCTCAAGCCTCATTATTTCTTCATGCCGCTCAGTGCTTGGATCGGGTATTGTCGCAGTTTCTTTTACGTCTTTCATTTCCTCTTCCTCTTCAGATTCCTCCTCTTCCTCTATTTCTTCGCTGAGATCCTCTTCTTCCATTTCTGGGTCGTCTACAGACTGTGATTCGACACCCATCTCGACATCATCGGCTGGTGGCGAAGACTCGTTATCGAAAGTGATCCATCTGGTGGAAAGAGCAAACATCTCTGCCTATCCAGAAAGATCGGTTGGTCGGTCAATTTTGAAGGTAACGCTCTCCCCATGTGATCATAAGATCAAGGTTTGATTGTACACATCAATGACAGTCCTAGCCGTATTCATGAAAGGTCTTCCTAACACTATTGGTATGTGTAGGTCTTCCTTGATATCCATCACTACGAAATCCGTAGGATACAAGAATTTGTCGACTTTCACCAAGACGTTCTCAACTATGCCCTTAGGATATCGAATTGTATGATCAGCAAGTTGGATTGTCATTTTGGTTGGTGATAAGTCTCCTAACTCTAATCTCCTATAGAGAGAGTAGGGGATTAGGTTGATACTTGCTCCTAAATCTGCTAGCGCATGAATGGTTCCAGATTGGTAGATTGAACACGGGAAAACGAATCGGCCTGTATCTCCTAGCTTTGGTGGTAGAGAGTTTCTGAGTAATGCAGAGCATTCTTCACTCAGTGGAATTTTGTTAGAGTCTGGTATCCTCTCCTTTGTAGAAAGAAGCCTTCGGATGTATCTCTTCTAGTTGGGAACTTTGGACATGGTGTCCAGGAATCTTCCATTAAGTTTGAAGGAATCAAGCTTGGATGGTTCTTCTTGTAGCCTTCCAGGATAAGTTACGCGAACTGGAGTTTCAGAGGTCAGCTTCTGAGTATATGTCGATTTGTTCTTGAGCCTAGTTGACCTTCTCCGCGGTTCTTCCTCTGGGATTACGGAATCCATTTGCTTTGCTTCTTCTATGTGGGGATTTTGGATAGTATTACTTGGCAATTTTCCCCGCGGTCAGATTTCAAGGCGTTATGATAACTGTCCGAGCTGTGTTTTCAAACTTTTGAGCAGAGCCAATTGATTTCTCATTAGTATCTCCGTCTGATCTTATTTGGTTGCAGTTCTCTGATTTAACTGTTGTTGCCCTTGAATGAACTGAGTTAACTGATCATCAGCTCCGAGAGTGGGGTTAGTTACTTTTGTAATCTGGGTGGTAAGGGAATTTTCCTCAACTGGGGGACCAGCTAGTGGAAGTGGTTGATCGTAGGTCAATTGAGATTGTTGGGCTGGATAAGGTGGATAGCGATAGCGAAAAGGTTGATTGCTTCGCTGAAATTGATTAACCCTAGGTGGTTGATTGAATCCGGGATTTGGTAGACGAGCTGGGTATTGGATGTAACAGACTGAACCGTCAGGGTTTTCGTACTCAACTTGATATTCTTCAGTAGGTTGCGGGTTGGTACAATTAACACAAGCCTGATCTTGGTTAACCTGCTACGGCTGCGTCTTCAGTTCTCCGAGTTGTTTAGCAAGAGATTCCATCTTATTCGTGAGGGATTTGATGGCCTCCGTTTGATTGTTAAGTGCAGAGAGTGGGGCAGATGATGAAGTTGCTTCACCACTGTTCCAGTCATGATGATGCATTGTCATGTTCTCGAGCAATTCCCATGCTTCGTCTGCAGTTTGGTTCATCAGATTCCCTTGAGCTGCTGCATCGATCGTCGTCCTATGATTTATCGTAAGACCATTGTAGAAGGTACAGATTTGGGCTGACCGTTCTAGCTGATGATTAAGGCATTTCTTTAGCAGGGTTTTGAATCGCTCCCATGCAGTGTAAAGAGATTCATCATAACTTTGTTTGAAGTTAATGATGTCATTCTTCAGTTTGGTTTGTTTAGAAGGAGGAAAATATTTGGTTAGGAATTTAGTAGCCATCTCCGTCCATGACGTGATGGAATCTTTTTCCAGTCCTTCGAACTAAGTTTGAGCATGATGAGTGAGAGAATAGGGGAACAAGTATATCTGGACTATATCTTGTCCTATCCCTGGCTGTTTGTAGGAGTTCGAAAGAGATATGAATTTATCAAGGTGAGAATTAGGATCATCATTCGGTAATCTATGAAACTGACAGCTATTCTGAATGAGTTGAATGATGTGATGTTTTAACTCGAACGAGTGTCCTTGAATCTCTAGAAATATGATTGGTCCTCCTCGACCTTCAATCGAGGGTTTGGTATTTTCTGCTAAAGTAACGTGTAACGCCATTTGATTTCTGATTCATGCTTCCTTGCGTGCTTTTGAGATTATTGCGTCTGGATCAGGTACGAATAACAACGGCCCTGGTCTAGATCGGGTTTGGGTCATACACTAGGTATGCCTTTTTTGTTTTTAATTTTTCGCAAATAAACTAAATTATAATAAGCTAAACTAATCTAAAGTAATCTAATCTAGGGTAATCTAATTTAATCTAATTTTAATCTAAGGTAATCTAATTTAATCTAATTTAATTAACTAACTATCCTACGGTGAAATATGTTTTTGGTTCTGGCTACTGATTCCCTGGTATTTCGGTAACAGAGCTCCGTATGAACTATTCAACAAACCAAGTGGCCAGGCCGACTACGGAGAGGTAGGATCCTTTTGGTCCCAATATAATTGGCGACTGTTCGGAAAATCCAATAACCAAGTCCGTGTATAATTGTCTTTCTTAGAAACCACTAAATGCTTGTGAATAAGTTTGATAGAGAGTAGTATTGCCTGATACCAGTTCCCCGGCAACGGCGCCAAAAACTTTTACTCCTCCCGTGATATGGCAGAAACGGACGGTTTTTATTCGCGCGGTGTCGTCAGCCGCGGCTCGCCAGGATCAGCCACTCGTGGGAGGAGGGTACTGTTTTAAATTTATATTTAGCGGGGCCTAAATATTACTACTCCTTATAAGTAAGGGAACTATGACCTAGAGTTGCATTTTTGAGATATCAGTAGAATCGAACCTATATTTAAGCCTAAGATAGTTAGGGAGTAGTGAATATTTATTTTTGGGATTTTCTAATTTATAAGACAGATAAAGTAAATGCGATAAAATTCGTTATTCAGATAAGGTTAAAGTGAGTGCATACTATGACTTCATCAGTTATTTTGCCGAGATTATGGAATGTTGGATCATGAATAGGCAGAGGCCCTGTATTCATTACACTGGTCCTAAACGCCCCTGTCATAAGACATGTCACTGGGTACTGCGTTAGGCTTGAAGATTCTGAATAGACAGCAACGTCCCTTACCCCCGACGCCCGTGCAGTCTGACTACAGGCATACACGTTCAGACGGCTCATCCAATTAAGCGACTCGGTTGGGTGACGTATTAACATTCCAAAATGGTCTAAACTTTCTTAAGCATAATAGAATACATGGTTTACCATATCCGAGAGACGTGATGGGTTTCAATGCTTTCGTTAATGATTGGTAAAAGATAGTTAGGCCCTTAAAAAGAGTTCAACCATAAAGAACACCATGGCAAAGTTAAGCTGACTTCCATGAACACGTTCGGTTATCCTAACAGTCCAATCCTTTATGTGTCTAAACAAACAGTTCCTTAATTAACTAAGAATCCCTCAAGCGGGGCGCAATGCTTGAGACCGCGTTATGGTGTAGTGTACTGGTCAACACTAACCGGGTTCCATGGCCTTACTTAGCAGAGGTACAGCTTACAACAACCGCTGTGCTTCAGCGTGCACGTACGAAGTTTATATGTTTGGTGACTACACTAGCATGGTCTAGGACCGACAATGTACTAAGGGTCTAGTCAGATGTGTCACTACGAAAGAGTCCTCAGTCGGAATCCAAAGCTCAATAGACTTACTACAACCGGTGTGCCTCGATCAATCTTACGTTGTATCCGATAGACTTCTCTTACCAAGGGGTGACACAGATAGTGTACTCTGAATCGGGGTTCGCGACTTCCCAATAACAGAGCCTATAACTACGTTCTATTAGTTGGAAAATCGATTGAGTTTAAAGCATAATCGGAAAGTATTTCAACAGCATACACATACCATAATATTATTTCGGCATTATGACTGCTTACATCATAGCAAACACTAAAGATAACTATTCACTAATCATGGCAACAATATCATAAAATATTATATAAGATAAAGGATAGAAGTACCAGTAGATTAAACGAGTTCCGAATACAAAAGTGACAACTTCAAGACTCCAGACTGCTCCTAATACAATCTTCAGCGTTCTTCTCCGGGTACTAGGTTTCCCGCACGGAGTTGAAGGCCTTGAGAGTATGACTAATATTGTACAAGAGAGAGAAAGAAGTGAATTGAAGTGTGTGTTGGAATGAATGACAAAGACCCTTTAAATAGACTAGGATTTTGCCAAAATAAAGCTGGCAGGCCGTATGGCAGGCCATATGGTGGCCCGTATTTGGCAGCCCGTTTGACTGGCAGCCCGTTTCTTGGGGGCGTTTGCTAGGCCGTTTGGCAGGCTGTACTCCATATTGGCAGGCCATATGGCAGGTCGTATCTAATGCTGGTCAGCCTTGATTCCCTGGATCGTAACTTGATTTCTTGTCTTTCACCGTTTTCGCTCTAGAATCTTGGTTTTAGCTCCGATTCTCTTGATTCTTTTTGCACCGCCTTCGTAATTACTTGTTCTTCAATTCTAACCGACGAAGTGGGTATTTTGCCGACAAAGTTAGAATCTTTCTTGTTTTTGTTCCTTAATACCGGGGTGAAAACGTGACTTTTTAGCCGATATCACTTGGCTTGCAACAGTAATAATGGTAGCGAAGCATTATTACGCTCACATGCCATGCCGAGCTCATAAATACAACAACCATCTAGCTAGATGTTCAACACAAAACAACAAGATTAGTAACAACATAATCAACACGTAACTAATGCACCTATTCTCTAAGGCACTAACTAGAACCCGTATCGACCCGTAATCCTACAAGTCCCGTATAATAGTACACACAAAAAGTCTAAGTCTAGGCGCCTATCTCAAGTCACCTAAATCCCTTAGACCATGCTCTGATACCACTTATAACGACCCACCTCGTCGTATTTTCGGCCTATAATTTCTTTTTCCTTTTTATCATAATAATATGTGCAACATTAGTCCATTTACGTTTCCGAAAACATCATCATTACAATGTTGAGTTTAAACATCTTTAAAACATACAATACATAAATTAATTTTACAAAACGGGAATACAACCCGGGACCCATTTGACGTATCCAAAATATAGTCCATGACCCGACTAGTTCACTTTACAACCAAAACCGAGCATGGTGATTGGGAATGCTACCCAATCCTAATCAAAAGTATAAAGCAATCCGTAAAGCACTAGTCCCCAAGCAAATCCAAGCCGCCACTTGCAACCTATAAAAATATAAATAACGAGAGGGTAAGCTATATGCTTAGTGAATGCAATACTAATACATATACATATATAGTTTACCTACACACTTGCCCAACACACAACACGTATACACGTATAAGCAATCTAGCATCACCACGTACAACAATCAACAACATTAGTATATAAACCGCCACAATAATATACTAAATCATAACAATGCATAAACATACTAACCCATTCCCCGCTATGGCACTACCGACTTGTAGACGACCAATAACATCGATTCTCACTCGTATGATGTCACCGACTTGTGAATCATCATAAGGTGTCACCGACTTGTGAATCATCAAAGGGTGTCACCGACTTGTGAATCCCCCACCAATACATATGGGTCACCGACTTGTGAACGCCATGTGGTGTCACCAACTTGTGAACCACCACTAAGTGTCACCGACTTGTGAGACACTATGAAGTGTCACTGACTTGTGAATCACTTCCCGACATATGGTGTCATCGACTTGTGAATCACCATTAGGTGTCACCGACTTGTGAATCACCTATCGAGACACTACTGACTTGTAGTTCTCATCAAATCATACCAACAAATAAGTCATCGACTTGTGACACATAACAACATAATACTCATGATGTGGCACCGAAGACCCACATCGCACACGAGTAAATAAACAACATACATACATGTATAAATATTCCACTCACCTCAATTACTTGAAGAAGCGTAACTCGCAAACTTGAACTTCTTCCACCGACTTCACGTATATCACCTACGTAAACCATACATGCAAATAAGCTACAACTTAAGCTTATTCGATTTAAAACATCACAAGTGTAATTTCGACTATTTACACTTGACAAACTTTGACTAAGTCAAATCTCGTTCGAACCATCCATAATCACAATCGAATAGTGATTATGTTCCACTAATACATTTTACACAAGGTTTGATCAACCAATCCCCCATTTGGACTCACGACCCGCCCAAATTGACATAAAGTGCAATCTATGCCTTTTTGCACTTTTAACGATACTCGAAAGTCCAAAACTAACGAGAGCACTTCCCGCGTTCCCAAAATACCTAACTACACCTCTTTTAGTCTTTGAATGCATTTTAATTCGACATTTACATAAAAACCCATTTTGACCTAAAAACTAGTCAAAACACCAAATTTGTGAACTTACACTTCAAATCACTTTCAACACAAGTTAATTGGTGATTTAAACTCCTAAACATGTTTACCAACTCACCAATTTCATCATCCATACCCTAAACCCACTAAAATAGTTTTCCTCACCATTTACTAGTTCGAATCTTCAATTTAACAACTAGTGGGGTCTTGCTCAAGATCATACAATCAAAAGCCCTAAATATAAACATGAACACAAAAACAAAATTCGGAGTTACGACTTACCGCTAGTATCTACATGTAGCTAAGGACGAGGAAAACGACTTTCCTTCATGCACCAAGAATCGAATCACAAATCTTCACCTTCAAATCTCACTTTGAATCTAAGAGGGTTTTGGGATTTGAGAGAAAAGAGAGAAAGAAAAGAGAATAGAAATGAAGAAAAAGAGATAAGTGGCTAAGATTTAGAGCCACAATCTGATCCACACGCAAACAGACAAAAATACCCTCGACCTACCCTTTTTAAAACTGAAAATCGGATCAGTCCTGCAGGAAGGTCGCGGCGCGACCCTTCACCCTCGAGGCGCAGTTTTTGAGGTAAAACTTCGAACTGATTAAGTGCTTTCCTGATCTTGATTTGCTCGCATTCTAGCGGCATGGAGGTCCCCCATCGCGGTGCAGACCAACACGTATTTTGCCCAATTTTCGGTTAACTAAGTCCAAGACTCGTAGCATGACTTGTACCCTTCATACTCGCTTCGTATATACACCTAGACTTCACCATAAAGTATCACTCGACTTAATACCTTCATAAACCATGCATATACTTATACATGTATACATTATCATGTGTGTGTGTGTATATATATATATATATACATATATATATATATATATATATATATACACATATATATATATTTATACATATATATATATATATATATATACATATATATATGTGTGTGTGTGTGTGTGTGTGTGTGTGTGTGTGTGTATATCATGTACTCCATATACATAACGTATATTTATCAATATATACATCTAACATCTTCATGTACATATTTACACATATAATACACTCGCTACATATACTTTACGCCCGAGATAATTATTCGAAATATCCGGGTCTTACAAAATCACTTCGTGAAGGTGTCTGCACAGTCTGAGATCCTAATTCGACATATCAACAAGTTCATAATGTTAACTTGATCATAAAACCCATTCATGTAGAGTTATAACAAGCGGAAGCATGATAATTAAGAAAACAAGTTTATATGTTAAACCATTTAAATTGAATTTCATGTAATATCAAGTCTTGAACATATGCTTACATATAACAATAAAGAAAGAAGATTATACCTCCTCAAATTAGTTGAGGGTTGTTTTCAAAGTTGCAAGATGATGAAGAAGATGATAGAGAATAGAGCTTCTAACTTGAAGCCTCAAGTGTGTAATACCCACAAGCCCATTTGCACCAACACCACCTTTGATAGAGTTAGCATTTAACACACTCATTAAAACTAGCAAGTAAAATTCTGCTTCAAAAGAAGCTGCTGGCCGTGAGCATCATAGGAGGAATAAGAGGGTTTTGCTTGTAATGATTTCGAATTTCAAGGTCAAAGTTCGTGATAAAAAGTCAAACGGAGGTTCATAGATCAGAATCAAGAGTTGTGTGTTGATTCAAGTTATGGAGATGATTTTCGAGTATTGTGTGATGGATTTGTAGCAACGTTTTTCTAACAATCAAAGCCTCAACACAAGTAATTCGTGTTATTTGAATTTCATGTTCATTTTCAAAAAACTGCCTTTGTTCATCGATTCTTCACAGATCTTGATGAGTTTTGGTGATTAACTCGCCTTCAAACACACAAATCGATGTACTTGGATGCTTATGGGAACATTTTTTAAGCCTATTTGCATCAGAAATTTATTTGATGATTTTGTGTTCATGGCGGTTTGAAGAAAAGAAGTTGTTACATGCTGAATCTACTTCGGTTGAATCTAGTCAACATTAAGATGATTCATCCATTACAGATTTGCATGATGGTAGTTGAAATTCCAATTCAGATGATAAAGTCTTGACTGATTCGCATGATTTTATTTTTGTTTGCAGTTGATATTCGGATATTTGATGATTGCAGTTGCAGATTCGCTGGTTGCTTGATTCGCATAGTAGCTTCTTTGTTTTATTTGTGCCTCACACTACAGTATCCGAATCTCAAAGGCCCAAGTAACATGGGTTACGAGGTCATGTTACACTTATTGGACCTATCTAAATCTGTCAGTCCAACAAGCCTAGTCCATGCCAAATTTTCAGAAAATACAAGTTCAGTCCCTATCAGAAAGAGATCTTTTGCATTGGTCCCATGTCTGAATCTGACAACAATTTGACACTTTTGGTCCCTATTAGAATATCAAAATTTACAGGGATGGTCCCTATCCAAATCTGGACTTCCAAAGCACATTTTTCACTATCTTTGAGGCTCAGATTCTCTCGGCTTTTCTCATACACGTTCTTTGAGATATTTTGGGAATTGCCGATTATATCAACCAAATCAAAATAATGAAGCTTTTTCTTCATGCAAGCATCATTGTGGGGGAGATATATATATGGTTGATATTACGTATGACTTCCATACACTCAGTGTGGGACTCAGGCTTCACATTGTGACTTTAATACACATACGGTATTAGATTTGAACTTCAAAGAAAGAATTGTTTATTTAGGGGGAGCTAGAGAATCGAAGAAGATCCAACATCTTATGGGGAGTTTTCTCGTGGCCTATATCGCAAAGTACTCTTTGGAACAACGATTAGTTCAAGAGACATCACGGTATTCAAACCGACGGTATGGGTACCACACAGGATTATTGGGACTGCCTGTAGGAGACAATGATTGAACCTTTGATGTGAGCCCATGTACTTTGAGGGGGGAGCCTCTAAAGTTTTGAAATGACTTCTCAATGCAAGCAAATTCTAAAGACATATCACAACTAAGTCAATGGAGAGATTTTTGTCTAGCGATCAATAGTGACATATTTTGTTTGTGATGTGATCTTCAATGTGCATTCCACTGTGCAAATTCAAAGACCGTTGACAAAGAAATCATGATGAAGTTCAATGCTCAAACAAAGTCGAAAGAAGATTGTTAGGCGACAATTCGAGGATGAAAAGGAAGAGGTTGGAGCGTAATGATTGACCAAGACAATGTTAGAGATTCGAATTCATTTGATGATTCAAAGTGAAGATTCAAGATCTTCATCAACTGCTGTACATCATTCAGGGGGGTTAGTTAGCAATATTTGATTCTTTCCTTGTAATGTTGTATGTTTTCTTAGGGAGTTAGTTTTTAGAAACCCGTCTCACTCCTGGGGGAGATTGTTAGGACCCTGAAAAGGAGTAAAACGTGTTTCCCTTGCCTTATGGAGGATCCTTTAGGGGAGGGCTATATAAAGGATCCAAGACTCCCTTGATTAGCTAACAATAGCCAATGTACTTCAAAGATATCAAGGAAGCCGTGGAATAGAAATCTCATTTTCTCTCTAGTTTCCCTGATTCATTTGTGGCTATTTTAACACCCCGCCAAATTACCATCTGACGGCGTGTTAATCCAGGTCCCACAGTTAACAGTTACGCCCTCTATATGAGATGTTTAAATCAATCGCATTTAATTTTATTAAAAGTTGACTTTCAAAACATAAGTCAATAATCCCAAAAATAGAAACACTGTTGTGATCGTAACCACAAGCCAACAGTATTTAAACACTTATAAAAGTTTCAAACGCTAGAGTAAATAATATTCATTAAATCAAATGCTGACTCCACGGCCAGACATGCAGCAAACACAACGGAAGTCTACCTCTTAAGGACCTGAGAATAAAACACGCAAAAATAGGTCAACAAATAATATTGATGAATCTACAGGTTTAAAGTTATGTAACAGTATCTGAAAAACAGTTATCAGAAAAATAGTTTAAATATCCTTGACCACGATATTTTACAAGTACAACACCAAGTTGTAAAATGTTTGCATAATCTGAGCACCTGAATACTAGCAATGAACCGAGTATAGAACCACTATACCCGCCCTTACCTCGTAAAATGTTATACACTTGATCGAGTGTATCTAATGTTCAAAATAAATGCACCACAGTTAATAATGTAGGGTGAGGTTGTCAACCTAATAGATCCGTCCATCTAAATTGTGCTTACACCGATGGTATTAAAAGTATTCAAGCTAGAGGCTTTTTGATCAAACTCAATATGCATATATATATATATATATATATATATATATATATATATATATATATATATATATATATATATATATAGTACTCGTGTCAATACAAAAGCATTTGATAATGTAAGTATAACAGCGTGTATTCTCATCCCTGAAAACATGTAAAAAGTGGGACTGTAGACTCACCTTTGAATAAAGCTCGGATTGAAAGACAAAACTTGTACGGTTTACAGCTGAATAATGCAACATAGGTATATGTATTTAGGTTGGTCAATACACGTATCTTAAATAAGGGTGGTTTTATAGTATAAGTTGTCTTATTGCTCGACTCGACGCGTTTCAAAGTAAAAGTCAACTATATCATGCAAGTCAAACAAAGTCAACCGAAGTCAAACCGAAAGTCAAACTTGGTCAATGTGGTCAACTAAAGTCAACATCAGTAGGTTCATGCCAAATGTTGGTCAACATGTCAAGCCTAAGTCAAACAACACGTTTTAGGTCATAAATGATCATTTTCACAATTTCAGTTTATCGTTGTGCACAAAGTTCATGAAAACGTAGCATACTTAGCACATTATCTCATAGTACAAAATTCATGCAAACATGGAAAACTCCAGATCATAATTATACTCAAAATCGATTCCAAAAAGTCTGGCCAGGGTCTCATACGATAAATTAAAGTCAGGAATCAGAAGGGGTACATTTGGGGTTTGTCAAGTCAGTTTCTGACCACGCACTGATTTCGTTTTGGCTATAACCGGAGCTAGGAACATTCAATTGATACAAGACCAGTGGACATAGTTCAAGGACAAGTCAAAATAACACATATAAGAAGTTGAGTAATTTTTGTTTAGCCAATTTGTACAGTTTATTCATGCAAGTTGAATATTCAGTTTTTCAGCTCAATTTAGAAGTCACACAAAGTATGACGCTAGTGAGTCCAATGCATAAGGTTTCGGAGTTTGCAATAAACTAACCATAAGTCACATATCATGTCAAAATTCATATTCTAGAAGCTTACATGCTCATTCAATAAACACAATCCACAGAGTATAAAATAGAGAGTAATTTACAGATTCTATTCTAGTTTAGCTAGTCACATTCGCACGCGATTATCCGAAGATCTAGATACAATTAGCCTATGATATCTGCATGAAAGGTGAATTAATTTTTGTGTACATTTCAAATATGCAAAGCTTAAATCACAGAAGTTAACACATTTGATCATACAAGGCTGTTTTTATGCAAGTGCTGTATAAATACAATTTTACACTAATTCAAGCATAACTCGAGTTATACATAAGCAAACGACATGATATCCTAGTCTAACTTGTGTGTTTTTAAATTATCTTTCCAGTGGTATAAGTTTCAAATACCAATTCGTGGTCTATCAAACCCAGATTTCTGATTACACAACAAAAACACAACGTTAATTCAAATGGCCATAACTTGATCATCCGGAAACGAAATCAAGTGAATCAAAAGCCTAAACTCAATTGTTTTTCGCAAGGAATCTGAATATAACATAATAATTAACATTTGAAAAACTTAATTTTTCTGATCATGCATAAACAAATTCGTTTTTAAACCCTAGCGCATCAAACAATCAAAATAACAATAACAATTAACACGTACGCGTATAGACTTGAGCAATTGACAACATAACTATGAAACTTTATTAAAAATTAGATTTTTAATATTAGGGTTCATGTAAATATACCTTAGATCAAAAAAAGAATTATATCAATGCGTAGCTATCGATGTGAATTGCAACTTTCGTGTTGAAGGTTTTATCAAAAAGTGAAAAATTGAAGGTATGGTGATGGTGATGATGGTCGATGGTTTTGGGGAGGGAGAGGGAGATCGAATACACAATTTTTGATGTAGGGGATTATGACTAAATTAGGTTAACACTTTACATTTATATCAAACCCTAAATTTGATCATTAGCACCTAAGTCCCTCAAATAAGCAAAAATTAAAAATAAAGAGGTGGGGTGGGGGGTTTCGGCCGAATGGGGCCCAAGGGGGGTGCTCGGGCTCTCATTTTGTATTTCCGTGTAAGCGTGGTCCGTTTTAAGTGTCGATTAGTCGTATTGAAGGCCCGGAACGCTAAATCGATCGTCAAACGCAACCAATCGTTTAATTTATTAAAAACTCAATAAATTAAATATTTTAAAAAGTTAATAATTAATAAAATTAATTATTAAAATAAACCCGAGCATTTCGTTACTCAAAAAGCAGTTATAAAAATCGTATCGTTTTTATCGTATTTCATTATCCGAAATTTTTATTTGAATTAATATCAACCCATATTAATTATTGTAACCCACCAAGGATTAAGTACGCATTTATTGCATATAAACACATAAACGTCAAATAATCGTCGTTAAATAAACTAACGGAAAGTTGAAGTAACAGAAAAAGCAGGGTTGTTACAGCTATTCGTTCTATTCATCGTGTTCATGTGATCTTAGGATCCTACATAATGCTTAAACGTAGCCCTTAGGGTAACGTTTATCATTTTTCTGAATGAATTTTACTACTACGGAGTATATTAATTGCATGAAAAGTTAGAAAAAAGAACTTCTGATGTAACAATAATTGGATTTTGATTGTTAAGCAATTGATAGGACTATGGTGTATAGTAAAATTCATTCAGAAAAATGATAAACGTAGACCTAAAGGCTACGTTTAATCATTCCATATATAAATTAATTCTATTTATAACTAATTGCTGCCATGAATAGCAGAATTACCAAAAATATATCTGGAAAGTCAATATTAATAAAGGACTATTTATACTTTGTAATTAGTTTAAAACGATTTTAATACGTTAATATGGTATGCTTAAACATATCTCTAGGACATTCTCCATTCATTAAATATAAATATAAGCTAAAAGGGAACCCGCCTCCTTGTTTTTATTTTTGGTGTGTGTATATTTTAGCCCAGGCAAGAACAAGAGAAAATGTATAAAATCTTTTACATGAAAATTCATATCTAGGGTTAATATCTGTTCCTACATCACCATAAGGAACTCTTGATGTTTGTTTGTTATCTTTGACAAATTTTGGAAGAACCCCGGTAATTCATTCCTTTAATAACCCGAACTACTCCCATAATATTGATTATTCAGAAAATTTACCTGCTCCACCATAGTCATTTTGTCGCAATCTTTCATAAGGTGCGGTCCTTGGCATTCTTTAAAACCTACCCTCATAGCATGAATATCCTTTGAGAGTTTATCCATTTACCTACTGAAAGCTGCTAACTGAAGATTAATTGTTGTGATTTCATCACTGGCCTCGGCACTAGCGACTTTAGATGACCTAGAAATTTTCAGCTCTTGATGTCAATCATGGGAATGTGTGGCTGTATCAGTTATAATATTGTGGGCATCATCAGGTGTCTTTTTCATAATGGATCGACCAGCAGCAATATCAATTTCACTGCGAGTAACCAAATTAGCACATTTGTAGAATATTTGGATCTTTTGAAATGTGTTTAACCCGTGTTGAGGACAACTTCTTAGCATTTTACCGAACTGGTTCCAAGCTTCATAAAATGTTTCAGTTGACTTTTGTACAAAATGATTTATCTCACTTTGTCAACGTTCTGGTTTTGAAGCTGGGAAAAACCTCTGCAAAAACCTATTAACCATCGCATCCCAAGTCGTAATCTCTCCTTTCGGTAGTGACTCTAACCAATCTTTAGCATCACCCTTTAATGACCAAAAAAAAAATCCTCAAGTAAACAAATGGATCTGCCACTAACTTAATCTTGAATAATTTACAGATTCCCATGAATGTTTAAAGATGCTTGTTAGCATCCTGCTTTATTGTTCCTCTAAATTGACACCTATTAGAAATCATGTGAAGAAACTGCCCCTTAATCTCAAAATCATCAGGCACATTAGGTTGTGTAATCACGGAAATCGCCTGACCTTGAACGATCCTTGTGCCTTCATCAAAGCCTCCATTGTTTGATTCTCGTCAACCATCTTTTCCTCCCCTTTAATAAACTCAGAATCAGGTATATAGAAAGGTAATGCAGCAAAACCCTCAACTATCGACTGCTCTTCCT